>NW_024499240.1:11379211-11751711 GCF_017590055.1 Onychostruthus taczanowskii | reverse complement strand
GTATTCTCATCGGCATACCAGCTCTGATGTCACACCCTTCCCCTGCTACTTGCAGGGTCCAGTGTCACCCCCTGGCAATCAGCCAGGCTGATCACCAACCATTTACAGGTAACTGAAGAAGAACTCTCAACAATAGGTGACTGCAACATGAAGCTAATTTTCAATTTAACAGCAACTGGTTCAACTTGTTTTAACTCTGCAACCTTAAAAAAATAGATAATTTTTTATTCATAACATTAAAGTTACTACTTCTCCTCTTTTTCCCAAAGAGACACTACCGGCATCCAGGTTATACAATAAATACACAAAAGTACACAAACAAACCAAAATAATAGACATTTCCAGACTAAGGCAAAAGGTCTTACCTCAGGAAGATAAACGTGCATCCCTACGCTGTGCTCCAAACATGCCTAACTCCTATCAGGCTCCAGCCAGCTCGTAAGCAGTTAATTTAAAAGTTCACAGGTGTTAACAGGATAAGTATCAGCGTATTCTGCCTATTTTGGTGTGGCAAAACCCTGCCGCGGGGATATGGTTCACTCCATGCAGAAGAAATGAAATATTTTCATCAAACCGAGGTTTAAGAAAAACCTCTCCAGCTCAGAAATCTTTTTTTTTTTGTGTGTAAATTTTAGATTTTTGAAACCACTGACTGTTTGCATTCTCGCCCTCAGATGATTAGAATATTGTGGGGATTTCTATACTTGACCTTCACTTGCCCTTAGTTGTCTGAAACGCACGCTTTCTAGCCATGCAACCTAGTACAATTGCTTTCTTACCAAGCTGCTTTTTTTTTTCTTTTGTCTACCCTCCCACCCCCAAATACATATACTCCAGAGCTGGTTATGCAGAGGGCCAGAAAACATTTGCTTTTCTTTCAGGTTGAAACTTACCTTCTGTACTGATTCCAGATGCTGGGAATAAGAGACAAAAAGCTAATAAAAACATTATTTTCTGTCTTGATTATCTTTGCTTGGACAACTTCAATAAAAAGAGGAATTTGCTTAAAAAGTTGTTCTACCTGCTTTGGTTTCCCAGGCTATTGCCAGGAGTTTGAACTGAAAAGATGTGGGAAGAATATGCTGTATAAAACAAGGCACAGTAATGAGGAAAACACACCGCTGAGTTACAAATGCAAGTGGTTTTGACAGTTGATGCTAATAAAGCCTTTCTCAAATCTTCTATTGCCTTGCTCGGGCTGTGTGGGCAGGACAAATGAAGGAAGCACAAAGAGGCTTTGGGCCTTTGACTTCCACCCAGGAGGTGTTGGATTGTGCTACTGAAGGCTTCAGGCTAAGCTGTGTCCCACGGCTTCTTCACAGGATAGGCTGAGAGGAAAAATGATTCAGCAGGACTAATTTTACATGCAGTTTGCATTGTCATTTCCAGGCAAATCCCTCACCTTTCCTGAGCTCATATTCAGGTTGATAATATCTCTTGTACCTCTGACAAGAACACCTAGCAGCCTGTTTTCTGGCCTCTACATAGCTCTCAGAGAGAAGGGGCCGGGTGACAGCCCCCAGCACATCCTCCCCAGCATCCTGGGAGCATATCAGAGGTGGAAGGAGAATCATAACACTGTGCAGTTCACCGAGCAGCAGCCAGATTTTATATGGGTTATTCTGTCCTCTGCCTGTTACATCTACCCATAACATGAACTCTGGTTTAGCGGCTACATAAGCCCAGACCCAAATGTTTTAGATCAGCCATATGAAAATTAGTAATAATGCCCTCACTTTGTACTTTTGCACTCACACAACCATTTTTCACCAGAAGCTCTCAAAATTCAGTGGATCCCTTTATATGTATTCCACAGAAACAGCCCTTTTGTTATTACCCCAGAAACCATACATGTGTGTTTCTTGCGTAATACAGAATAGTTTCAGCTACGCAGTTCACAGCCTAAATACACAGATTAAACAACACAAGCTACGGGAACAGAAAAGAAAGGTAAAACCTCTTGCCCAAGACCAACGATGCTACAAAAACAGTTCCACTCCACCCACCACCCTTTGCTCGATCACTCTCTCTTGCACTGCTTTAATTGCTCTTGATCTTTTCAATGAAGCCATAATGAACTGGAAAATGATGATTCTTTCAGGCCATTCACATTATCTTAGCAGACCTAATGGCCTCTTGAAATAGTTTTTTTTTTTTTGCTTCTACTACTAGGAGGATAAGTGCTGGAGACTTGGTCCCGCACACTGTTCTACACCTGGGGTGCTAACACATGAATACTTCAGTAGTGGGATAACACCAGTTCCTGCAGAGAGAATGTGGGCAGGGATCCCATAAGTTATGCTTGAAGAAGAGCTGACAAGGAATGCCAAGTTTTGTCCGTGTGTAAATTTACAGTTGGTGGCATTTCCACTGTAAGTGCCATTGTCAAGATTTTAGGATTGGATTGCAAAAAAAAAAAAAAAAAAAAAAAAAAGCATTTGACTGAAACTTGCCATTCAACTTCTCATCATCAGAGTAAAATACCATACTGTACCAAGAATGAAAAGAGAGAGAGAGAGAGAAAACAACAACATTTAGCAGGTTTTAAAATTATGCAGATATTTTTAATGGCTTTGGAGTATTCAGACACTCACTCATATGTCAGAAAACAGATTTGATTTATAGGAATGACATTTGGCAGAGCAATTAATCCATACTATGTTCTAATCATGTTTGGTATAGGGAGAGGAAAAAAAAAGTCAAACTTAGGTTTAAAGCTGATTGTGCCAGGAATTATTTTCAAAGAAGGCTCATAAGGGTTTTCAGTAAGCTCAAGGACAAAATCTGGTCTTTTATTCCTTCCCCACTCCATCACCCAACAGAAGAACGAAGACTACATCCCACTTGCTAGTTGAAACTCAGTAATTAAATCTTCTTGCCTCCACTAGAGGTGAAACAGGAGTACGAACCTCTTTGGCTTTTAAACATAACCTTTCCTTCCCATGTTATTCTTCAGCCCTAATAAGAGTAACAGAAATTCTTGAGAGGGAAGCTATGGGTGGTTCATCAAAAAAGTTGAGGTTCCATCCAGCAGAAAATTGCCTTTGCATGAGCATTCTTTGGTCTGCTTTGTCTTTCCCAGAATGAAACTTTAATTGGTCTCCATAAGGTCCATTTAAGAAACACAATTTGAGACAGGAATTTGCAGCTCCCCACCTGGCACTGCTTAGATCTCCACTGCCAGAGTATTTACACTTGGCTATGGGGGCTCCTGTGCTACAGACAGCAGAGCTGCTGCTCAGGCACCCGCAGCAATTTCCACTGCGGCACAGCACAGGCCAGGGACAGAGTGGCACCTTCCCATCTAAGGCCCTGGGACCCTGTGTCCCCAAAAAAGGGTGCTCTGCTGAGACCCAACCACGCCTGGGAGGGCACAGCTCCTTTGCCCAGCAACTGTCCTCGCTCCTTGAGGTACACCTGTGGCCGCTGACACCTTCTTGTGCTGTGCTGGGTTTGTGTAACCATGAACCTGTGTTTCTTTTACTCCGTTTGAACCCCTGGTGTTTCACATCCAGTGTGACAGACCACTAAGGAAAACTTCTCTGACAAATCCGTTATGTAATACAAGAGCAAGCACTACATGGTAGTTTTCACTCATGGACTTCGCAAGAGCCGTGAGTTATCTCACACAGTAACTGCATCATGTCTAACACAGCACTCGTGCCAGTTTGCTGGAAGAAATCTTTCTTAAAGGCTATTTCTTCTCAAATCTATCAGATTTAAATCTAACAGCTGTTCCACAACATACCAGAGCTTTATCTGTGCCTGAGCATGTACTTCGGACTGCTCTCCACTGGTGGTTGGACATTTACCAGCAAACAAAAAAAAAACAATGCAACACGTAATTTGATTTTTCTGTTGCTGTTTTTTTTAATTATAATTTTTAAAACCAGACCTCCTCCCTTTACTAACTGTACTAACTCTCCTTCACACCCTATCTCCAGAAACTCCTTCTTAATTTATTCACAGATGAAAATATATTTCTCTATACTTCTTCCAGGCTAGCTTTAAAAATCTGAGGTTACACTTTCAAGACAAATAAATAATCATTTTAGCATAATGGTTTTAACACCTGCTACAAAGATTGCAAAACCATTCACATTGTACCTATAACTCAGTTTTCTGACACCCATAACTCAGAAAATATTTGCCTCTGGGTTTAACAGCTTCCATACTCTTTTCTGTCTGAAGATGTATCGTTAAATATTATTACTACTGGAGGTATGTTTGGGCAATATCTTTCAGACATATTTGAATTAAAGGGAAAAGGAACAAAAATTCTGACCAGATACACTATTTTTGGAAGATGACTACAGAAAACAGCTGGCCTGAGCTAGCGTCTAGTGAAAATTACACCTCTAGAAAAGAGTAAGATTGGAGAGAAAAGTTCAAAAGACCTTCAGGAGTAACTTTTGTGCCTCATGTAAGAGTTACTGCCTCCTTTTGCAGGCAAGCAAGGATTCACCCTTTTGCAGGTTTGTGCCAGCACACACATAAGAGCTTCCTTCCTGCCATACCTGGGCAACTCATACGTTTTGTCTTGACTAATCTGCCCTCAAAGCCCTCCCATGCAGTCTCGTTCTTGGGAGAAGGGAAGGCAGCCCTGGGGCAACTGCTGAGATTTGCTCCTCAGGCTCCCAGGCCACACCAGCTGGGGGACAAGAGCACACACACAAATGCACCAGGGATGCCATCCTTGGGTCACCAGCCAGCCTAGAGTGGAGTTGCTGCTGTCTCGACAGAGTAGACACTCATGGTTCTGTCCTGTCTTTCTACTGCCTTTCTGTTGGAAAAACTCCTACCTGTTCAGATGTTGGTATCTGTGTGTCAAGGGCAGTCCATTTTCTCTTTGCCCCATTCCCAGCAGCCAGCTTTGTTCAAGCCCTGGCTTTGATCTCAGCATGATGCCATGAGCTGCTTTCACTGTGTGAAGTCAGCTGGAGGATGGGTTACCCAAGGCATGAATTCACAGATGACTTTTAGCACAAATAGACTGACACAAAAAACCCCCACAACATAAAATTAAGAAATAATAACCAAATGTGGCATTTCAAGTTCCCTGCCTTTTCCAGAGGAGCATCTCAGGCTGTTATATTCCCACACAAATTACTCAGATAAAATTCAAACAGATAAAGATTTCAAATCAAGCAGTATTTCACATGCAAGCAGAAGGTCTGGTCCAGCGCTCAGCTGAGCCATGTTACTATTTGCCTCTCCAGGCCATAGTAACATGGTATCTGATTTACATATTTTCACGTATAACTTGATATTTTACCATGAAAACTTTCCATTATACCTGCCTGAAGCTTTATCTCCTAGATTTACTACTCATCAGTGTTTTTTTCCTGCACTGACAGACAAGCACTGTCTGAGGAATCATTATTTCTCATACAAGTATACAAAACTGGTGTTTTAGGTTTGATGTTACAACTGCTCACTGTCACCTTGGTATCTGCTGCTGACAGTTATTCCCTCCACAAAAATCTTTGTCAGAGTGCTTACGTTTTTGCTGGAAGGCTTTCAAGTTCTCTTTGAGAGCTGAAATCCACATCACACACAGGCACACAGGCACGCACACACACTGCTTTAAATATCATAACAAATGATGCCATAAGCATTTCCAAAGCATCTAAAAGAGCTCTTCTCTTTCACAGGATAATGTATAGATTTTTCTGAGGATAATTTACACATTGGTTTTTAGTTGGCTGGTTTGGTTGATTTCTTGTTGGTTTGGGGGCAGGAGGTGATTGTTTTGTGCTTGGGTTTTATGTGGGGTTTTTTTGGGTGTTTTGGTGGGGTCTTTTTTGTTTGGGTTTTTTTTTTTTTTTTTTGGGGTTTTTTTTTTTTTTTTTTGGGGGGTTTTTTTTTTTGGGGTTTTTTTTTTTTTTTTTTGGGGGGTTTTTTTTTTTGGGGTTTTTTTTTTTTTTTTTTGGGGGGTTTTTTTTTTTGGGGTTTTTTTTTTTTGGGTTTTTTTTGTTTGTTTTTTTTTTTTGTTTTTAATAATAGGAAATAAGTGTTTCCTCAGTGCCTGGGTTTTGAAATCTGGAGTGTGGGTTCTTCAGTAGATGTGGCAGCATGTGGGTATTCTCTCCTGTTTTTAGAACTCAAGTTGCTATAACAACCTACGGCATCTGCTCAGCCCACTACCTAAGCGGCCTTTTTTCTTTCTTTCTCTTTTTTTCTTTTTTTTTTCCTTTTGGGTCTCCTATTCTTCTGAAGTCAAGTGCTCTGCTTTGATTTTTATTTAAGGAGCTAGCTTATGCTCCAATGTGTATATGCAGAATGAGCTGAAAGAAGCCAAAATCTGTGCTGAAAAGATCACAACTTTTGGAGAGTATCTGGCTGAGTGGGACGAGCTCAGGGCTGGGCCCTGTTCCCACTGAAGTGAAGACACACCAGTTCCTGCTGTGAGCCTGAAATTCACTGCCACGTCTCATGAAAGTGGGGGTTACTCTGTTGAATGACAGACAAGTGATGGACACTACCAGGGAGCCATTGACAGAACAAGAGCCAACAGATGGACAATCTTGTGTAACTGGCTCCGTATAATTATTATGTTTCCTCCTTATCAACTGCTTTCTTCTCTTCTGGAGAAAATTTTGATTTTTTTTCTTGAAATGGATTTTTCCCAGATTGGTGGAGGGTGGGCAAGGAAGAAAAAATAAGGAAGACTTTTTTTTATTCATACCAGAGCAGCAGCACCATATCAGTACTGGGGTTTGGAGGATATCCCACCTCCTCCGTGGGTTAGCTGCCCATATTTCATGCTTCATCATAGAACTCTGTCTGTGAAAAAGAGGAGCTTATCACTGCTAGAATCCCTGGCTGCAGTTCATCAGAGAAAGTACAGGACAATTACAGTGTCCTAAGCATGTAAAAGAATGGGAATGTAGCTACAGTTCCCATAAAGAAGACAGACACTGGCCCCAATGGGAATATTTCTGGTTTAGGATGAAAAATTTTGGCTGTGAATTTTTAAAAATACTTAGGATTTTCTATCCATATAAAACGCTTTCATTAAAAATTTTCCACAAAAAATAAAAAAGCTTTTCACAAAAGCATTTTCATTTTCTCATCAGTCCAGCTCCAAAATTCCCCAACTGTCAATCAGGAGATAAGCATACACAGGTCTGCCCAACCCCATAGCCATGGCTTGTCAGGAACCAGGAAAGGAGATGGCGTTCTTTAGGGGCTTTAGGGCAAGCCTGTCAAATGTCTTAGGAGCAATGGAGCAGTGTTCAGAGCAACCTGCTGAGCAGCCAATTCTCCCATATATAATTCTGCACACAAGTAACTTGTCAACAAACTGAGGTACAAGTCACCCTGTCCTGACCCAAATGCACCTTTGGCTTTGTCCCCAAACTAAGGCACTGCCAAGGCATATGCTCAGAGCTGTAGAGAAGGAGACAAGGCTCCTTGTGGGTAGGATTTGCAGGCTCTTGGCTGCCACAGGAGCTCTGCAGGGAAGCAGCACTAGAAAGACAAGCTCCTCGTCGTCATTTCATGCAGCTGTCCCTGCCTGCGAGGAAGCTCTGCAGCAAAAGGAGATCACACAGCTAGTGAGAGGCCAGGTGTGCTAGAGTGATGTATTGTGTCACTCCAGCCATTCCATGCCACTCTTACATCACATATTGAAGGACTGAGTTCACAGGGACTAGGAGGCTCAGCAGCAAGCAGGGCTGAGCCACACAGGTGGGAGATGGTAGCTCTTGGATCAGAAGAAGCACTTCTGCAGGGCAGGAACTGACTCAGAGCTATCACCAGGCCTGGGAGCACAGCAAGTTCTCTCAAGGCAGTCTTGCCTTTCTCCTGTGCTACCACTAAACCTAATCTTCACTTGTACCTAGATACAGTGCAATATGCACATCTACTAGTGCATATTGGGAAGACATAATCAAGGTATCCTTCACCTCACATAAGGACTTTCAGAGCTAACTGTTAAGTAATTCAGAATCATTGAAACTCCCACGAGGGGCAATGAACCTGGTTTCCCATTTTTCTCAGGAATCATGAAATAATATTATCTGAAATCACACCTTTCTCCTTCAAAGCTTCTGTGTATATTTGGTAACTTGTACATATGTCATTTCTGTATGACAGCCACAGCTCCCACCTGGAGTTTTGCAACATTGTCCACATGTTACCTTTCCTGGAGGATATAAATGTGTTACTGATACTATTTTTGCACTACAGAGAGAAAATGAGAATAAAGAAAAAAAAGCAGAAGGTATGAAGCTGCATGCCAGTTGCCAAACTGAGACTCATCTTGCCCTGTAGAAGAAAGACAAAGAGGAGCCACCTTTCCCCTTTACCTTTCAAAGACACAAGACAGGGTCTTTGAGCACAGGGATGAACAACACCCTGATCTTCCAGCAATGCTGTTGCTTGTCAGGGTCCTGAGGAGACACATCTGATCTGCCACACCTCACCCAGCAGGTAGCACTGGCCTCTGAGAAGCTGCAAGGCTGAGGGCACTGACAAGATGGGAGCATGAAACCCATCAGTGCAGGAACAGGCAGTGAGAGAGGACCTTCATTCATCAACAGCCAGCAACAGCCTTGGCCCTAGCAGTGCCTGCTGCTTCTTTCCCATAGCTTGAGGGCAAAAGACCTGTGGGCATCCGCACTGTGATTCCAGCAGGATTTTTGTGGAACTGCTTGGAAAGAAGTGGAAAAGCACAGAAACTATTTTAGATATCATAGAGATCACATAACCCAAAGTGAAAGTGGGAAGTGTATCCCCAAGAAAGATTTCAGTGTTAGGGCAGGAGCCACATTTAAGAATCTAAACAGTGTGCCAGCTCCAGATCAAGAGCCAAAGAGTGACTGCAGATGGATTTATCCTGCAAATGCTTCCTAGTGACAGCAAGTTTCACAGTGCAGCACATGGATCCTCACCTTTGGAGACACCCATGCACACAGACTCCAGAGTAGGACAACAAAACTGGGGTAAGATTTGAAGACATTTCCAACGTGCATGTGTTTGGTTCTACTCTATAGGACAATGACTTCATCTTAATCTCCTTCAGTCTTGCCCAGGGTTGCAGTTAATGAGCATAAATTGGCTTTGCTGTGCTAGTTTACATTAGCTGAGGATGTGGCATTCAGTATAAAGGATGTGTGACAAACCTTTACAATGTTCCCAAAAACTGGTTATTGGAAAGGCAGAAATCTCAAGATTAGTTTGACTTTCACTCTGAGAAAAGACCAAAAGATAACATCTGAATATTTTAAACTTACTAATTTATTTCTATTCTACTTTACCAAGTGTTTGTCTCACTGATTTGGGCAGGAAAGAGGACATGTAGGCATCTGTTCATTCATCAACTTTCTCTAAATCCCAGGATTAATAGACTACTACTACTGTGAAGCCTGAGCAGGAGATAATATTGCTAGAGTCTGGCTTTAGTGTAACTTAATGCCCCAGTCACAGAATCATGACCTGACCAGAGCTTTTACTCCTGGGTGTAGATTATAAACAAATGAAATAAATATTTCTTTCATTGTAGACATAACAGTTTTGACCACAAATCCACAAATGACTAGAGCTCCTTATGAAAATTAAGTAAACAATGTTATGAAATCTACCTTTTAAAGCTTTTTTTCAAAATTTAATACTTAATTTTCATCCCTATTCTGCCAGAGTTTGAATCCAGATAAGTCAACCAATCTTCTTGTCATATGTCTGCATTGATACTTAGAAATCTCAGATATAAAAGAATATATCTCTTTTTTTTTTTTTTAATATGCTGCTCTAAAGTTCTGATGAGAAACCTCCTGATCAGTATGGCTGTCCTCTAAATTAGGATCCAGAACTGGGTCTCAATTCCACTGGGTGTCTTTGGAGGTCACACTGGCTGCAGGGGAATGTGATCCACCCTGACGATCAGGCAGAATTACAAATCCCTCTGAATATTTTGAGTATTTGGTTCTTTGGTACCGTTTTGATTTCCTTGCAGTTCACTTCAATGGCATTAAAATGTGGACCCTTCCCTATGTGCTACCCACTTCAGCACTGACTACTTGTTAAATAATTCTTTTCAACCTAGCAAGATGAACATAAGAGACTGCCTGTGTTCCTTGGGCAAGTTGTGACCAAACACAGACCAAGAGATGTTTAGAAGTATTTTCATTAGGCAGCACTTCCAGCTGCACTACTAACACTGCTCAAAACAGAAAGCAATTCTCTTCCTGGCACTGTTTCAGAAGATTTAAAATGCATCATTCTAATTACTGCCTGACAAATAATCCCGGAATGCTAGCTGGGAAGTTTGCAGAGCAGACAACAGATATATTATCATCACACTGGTATATTGAACTTTTTATGATGTCTAATATCTCCAGATTATAAATGAGGGAAAGCATCCTTTGCCACTGGCGGAGTACAGGCCTCGCACACAAACTGAAGGCTCAAACATTATCGTGACACAGCTAAAAACCCAAGGTCATTTTGTGGTAAAACAGTCTAGAAGAGTTGCCAAATCTATCTTTGGACTACTCTTGATCATTTTGCACAGCGATTTCATTCAGTCATTCCAGGAATCCATAGAATTCCTTCACATTACCCAAACCCTTTGCAGTTCTGCTGTTGTTATAGAGTCACTGCCCAGTCTCAGGAAGATCAGTCCTTCCTTTATCAAGTCCACGGAGAGACCTGTAGCTCTTTCTAGAAGTAGAGCTCAATTCAGACCTCATTGAAGGTCTCAATAAGTCATTCTTTTCCCCTCCCCAGGTTTCAGGCAGCAACTGGGACTTAGAGGTTCCAAACTAGCAACAGGAACTTTGTTCTCTTGGTATGTACAGCATTGCTGTGGCAGTTCAGGAGATGCAGAGACTTCACTGGCTGTGCATATGCCTGCTTTGGCTACATGTAGAGGAAGCTTCCATGCCAACTTTTCTAAGCACTGCCTGTCACCCACGTGAGGTGCACTCAGCACACAGAGCTGATTTAAAGTGTAAGTGAATCCAAGTGAACAAGTGTGATTCACATGTCAAGAGATCAAAAGAAATTTCAAGTGGGAAAAGCAGCCATTAGCAGAGGTAAGAAAGTGAAGAGAGGTTAAAGTCCCCCACGCCCCTGCAATGCCTATACAGTCATGAACCAAACTGAATAATGTAACTGAAAATTTTGCTAGCTGCCATCTGTAAACACCTCTGGCAGTAACTGCTTATCACTCAGGCTAGCAATGTGGACTCATTTAATGACATTCAATTAATTTAAACTCCCCTTTCTCTCTGCCTTTTTTTTTCCTTCTCAGAAATAGCTATTTGACATAAACATCTTTGTTTGGCATATCACTAGATCTGCTGCTAATTATAATGCTGAACCCAGATGCTTGGTGGAGGAAATTAATCTACGTCCTGCATAGTTTGTTGGGCTTGTTTTAGTAGGTTTGCCAAATATTTAGTGAAACCCTCATATGACTTTTATTATCTGCAGATAGATATTAAAGGGCCAAGTACTGTTCTTATTCTCACTGGTATAAACCTGGACAGCTCCAAGGAGGGAAATAAATATAGTTACATTACTATGGATTTACATGATGTTAGTCTAGATTTACAGTACTGTAAATCCTCAGCACTGGAACCAGGAAGCTAAACCACAAATACTCCATCATGTAAACCTGGGCTCTTCCCTTAACTGAAAAGCACAGTCTTAATCCTAAAAATGACAGTGCTCATAATGTGTGTTGCTAAATTGGCATACAGAAATCACTCTTTTTTTTTTTTTTTTTTTTGCAAGTTGGCCTACAGAAAACACCTGTGGAATAATTGGCATCAAAATTCCTCTATTCAGAAAAGCAAAACTGTTCCATTACAAAACAGTTAAAACAGTTCAAGCCATGAGCTGCTTCAGGAGCCAAAGAACTCATTTGCCTGCTTGGCTTACCTGAGTTTCCCATACACATCACTAGTGGAGGAAAGCTGCTGCTGGTGGAAGCTGTTTGTGAAGGCATGACGAACCCAGGGTTTTGGATACATGGACTGAAGACCTGAAGTTCCAAGGGACACCAAGAGATCACTTGGGCCCAAGAAAACATCACATTCCCCCAAAGGAAGGTCCAGCAGAAAAATAGTCCAACCATAGAGAATACACATTTCAGCTACAGAAAAATTGACTATATTTCTGCAGAAAACACTGGGGTTTGCTAATCTCCCTCTTCCCCATGCATTTTTACTATATAATATTTTCCTGGTGAAAAAATGTGAGGTAGGAAGCCTACAAAATAACTATTATTTCTCACACAGAAAACAAATATAAACTTTTGGCTCTAAGCTTTAAGGTAACTAAAAATAAACAAAAAATGCCAACAAGAATGCCTGAAGTCAACATTTCCCAGACAGAGGCCAATATATGTAGTGAAAAATGTATTTTCTATGAGAAACAAAACTAACAGAAAGCTTCCCGGTCTGCTTGCAGAAAAAACCGAGTAAGCCAGAGGAGCACTCCTGTATGCTAACCGACATTTGAGGATCAGTATCATTTAGGCAATACAGACCTAAAGACAGGAAATTTCTGAGAGAAAAAAAAAATTTAAAACCCTGCTGAGAAATTATAACCTCTGGTACAATGAATGGCTATTAACCCCAGCTGGTCATCGTTTGCAGAAATGCCATAGACCTTAGCTGGGGTGATGGTTTTAGAAAGACAATGAATGTTTTTAAAGTAATAATATATTTTTTAAAATTTAAATAGATAATTTAGCTTCATCTATGGCATTTACAGTGCACAGTTAATTGTAGTTACACTGCTGGAAAGCCACTTTTCAGAGAAGTATCAGGAGCCATGATTACAAGTGTGAACCAGACTGCTACTATCAGAAGGGGCAGCAAGACCCCTGCCAGTAAGGCACGATTTCCCATCTCATGGAACAGGCTGAGGAGCCCAACTCACAAGCTAAGAGATCCTCAGGGATCCACGTAGATCAAAGTGATTTACAGGAGCCTGAGGCTAGAGCTGTACAAACTGAGCAAAGTCCAGTTCTCAGCCCAACAGTAATTGAGTGGGACAGATTTTAGGCAAAACAAATTCCTGCTTGCTGCAGTACTTAGAAGGCCTTCCCACTTTGCTCCTTCACAGGTACAGTAAGCGGCAGCAGAGAAAGTTCCCTCTTGAGCTGGTCTTCTTTCATTGCAGATTTGAAGACTAACTTCAAAACATTTATTTTCTCTCTTACATCCTTTTGCTCTGATATTCTCCATTAAGCTGTTTGCCACCCAGGTTTGTTCTGCATTTTGCCCAGACCACACAGGTTTAATTTTCAAGTGTCTTCTCCAAGCAAGAAGGGGAAAAGTAATTTGCTACATTAGCAGGAAGTTAAGTATCTCTCCATGCAGTGGCAAATGCTTACCCTTTTTTGACAGCTGTGATGGGAGCAATGGAGAGTAAGTTCATCTTTGATGTGGGTTTGGAGAGCTCCAGTGCTTTGTGTACTCTTTTGGGCTAAAGCAAACACAAGATAATTTGCCTTTCTGCAGCATGGTTTCAACTCAAGCTAGAATTTGGCACAGAAAAACAATGCTAATAAAGAAGTGTGAAGGAAATCCAGATATTCATGATTTACATGGCAATATCGTCTACACTCCTTTGAACATTAGAATAAAAGCGGGACCTTAGAATTGCAATATTCTGCTAGAAGCCCAGCTACACATCACAGCTTCCCCCTCAGTATTACCCAGAAACCAGAGTTCAACCTTGCTTTCTAACATCTCATGCTGCAGCTGCTGACAAAATAAACCTTTCCCCCAGGGATCTGAGGGACAGAGATTTCCACTGGAACATCTTTGAGGACAGTATAAGAGTACAGAAGCCCCAGAGTATTCTGAAATACACCCCATACATTCATGGAGTCACAGTATAGAGAGTGCAGTTCACAAATCTGTCCAATTACCAGTCTAAAGGGAAAAAATGAGTTCAAAAAGCAGTCCAGTTATGAGTCTAAAGAGCTGGAAACAGTACTATTTCTCCCTTTTAAACTACAGCAGGGTTTCTAGAAATCCCAGCAGAAATGCGGTTGCCGTACATTTAAGAAACTGACTTCAGGTGGGCAACCTGCTCCAACAGATTTTGCATAGCACACCAAACTGTACTTGCTAACACTTCACATCGAAAAGCAGGTGCACGCGTACATGCGCAAGCAGCAAACCAGGACTCCAAGCCATGATCCAGTTGGAGCTCAATCCAAGGAAGCATGGGACACTGCCAGGGTTCGAACATGAGGCTTGGCTCCAGAAAGGATGGGAACCACTAGACGACACACTCTTTGGCACAGGTGGAGCACAACCCCAGAGATCTGGAAGACAATCAAGCACAGGCAAGCCACTGCAGCCAGCACTCAATACAGCTTCACACAAGCGTCCTTCTGTAACCCTCCAGCTTTACAATCATTTGCACGGTGAAATGGCAGCAGCAAACTGCAATATAAAGAGCAGCCATGCTTTCAGAAATCAGTGTGATGTAGAATAATTCTTCATACAGGTAAATGTTGTCCAGTTATCCTTGTAGCATGCTTTTGACTGTCATTCAATCTATGGTGAATGCTATCAGTGTAGTAAGGTAATAGAATTGAAACCTTAACTAAGATTATTGATAGTGCCCTGTATTTAGTCCTTTATAATCTCTGCATAGAGATTGTGGAGTTCATAATAGCTAGCAATAAAATGTTTTTGTTCATAAAGAAGGAAGATAAACAATGCACAGATACTTTGCTTAGAAGTATTTCAATGATTTAAAATGTAAAAATATATAGTACTTGTTCCATCTCAAATGGCGTTATTGTTTCATAAAAAGTTCACTGTCCTTTTAGTTAGAAATTTTGCTTTTTCAAGGACAATCTAATACAGAGTCATTTAACTTGCTGGCACTCATATCTCTAATAAACTGTAACCTGATAATCAAGGACCATAAAGGATTACTTTTTCCTCCTAAATTATTCTAGAGCAGCTGTAAAAGTACAAAATCCATGGAACCGTGTGTACCTAGTCCTAATGATAAACACAGGGCTTCATCCTTCTGGCCTCAGCAAAACCCAGTAGACTGGGCCCCTGAAAAGACTAAAACAGTTGTTCCCCTCAAATATTTACTCATCCTTCCTCCTTTCTTAAAAACAGATGCCAAGCCCCTGCTGCCTCTTCATTTTCAAGCATGTTTGACTCTTTGTTTTAACTCTCCTGGTGCTCTGCAGGAGCAGAAAGGCCTGGTGCAGATTGCACCCACTGTCACATTCACACCAGGAAGGGACTGGGAGAAGAGCTGCTGCTTCTGTTTTACAAGGGTGCTCTGGGCGTTGGCATGTACATACACAAAGGAGCTGTTTTACTTCCTCACAAAGACAGATTTTATTGACTTATTTATTATGCCTTCATTTTACTCAAGGTGAACAGAAACACCCAGTTTAGATTCACTTTTACACAGAAGTCCAGTAACAGCAGGAGAACTGTGGCTCCTGGTGCTAATACAATGAGAACCTAAAGACGGCCTCAATGAGCTTACCTTCTGCCTCAGCCTGACCTGGGATCCTTCTCCAAACATTAAATTAAATGCCCTAAATTCTGCATCAGCCAGGTACTGATGATTTACTTCGTTCACCTAATTTCCATTCACTCTGAGTGCCAGCCATCAACACCATGGTCCCCACACCTTTCTCCTCCCTTTCTTGAATGCCCTTTCCCCATTCTCCTTTTGTTGCCTGAATTCAAGCCATAAGGTAAATTTATGAGAAGAAGAAAATAATTTGCAGGCCAAAATAAGCCTGTCAGTAAGGTCTGACAGTAAACAAGGCCCATCCTTGCCTTGAGCCAGTCACACATTGCTAATACGGGGGGGAATGGCGTTGCTGACAGGATATCTGTGGGGAGCACAGGCTGCCCCATGTGCTGTCTCCCCAGAGACAGAGACAGCCTCACTGCTACCAGATTCTCCTGGCCTTTCCTGTTTTAAAAGGACAGGAAAGAGATGCCTGTGTACAAGCAATATAAGTAAGTCCAAATAGAGACATAATTAGACTGCCTTTGCAACAATACCAAGAACAGCAAAATCACAAGCCTTTAGTAACAAATGACATTTTTGGTCTTGAACAGATTATAAGTGCTATGGAATTGAAAGTCAACATGTTCCTTCCATTCACTAGCTCACATTTCCCTGACAATGGAGCCCCTTTATTAGCTAATCACAGCCACCACATCCAAGGAAAGGAAGAAGCAAACTGGCCTACAAGTCTTCAGCTCTGTGAGGTAGCAGCTGCATGAAAGATTTCAGGGAGGGGCGAACTCAGCAGAGGCACATTGGGGACACCAGGGACAGCTGCAGCCCTGGGTACTTCTGCTACTAAACACTCGCCAGAGTAAAGGGCTCTGAGAGCCACAGCCGTCTACGAAGCCAATAGCTAAATCCTCTTTCATTGCAGTTTTTGTTACTAATGATTTAATTGTTTCTCCACAGCAATGCCAACAAGCATTCATTCTTCCTCCTCTTTGTTTCCTTCGGTGCTGGTATCTCCCTTCTCAGTTACAATTTTCTCTGCCACCCAGAAAAGTGTGCACAGGCTATGTGAGTCACACACACCAGTGCACAGCAGATGAAAATTGCTTCAGGATCAGGACGGCATTTGGCACCTTGCTGCACTGCAGGCATCCACCCCCCCTCAGCCAGATGTGGTGCAATGGTGATTCCAGCCTCAGGCCTTTAAAGGCTGCAGCTCTGCTTTGTCCCGTTCCCTTGCCAAAGGGCCTGTCTATAAAGTTTTCAGCAAGACACATTTATTGAAACTCTGAGTAAACCAAAGATTCATTAAACGCCCTATCAGATGTAAAATACATTTTTCATGGTCCTGCAAAGGAAATTTCAGCATTAAGATTAAAAGTAGTCACAGCCAAATATTTCAGAGAACTAATGTTTATAGATTGAGACTGATTCTGTCCTCCCTGCTGGAGCTACAGGCACACAGTCAGTGTAAGCCCAAGGAAAACCAGGTTCTGGCTAATTTTAAAGTGCTGCATTGCTGAACCTCTAACTAGGTGGGGCAGGGGAGTGGAAAAGCTATTAGTAGCAAACAGATAATTATGGCTATCTGGGAACTAAGAACTCAGGGAAGAGAAAAGTGGAAGGAAAAAATACATCGAGAACAACCAATCACCTTAAATGGCTCATCATTTAGAAATGCAGAAGTTTGTCATACCCTTTTAATTATAAGGGTAAGTTTAAGAAAAAAAGACACATTTACAGCTGAAAAAACACCTCACTTAAAGACCAAGGGAACAGTTATGCTTCCTGCAACCTTCCAAAAGCAACATTTCTAATACATATATACATAAAATGCCATCAGAAACTCAGTAACAATTCTTTTATAATTCTGACCCATGCAGGAATCCCTTCCTAGGAATGTACTCTAGGTTTGAAAAGTGACTTTGTAAACACATCATGTTTTACAAAGGCTGTGTTTTGGAGTAGAAGTGTTCTCCAGTCAATCAAAAGAACAAGACCAATCTGTAGAGCTCCCCAGGGACAGTCATCCTGTCCCCAGCCACAGCGTCTCTCCATACACCTTTAGAGATGGACTAAACAACATGTCACAACATTCATCCTCCACTAATATTAGGCCCATTATTTAGCCTTCACCTTTTCAAGTTCCGGATCCCAGTTCTGCTCACTGTGGTATCAGCGGGTACTAATGCAAAACTCCTTCTCCACTACTTTACTCCCTCATTTTCTAGGTTGCCCAGATAGCCATAATGTGCCCAGCCAACATGGGAGTCACAAGCCTGCACAAGGAACTGCAGCTTTGGGTCTTCAATGAGGTTCTGAAGTTTCCTTTGATTCTCAGAATTTTGTAATTTTAAAGTCCGACCTCAAGGGGGAGATGCCAGAGTTAAGGATCTTCATTGATCAGCATGTGCATATTGCAATAATCCTAAAATTTGGGAACGCCCAAATTGCATTGCCAAGATAATCCTTCTCCTGCAGTTTCCCTTAGCCCTTGAGCTGTGCTTTCAGTGACAACTCATACTGACCTCCTGCCAGCTGGAAGCTGACCACTGCTCCTGAAATACAAATCCACATCAGTGAGTTGATTCCACAAGCCAATCCTGAAACCCATCCTTGTCAATGGGAGCCCAGAACTGACCCCATTGGTTGGAGCAGATTTATGCATCAAGCATGTACTGATTATAGGAATGCCAAATGTGTTGCAGGATTACACCCTTAGTTTCCATTAATTTGCAGTGCATTTTCCCAGACAGCTAAAGTAGTAATCTTCTGCTCAATTTTCCACAGTTTGAATACAAACACAGCTATTCTGCATTCTGTTCTCAGCAGCATGGACATCAATCCAAATTGATCTAAACTCTCAGCTTCATCTGGTTCCCCATGGCACATTTGGCTTTTTCATCAGGACAAACTTCATGCCATGCACTTCATGTCATCTATGCCAATATTTACAGTGTTTGCAAAACAGAAAATATTTACCTTATTAATTTGATCAGGGTGCCCACAGACCACACATCTCTAATGACAGATCATACACCAGGCTGCTTTAAGGAGTCTGAGATAATAGGGAAAAGCCTTGGGCTTAAACTGAGGTCAAAAACTGATAGATGGTTTTCAGACAGATACACTAAAAGGGAGTTCATTAGATCAGCAGTACATGGAGAATACTACTGCAGGGGATTTTGTTACTGAATGTGAGAGGGAGTACAGATACCTGCAGTTTCTGGGCTTGCAGGAAGGCAGGCATGCAGGTGATGAGCCAAGGTGGATCAGTGGATAACAAAGGCTTAAATGTATTCAGATGCTCTGGTCCAAGGTACTGTCCCTACATCAAAAGAGTACACTCAAAAAACAAGGCAGATACTTGTGGATGGGTCAGCACTCTGTCTCAAAACTCACAGCACTTATCTAAGATTCAGGGACAGAAAATTCTAACAGTTGAAGCTGAGTTTGGTTCAAGTCTGATCTCATCTTTTATTAGAAGCTGGACTTCATCCTGTTCATTCAGTATGGCAAAAACATGCACCTTGCTTTCAAATGGCCACACAGAAAGACCAGATTTCAAATGTCTTTTCCAAAAGAAAAAAAGGGCTCTTCTCAACCATCATAAAGTTATGGGCAAATGTACTATGTCCTCTGCATTGCTCTGACATTCCTTTCCCTTAAATATAAATCTGTGCTGTAACCATGACTCATTCTTACTCAGCTTTTCTCAGATTTCCATAAGCAAACACTTGAAGCATTTGCATATTTGTGCACTGAAGATAACCTGACTTGCCTAGGTCTAACATAGAAAATATAAAAAGCTCAGTATTTGTATCTAGCTCTGGCATAACACTCAGATTTGCTGAGGAGGAGATTGGCAGGTAAATCAGGGGGTTAATATTCTGGTGTTTTTCCAGCAGCCCCCTGCAGAACAGCCAGGCTTTCTCTAAACAAAACCAGAAGGGAAGCCATCCATGCTGTTGGCAGCAGCACACACTGCTTGAGGTGTCCCCTCCTGCAGACAGAGCTGGTGGGGAGCTGTGTGGGGAGAAGGGAAAGGCCAGCACAAGCAGGAATGTGGCCTCTGCCCAGCTGGTCACACACTGCTCCCAGGCAGCCCACGCAGTCACACTCTGCATCCATGGCAAACTCTCAGTGTCCAGTGCACCTGGTGAGGGCTGAGAAAGCAGCCAAGCTAAGGCAGTCTCAGTACTGTATCATTTGTCCATTCAAGTTCTCCACAAATATTAATGGGACAGATGGAATAAGTGATTGGTCTCTAAGTGATCCAGCTTCTACTGGCTCAAACTGGAGCTTGAAGTTAACAAGTACAGGCAATAAACTCTCTAAAGAAGATTTACAAAGCAACAGATAATTTGGTTGAACAAAGCTAAGTTGTAAGACATTTGCAAAGCCCCAAGCTCACCTAAAGGCACAAAGAACTCAAGAAAGTATCAAAAAAGTTATACTAGGAAAGAGAGAGAATAAAATAAATTCCCCTAATGTACCACAAATATCAACCACCACACACTACCTACAAACCATATGTTTTGCCCATCTGTTCTGTTATCTTCAACTAAATTTATAGTATTTGGGCTATCGAAAGAATTGTCAAGCCTGAGCTGGGCAGGATTATAAAACCTAGGTGTTATTACACTTTAAAAGACATTTTCCCCTCCCCCTACCACACCAGGCACAAGATTATACATTTCTCTTGCTGCCTCCTGGCTCTGGTACTACAGAGGATGCTATGCTTGTTCTCAGCTACAGTAAGTAGTAGGGCATCCCAACCCCCAACAAAAGAATAGTTCCTCTGCCTTCCTGATTTTGCTGTCTTCCCCATCCTTCACTCTAGGCAGGTCTAAGAAAGAGGTGCCAAGGCTGAGGGTGCAGGATCACTTCCTGTGGTGCTGCAAACCACTGAAGCTCACGTTAAGTCAGGAGAGAGCTCCTAGTTCTGCCTCAGCAAGGGTCAGCTCTCTGGGGCAGGGCTCCAGGAACAACACTTAAACTATCCTGCTGCTGAGCCAGAGTTTCAAATTTGAACCATCAGGGGCTGTAGATCAGGGCTATGATCATAAAATGGCAGTGCAGGGAAAGGATTAGGGCAGGAGAGCAGCCGTTTACTACAGAAGCATATGTGCAGTGGATGTCCCTTGGGAAGAAAACAATAAGGCCCCCTAAGTGAACCCTTACCCCAACAGTCCAGATGCATCATAAGCCAGAGAACACAGTGCTCCTAATACAGAGCCTACTTCCACAGACTGCAAGTTACTGCCACTGAGGAAGCCAACAGCTTTAAGCTGGTCTAGGAAAAAGCACTCCTAAACACAGCCTGGAATGGCTCAGTCTACTTCTTCACTGCTAATCCTACACCCAGTCTTTTGGGTAGAGCTCAGCATGCCAGATATTTAAGATTCTTCAAAATAGAGCCAAAATCTTGGGGGCCTGCATTTCTACATGCAGTTCTCCACTGCATGCTTCCATCCATGGTTTGTTAGCTCTCTTCTGCATGTACAGCAACAGTGCTTTTCAGAGTGTGCACACACAGAGGGAACTGCTTGGAAAAACTCAACTCTGACTGTCAAGTCAAATAACAGACCTTAATGCTGAACACTCCCCACCTTGTGCACCAGACTGCAGACAGTGGATCGCTTGCAGCAGCTGTCTACCTCTCAGCACCTCCTTCCAGAACACAAAGTGACTTGCACGGCTCCAAAAGCTTCCTAGGAAGTCCACAAATAAGTACAGCGGGGAAGATTCCAGTTTGCTTTTTCACTTGCAAAGGATTAGGGTAAACGTAACGATTTTCTGCACAGAAGGTCTTTAAAGAGTGTGCAGAATTCCAATAGGTGTCTCATTAATGCCAAGCCCTGGAGCACACGGTGCTGCACTCCCGCTGTCTGCTCCACCTGCCCGGTGCCAAGTGGTTCTCTCCAGTGCTGCCTCAACCTGCCCACTGCCAGGTGATGGTATCCCGCTGCCCTGGGCCCTGCTGGGCAACCAGTGCTGCCTTCACCACCTTCCCTCGTTTGCTTCAAGAGCTGATTTCTGAAAGGTGCTAAAGCTCAGCATTGACCCCTGGGAGAGTCCAGCTCCCCTTTTACCCTTAAACAGCATGAACAGAGGACATGCTCGCACAGCATCATCTCCCTTCTGCTTTCCAGGATGGATGGCAGATTGCAATGCAATTTTCCTCCCAGTCCCTCTGTATTCATTATTTCCACCTACTGTAATCAGCAGTCATTTCTGAGCCTGTCACTGTCACAGAAGAGGCAGATGAGTTCAGAAACTAGTGAGAAGTGCTGTTCCATTTTTACAAATATTGCTGCACACAACAGAGTTGTGGATATCCATTCAAACTGCACAAATGTGGGGAGGGTGTTTTATTTTGATTTGGGGGTTTTGGGGTTTTTTACAGATCTTTTCAGTAGGGGGAAAGACTTGCATTGTGGACACCCATGTAGTAGAAAGGAAGGCCAGGCTACAGAGTGAGTCCTTACCTTTCTTTTTTATGATGTTCAATCAAGTCCAGGCAGGTAGAGCATCAGACACCCTAGAATGCCCTGGAGCGTGGTAATCAGAGCACGGAGGCAATGTGGAACAAATCCCACTTCTAGGCAGTAATTTCCCTAGCTTTTACTACAAATAGAGCTGCTTTCAGTGACTCAGCAGCAATACTAAAAATTTAAATTTTACAATGAATAGGAAGACTCTTAAGAAGATCTGCTCCTGATTAAATGTTTCCTTTTTCAACACTCTGAGAAAAATCACCTAGGTTTAAGAGAAAAAAAAAAATCAAAATATTCTATCCTTTTTCTTTAGACAGCAGGAAAAGACACATCCATTTATAAATGTGAGTTTTTAAGCTTGAATTGTCAGTGCAGGAAAAAACCTCCATCTCTACTTTGCCCCAAACTTAAATGCTTTGAGAAGTACAGAGCAGGTTTTTTTTTCCAAGAGGTATAGCTATATGGATATAATACAAAATATTTCAACAATTCTAGCCAAAACTATTAATTTAATTTGATCCAAATATCTGTCTTTCATTGCTTCAAAATTGCATTTGTGGCAAATAAAACTGATTAGGTAAAAAGAATCAATTTTTTAGCCAAGCTGTTTGTCTTTTCATAGGTTTAAATTCAATGTTGTATTACAAACATCCTAAGTTCATAAAAGCTGTTCCATTCTTCAAATCTTCCTAAAATCTTGTTAGCAGGGTTGGGTCCCTTTTTCCTACACACATCCCCATTAACAGCTCCAAATACGAGTCCAAACTCCATCCCTTGTAATATCTGTGTAGGGCTGATAAAAGTCAACCATACAGGCAAGAGAAGAGATTTCTCAGAAAGGAATAGATCTGCTCATCTTTATCCAAGGAAGTGGGCAGAGGGTTGTGAAACATCTTCACTTTTGTAAAGCTAAGAAATCTGTCCTGGAACTGACAAATGTGAATCCAGGAGTCCTGCAATGCCATTTGGACAGAGTCACTTTGCGAGTGGGGCAGGGCATGGAAACCAGCCATGGTTTGAAAGAAATCAAAATTTTATTCCGAAGTTAATCCAGGATTTCAGAAGTCCTTTTGTATATATGACATGAAAGAGATCACTGTACAGGATAAGCAAAGATAAAATCTTGCACAAGGGCAGGAAAGGAAGCCTTGGCACACCAGGAGTTAGGAGCAGGGCTGTGCTGCTTTCATTCCCCTACATGTGCACGTGTGCTGCACACCTACAGCCGTGCTCACTCACTCGCTCTGTCCACCTGAAACCCTCTTCTTCTCCCAAGAACTGCCCCTGAGCAGCACCATGTGCGGCCGATGTCCCAAGGCGGGACAGTCAGTCTGTGATCAACCAGCCAGCCAGAAAGAAAAACACCACTGGGGATGTACAGCTTTGCCTTTTCCCACATTGAATGGGGCATTAACTTCAAAGTCTATGATCCTTTAAATCTTTAACAATAATTAATAGGAGAAAGATGACTAATATTTGTGTTTGCCCTTAAACCTGCTCTTGGGAGAGAAAATAAAAGCTCAAAGAAAGTGGCATTTTGTGCAAGCAAAGTCAACAGTATTAGTTATTCCTGAATTAGTTTGTCTTAACTCTGGTGTTAATGCTTTACTTGGCCTTGTGCTCCCAAGTAGAGTGAAGTGCATTTAGCACTTCAGTTCCTACAGCATGAAATATTTCACTGCATGAATCTCCCAGTGCTAACTAGAGCAACCTCAGGGCTGCAGCAGTGTCTGCCAGTTACTGTGGGTTACTGTAGCAAGCACTAAGAAATTGTCACAGTCCAAGAAAAACCAACTCACTCTGTCCAGTCCTGGATTCCAAGCCTGGGGTACTGGACCCTTGCTCCAACATACCAAGTGGGCTGATGCTTTTCTAGCCTAGAGGAAGACTTACACTATCATCTCTAGGCATTGGCTTCAACACTGCTCACAGCAATTCAGTATTTCACTTCAGAAGGTTTGTTTTCTTAAGACATAAATAGTCTAACGGGGTTTGGGTTTTTTCATCCATCAAGACCAATGTATCCTAGTCTAGACTGTAAATTTACCAAATTATTTTAAGAGGACTCTGTGTTCATACCATCTCCAAAGTGTCAGCTCAGGGAAAACTGTAAAAAAATGGGAAAGCTGTTCTTCCACAGCAACCAGAGGTCTGATAGGCAAAGCCAGGTTTCTCCCACCCTGTGTGTAACAGCCCTACCAAGAGACACATATGCACATGTAAAGAGTTCAGAGTCCAAACCAATAAAAAAGACAAACTCTATAGTTTTTCCTGTGCCAGCTTTAAACAGCCCATGGAAAGAGCAGTAGTGAAGTTGTATTTTTTTTGCTAAGCTTTCACTGCAGATGCATACAGGGCCATTTTAAGATGCTGCCATGCTGACCAGATCCTGGCATTGCTTTTTGCATACCAGTATGTTAAGCCAGGTCAGCAAATTCCCTCCACTGCTCACTCATGAGCCAGCGACAGCAGGCAGTGAGAATTTGTTCAAGTCTCCTGCAAAGATCATGGGGAAGTTGGGATATATAGGAATGTCCTGTGGTAAGGAGATTTTAATATCCAGCTCTGCTGAGTGCTCTGAAAG
This sequence comes from Onychostruthus taczanowskii, assembly GCF_017590055.1. NCBI lineage: Eukaryota > Metazoa > Chordata > Aves > Passeriformes > Passeridae > Onychostruthus > Onychostruthus taczanowskii. Next base: position 11,727,147 of record NW_024499240.1, on the reverse strand, counting down.
CACAATCTAAAGACATGCCAAAACAAGTGGAGCCTGGGCCAGAAAGCATGGAGCTAGCAATTGCATTCCATGCTCCCTCTGTCCCCTGCTCAGGAAAACCTGCTACCACATTCAAGATTAGGATGAGCCCCAGGATCCAGAAAATAACTGGATGAGTAAACCAGCACTGCAATCCAGCCTATGTTTAAAAGATGTCAACTTCCTCTGGAATTTTCAAGCCCACAAATTTTTTTGTTTGTTTGTTTGTTATTTTTGCCCTATTTTAGGCATTTTATGCCAGGCTGCCATTTAAAGGCTATTTAAATTACTGTAGGAAAGGAAAATTTAAATTAGATTTTGTCCCATTTCAGATTCCTACTAATCAATAATGGAGAAAAACTGAGATGGAAAATGAATGTCCCTTATTTGAGGAGAGCCCACTGCGAGGGCCTGATCCAAAAGTCACTAGGGAGTTAATAGATTACATTCTTAACAAGTTTCAGATGATCAGTCATTTCCATCAGTCATTTGCAGAGATGGGAATGAACTTCAAAGGGTTTGATGTAGAACTGAACTTCCAAGGCTTTCTATCTGAACATCCTGGGACTTACAGGTATGTTTCCAATCATCTGCAGATGCAGCCTGCAATGAAAGGAAACAAAATCCTAAAGGCTCTGTATTTTGCAGAGAGGTCAAAAAAAAAGTGTTTTGTTTGCAGGAGATGGTCAGTTCATTCTCCCACTGATTCTTATCAGGCACTCACACAAGCCGGCAGTGAACCACAAACAGGAGCCAAACTACTGGAATTTAATGGCTCATTCTCCAAAAACGTATTGGCTTATAAAGATACACTGTGTTCTCATTCAGTGCTAATTTACTTTAACAATAAACTGATTGTGACTTTATTCCCACTTCAAAGAGAGTTTTTATGTGGCAGCTGGGAGGGGCATAAGTGGGAGTTTTCCTCTGTGAATAAAACAAAGATACAGTAAGGTAAAGGAAAAAAAGCTCAGTAATTATCCTCCATAGCGTGTAAAGCTATATTATAGCAATACCTCAAATGATTTGCAGACATGTCCATGTATTTGAGAGAAATAAAAGCTTTCAGAGGATAACACACCTGTGCCATGGGTAATTGCCTTCACTTGCAAACTAGAACTGCCCAACAGATGTTTATTCCACCACACACAGACAGCAGGAGCAGTAGGGAAACCTTGCCTCTTTGAGAAGTGGAAAATTATTAAGCCCATCCTAAATTGGTACAAAGCAGCTTTGCCTATAGCTCCTCCTCTGGCAGCTGCTTCAGCCAGAGAGCTGCTCATCCCTTGACAGGATAAGCTCGGATGCGAGCTAGCCCAGAGGCTGCCCGTGAGGTGGGCAAGACTCTGAGGGGACAAGAGAGGTTCACCTGCACCTGCAGGAAGGTGCCACCAGGCAGGGACGTGCAGGGAGGGCAGCCTTGAAGTGCACAAGGAAGAGGCAGGTGCAGGAGGGCTCCAGCATTCCTACAAGACTCCATCAAGCCCGTCACAGAGCCCTGGCAGCTCAGTGATTGCTGAGGTATGACCAGCCCACCCCATCAGAACAACTTGGATCCAGCAGCCTGAGCTTAAGGCAAACTGACACTTCTGCATTTTTGAGCCGCTGTCCAGGATTTTCCAGCATGTTTGCAACCCTACTCCAGCATGTCTGGCTGGGCTAGTCCTTCACAGCCATGCAAGACTGCAACACATGGAGGGATGGATTTCTAAAGGCACCTGGGGCCTAGTTCCATCGATTTAGCTCCAAAAACACAGTGTGAATATCTGTGAATAGCCGGGCCTAGCATCTCCCCTTTCTGTTATTAATATGCCCATAGCAAAAGCATTTTGCTCTCCTCTCTCCTCCTAAGCAGTCCCAGATTCCTTTCACAGCATTTGATTCAATCCAAGCACCCCTGGAGCACGCCTCCCCAGCCTTATCAAAAACTCTTCTCTGGAAGAGCAACCCAACAGAAGAGCTCTTTGCAGGATGCTGGAAGGGACAAGGTCAACCTGACTTCTACCCCATGGTCCACAGCTGCCTGGAAAAACACTGACTAAAACAGTTTTTCTTGAAAAAGATCAATAACATTTTGTTCAAACCAAAATGTTTAGGGAAACATGTCGATTATGATAAAACTGTAATAGGGAAAAGAGTCCAAACATTCCACTGCAATCATATCATATAGTTAATGCTACAGTAAATATTTACATTGACCCTTTGTAGCCATGCACTCAATATTTAATATGACTATTATATTTAACAATAAAATGAATAGAACAATTTCTGGAGAAATAGTCAACATGTCCCTGAATTTGCTTAACACAAGATGCTGAGATTTTAATTTTTCACTTCAATTGCAAGTGAATTTTAATTTTTAAACGCTTAGACTTTCTGCCAGATAGGAACTTTGGCTCCTCACCACCAACAGTCCAAGGTCAGAGTAGTTCACTAGAATTGCTGATACACCTCCAGCCTCTTGCTCCTGCAGGAGCCACTGGGAGGTACTGCACCAAACAGGTTGTCCCAGGGCAAAGATGCTGCAGTACAGAGCTGACACGCTCAGCACAAGTGAAGAGGCAAAGACAGCACAACTGGCCAGAGCCTGCTCCTAGAACACTCTCCCCAGGGGTCTGCCAAATGGCCTCTCATCATGAAGAGGCAACTGGAGACATGTATTTGACCACCACAATTTTTTCATCTCTTGCCCCAGCTTGTCAGTCCGTCCCTGAAGATATTAGTATTTCCTTCAACTGCTGAACAGCCAATGATCTCCATCTTGCCTGTGTCACACACATTATTAAAAACAGCCTCATTTCACCCAAGTGCACTGGGAGATGCATCATTCAAAGCAGCATGTTAGGTCCCAGCCTCAGCAGCACAGGCCAGGAGCATGGTGGCATCCAAGACCTCTGAGTGTGTTACACCCACCATGTGTGACACCTGTTTCATCTGCTGCTCATTTGTTGTGATTGCTCTGCAGCTGACGTTCTTGCAAATGCAGCTCCTCAGGCAGGGAGCTTGTTGCTCAGTTGCACAGTTGTACCCATGTGCCATTAGAGGTGTTTGCCTGAAGAAAAGGTTTCAAAATGTTTTGCCGAGTTGCCACCTACCTTTGTTAAGTACAGCATTCACTTAAGCTTATCTCTGGCCATATAAAGTCTATACAACTGTGTATACATTTGTCTCCATTGTCATCACTTAGCCTAGCAAAATATAAAATCCCAGAAGTATCTGTTTCCTCCCTTAATGGTGGACATGGAAAGGTGCTTAATCAAAGGTATTTAAAGCATATTTAGAGTAATCTTTGAAGCCAGCCAGATTTTCTTCCCTCCAAGCCCATCACCCTTTCTTTCTCTTCCTTGCCTTCTGACAATTTTCTGAAGTGCTAAATGCACTGCCTGGTATAACCAGCCTCATTTTTCATCAGAAATGTTCTAACTGATCCTGCTTTTCACATGGAGCTTGTACCAGATGGTCTCAAGAGGGCCCTTCCAGCCTTACCTGCTTTTCTTCACAGCAAAACCAAACCAATGTGGGAGAAAAATCTGAACAATAAAACACTGTTACTTCCAAAGGAAAAAACTCTGCTCTTCCTGCTTCATTCACAACCTGCTGCTGCTGCTGCTGCCTTTTCCAAAATACCTCCCAATACTTCATACAGTTGAAACCTGATGCATTATCTATCAGCTGGATGCAACTGGGAATCTTGCCAAAATATTTAAGGGATGTCTTGCAATATTTGTCAAGCATCTTACAGCATCAACTGTGAGTCAGGTGAATCTGGGAGAATTTTAACTTGCATTTGTTTAAACCACACATTGGAAAGCTGTCCCACTTACTGGAATGGGTTGTGCATGCTTAAAACAGAAAGCAAGTGCACTTCAAAAAAAAAAAAAAAACAACAAGAAAGTGGGAAGCAGTTGAGGGTCTTTCACTCTAAACTCTCATAAATTTTATGAGCAAACTATTCTGTTTGGTGTGCCTGAGTTTACCAATGCTGGGCTTGAGAATATTGATATTACCAATTGAGAATGTTTTTGAACATTATAATGTAAAATAAATAGCTTTGCCTTATAACTGTCATTTTTGTGAACTGCAGGCAGTACACATTATAAAATCTTTCAACTGGATTAGGAAACCTAAGACTCAAAGGAGGCCGAATAAGATGCAGGTAATTTCCTGGTATTTGCAGGGTAATTTGAGCAGCTTCTTTTCTCTTGCTTCACCAAAGGACTGTGACTATGCTGAGACGCCACAAATCTAGTACCCTAGAGGGGATTTCTGACCAAACTGTGTATGTGTAATTCCAATTCTGCTTTGGCCATGGTGAAGGCTAACAACGTTCAGGTTTTTCCAAATGCTACTTTTTTTGTCTCTACTGATATTTTATTCAGGGGAGGAATGAAAAGGATACCTTTTGGCTTACCTTTTTTATTCTGCAAATACCTCCATGCCACCTTAGACACTTCTGAAAATGACAATCCTCTTACAGGCAGTATAGATGCCCTCCTTGGCATCCCTGCTGCTTGTGGGTGCAGTCAGGCTGTCAGTTTATCAAGAGAATTTGTCTGCAACACCCGACACTGACCATGAAATCATATTGCACATTATTTTCCTTTCCCTCTGCACTTCCCATGAACCACAACAATCTATCTACAAGGAAGCAGGCCTTAATATTTCCAATGCACCTTTGCCTGACAGCTCTGTTACTTGAATAGTCTGTACTTCCCACCTGGTGCCCTCCAGTCCACTCTCCCTGCTGGCACAGAGCTGCCCACTCTGGTCTGCTCCCTGCCAGCATGGGATGCAATGGCAGGGATTTGAGGCACTGAGTTGCCACAGGCAGCAGAAGGAGCACCTCAGACACTGACATGGCATCACCCGGCACGCACTTGGTAAATTGAGCTGCACTGTGCTTGGGCTTTTCTTGCTCCTGCTCACCCTGTGAAGCAATGCCTATGTTTTGTTTTCCCCCAGGAAGATGCATGCCACTGTTTGTGTGGGATGGAACAAAGCTTTTGCATCCCTGTTCAGGGAGCTCACCCTGGCCTGACATGGTTATGAACTCCACACTCCTGCGGTTGCTAGTTCTCTATGACCTTGACCTTACAGTTACTCCTGTGTCATTGGGGTAGCTTGGCCTGAGCAGAAAGAATTCCTTAACCTGGCAAATGAAAAAGAGAAGACTTAAATGAGGTGCTACTGATTCTTCTGCCAGCTGTGGACTGAAGACAGCAGAGCATGCAATCAAGGGACTTTGCATGGACTTCCTGCTGGGAGCTCCAGTCCAGGGGCACAACTTTCCACAAGAGAGAAGAGGCAATTGCTGTATTCAGGTTAACCTGCTGTTTGTGCTCCCATGTGCTACTACTATGTTAAAGGTCCTAAGAAGCTGCTGATAATGAGGATAATGAGGATATATAGTACACTCATGCTCCTCCTTCAGCTGCAGCATAGAAATACCCTGAGATGCCCTGTGCCTCAGTTTATCTGTAAACATAGCCTATCTAATAATATTTCCCTACACCTTATTTACAGCTGAAAGGTGCTGAGATAGCAGAACATGGGGGGTGTAGGAGTACAGTGATGTGTTCTACAGCTGACTCAGGTTCTCCAGGTGAAGGTGTGAACCACCACTGATTGAAAGAAGTACCTTATATCAGACCTATTGCTTTAGGCCAAAAAAAACCAAACCAAACCAAAACGAAAAACAAACAAAACAAAACAAACAAAACAGGAAGAAAAAATAGAAAGGTCTTAATGCTTAGAGAACAACATCATCTTCTAAGACATTTTCCACTTCCACAGAAAGTTTTATCTAGCATTAAAGTCAGTGATACAGGAAACAGGTGTTCTTTCTAGGAGAGGTCCAGCAGCAAAGGCAATTCATGTCTCTGCCATTTAAAGTGACATGCTGCCTGCAGGAGAAGAGATGAGAGCTTTTAGATGAACATTTATTTGCTGCATTTTTCAACTCTGGCACACTGTATCAGAAGACACCTTAGCCTACCTGGGATTCTGGGTGTCAAGTAAGCAGCCTGCCAGTTAATGAATTACTTAATAGCTCATGAAGTATCCCCTAGACTCCCCAAAAACTATAACCATTCCCATGCAGCAAACCAAGCATTGATCACACACTTACAAGCATTTTCCATATCAAATGTCAGAAAGCAGAAGAAAGACGGTGCTAAGATCCATTAAATTCCTGATACTTTTTGCTGAGAGGTGGGAAGACTGGCATCCTGTCCACATGCTGGGGGACAGCCTTCCAGGCTGCTATTTCATTTGGTCACTAAAATGTGGAGACACAACTATACTGTGTAATCATCCCACTTCAGCAGAAGCATTATACCAGGATTCTAACACTGAGCTAAATCAAGACACAGTTTCTCTTTTCCTGGACAACAGGCACAGCCCTTGGCGGCTCACACAGACTGCAGCAGGAGCAGTGTGGCAGAAGCTAAGCCTGGCTTCCTCTGGATCAAAGGGCACTATCCATTGGCACAATAACCCCAGCTAAAGTGTCTGGATGGACTTTGAAATATGGCAGAAAACGTGAAAGTTTGCAAATTAACTTTTATGTTCCACCCCATTCGGCTGGTGTGAAGTGCATTAAATGCTACCATGGAGTGTGTCAGAGAGGGTACTGGATGGAGAACATTTAATATGAACATCTGCACTTACAGGGTCACTGGCAATATCAGTGGTTATCTAAGTGACTGACAAACCAAGCCTCCAGCTCAAAGGTTGCTATTTAATTTGTATCTGTGCTTACGTTCTACTACAAACACGTGTTTCTTTCCTCATACACAAATCCTCAGTAAGAAACCTATTTAAACTAAAGTATCTGATCAATAGTAGAATATTGTACAGTCATAAACTGTAAAAAGTATTAATGAGAATTTGAAACTAACCAGCATGTACTCAGAGAGCTATCATGCTGTCCTAAAGGGTTTTATTCCAGGAGAGGTCTGGGCTAAATGAATATTCCACATGTAGTGGCTTATGGATATGCAATGTATGCCTAAGCTAGTACAGCAAATAATGAATGAAGTCTTAGCAGGAAATTAGGCCATTTAGGGAAGAAGGTTTTTCCAGACAACTGTGATTTCAACATTAGAATTATAAAATACTTCAAAAGTCAACATTTCTTCATAGTCCAGGCTTGCTATACTTCACAGATTCAGCACTGCACGCAAAGCACACATCACAAATGATGCCTGCTCGCAAGCAAGTAGCTTATCTGTAAAAATACATTCTCTGAACACATGCTCTGTACCTGTGCTTACAGGCACAGTTTGCAGCATTCAATGTTCCTTAACTTCCAGAGAATCTGTGGGCTGTCTTAACAAGAGAATTAAATACCCTTTTCACTAATAATCTCTCCTTCCCCAGAGCCTTCTTGAGAATTTTGTTGGTTTTTGATTATTTTTGCTGCCAAATGCACACAGAGCTGTATAAGGCAGCTTTTGTCTTCCACAAGAACAAGCTTCATTGACCCAAGAACCTCCAAGGCAGTGTCACTTCACTCACGTTAGTATGCATGGCTGTGCTGCTGGAGCTGCAGAAAAGGCCTCCAGAGCCTGGCATTTCAGCATGATGCCAGCAATGACATCACCTCTCAGCGAACTCTTGGAAGAGACTCCTAAGTTTGGATTGGGCTGAGTAGATCTGAACAGGTGCTGGCGTGTGGTCAGGCAGAGCTTTCCGGGAGCAAGGCAGAACATTGTTCCACAGCAGGCTCACGGAGCGCAGCGTGGCCCTGGAGCCTCAGTGCACCCACTTGGGCGAGCTCATTCCTCTGCTACAGCTCCCAGGAGCCCCTTCTTGCTGCCTCTGCCTTGGGCAGAGTGAAAGGGGTAACTGAGCTGGAGGAGGCATGCAGAACCTCTCTGTGCAGGGGGACATGTGCCAAGGAAAGAAGCAGGTTGACTTTAAAAGTGTGATGATGCATTTAACCAAGCTGACAGAACAGGAAGAAAGAGCAAAGAAACAAACTCAAGGCAAACTGCATTTGATCTGGAAATTATTAATATTTGAGACAATAAAGGCAGACCCCCTGAATACTGTTTGCATAGAATCCCTCCTCAGAGCCAAACCACACTTTAAAGTACTTCATCTCGAAAGAGCTCTGCCGAATTGAAACTGAACTACTACCATGACTAGAGGGTTTTGGTGCCAAAAGATGTCAGATTGAACACAAAACAGAATTTTCATTCTTTTGTGTTCTCCATAAATATTAACAACTTGACACCCCATAATGAAAGCAAAATGCACTTAAGCACGGGCAGAAAAACAAAACTAGCCAACCATTCTTCTTTTAGGATTACAATTGGAAATTAGCTGTAGAGGTCAGAGTTTTCCAGCATCATTGTAGGTTGGGATTAACTCCACAGACATTGAGTGCCCAAGATGAGAATTTGGCCTTGCATGGTGCAAGAGGATTGCAATTCCATGAAATAACCCTATCCTTCCAGCCCTTAGCTGGATGGAAGCAGCTGCAAAATCCTTGTCTACCAACTGGCCTCAGCCCAGGCTCGTGGCCAACAGGCAGAGGATGGAAGTGCAGCACAGGGGGACCACAGCACCTCACTGGGCTGCTCAGGACCCCTCCTGAAGGGACCCAACACTCCCTGTGGCCAAGACGCAAGGAGTGACAGGAAAAGCACAGCAGCCAGGATTTGCTGCAACACATTGCTTTGAATCACTTTTCTCATCTATTTGACAAAAGTATCTGAGTGTCTTTAGAGGAGAAGAAAAAGTACCTCAATTTAAAGCAGGAAATAATATTTCTGCATTGGTCTCCATGTCCATCAAAAAAAGGACACTTCCTCTAGGCAAGAACTTCCACTCTCCAAGACAGGAAAAAAAATACTAACTGCATTGGGAAAAATAAACACACAGTTCCCCCCCCCCCCCCTCCCCCCCCCAAAAAAAAATGGCAAGAAGGTAAAAGCAAATCAGTCTGGGATAGATACAAAGCACAGGATGCTCTGAATTCTGTGTTTCTCTTCAAGTATCTCTCAATAAAATTTTTCTAAATAGCCCTTGGAGAGAACAGAGGAAGGCAGGAAACTCCCTCTGTGTAGGAAAAGTATTGGGGAATAAAAATAGGGAAATATTTATTTCAATTATTCCCCCTACACAGGCTGACAAAGGCTTTTGCACACACTATGAGGGAAGAAACATTTAAAACATTGAGATTCTTTACCAGAGCAGCAAAATTCACTAAATATATATCTGTAGTACCTTGATGTTACTCTTAAAATAATTTAAAAAGCAGAATATTGCTACCACCATATTTACTGGTACCTTCAGATATTTTCTTCCACCAGTTTTAGAGCCAACTTCAGAAAACAAAATGAGAATGAAAGGGGCACTGATGCATCAGAAAATAGGAGTACCCCCCAGCCAATCACAAATATTTGAACTTTTTACTCTTCAAGCTTTGCAAGTGCCCAGAGAGTCTTTTGAATGCCTGTCCTGCTTACCACAGAGTTTCACTTGCTGTGTCTGCAGCAGGAGCAAATGGACCTCACTGAAGGCTCTGAACACCAAGACAAAGAGCAGATTTGCTCAAGGAAAGCTCATTCTCAATAGTGAGGGCATGCATGAATGCTTTGCCTGCAATGTCCTGCTGCAGGAATCAGGGTCTTCCTGAGCTCCAGGTTATGTTTCCACATTCTTCAGCGCCGAAGGAAGGCACTGAGAAGTCTGTTACCTAAACAGTTTCTTCGTGATTAATTACTGCATGGGAAAAGAGTGGCCTTAGGTAAATTTCTGATCCTCAAACTACGTGCTAGAAAGATGGTCCCAACATCAAAAAAACTCAGAAGACAAAGAATCCTGTTGTTTCTAGCATGAAATGAAGTCTGTTTAAAGTCCAGGGAATCCAGCAAACAGCTCTGCAAGGGAGATATTTCTGCAGCAAGTCCCTAAAATTATCTGTGGTACCAGTTACTGCCATTGTCCTGGCTCCTTCTTTAGCACAACCTTGGAAATGCTGACTTTGCCCATGAAACAGCTTCTGTAGGAATCTCAGACCCTCCTGAAGGGAACCCAGCCCTGCCTGGAAAGTCCTGCTGTCTCCTACTGAAATAAATTTTATTTTCATGCTCCAGTAAATACAAGCTGTGGGTGTACCTCCTTCAAGGAAGGGTTAGAGCTCTGCAATGTTCCTAATCTCGAAATTGTTTAGGTAATTTCATTTGACTTTGCTAATAGATCAGGAATGTATTTTGCAGAATCATTTACTGATTGCCCATTTCATTCCTTTTGAAGTGTTTCCAGAAAGGCAGGGAAAGGACAGGGGCATTTTTTAATATTGTCTTTCCTCCACTTGCACAACTATGACATTTGTTCTTAGGTGTTTGAATATCCTCTCCAAGCGAAAGAGGATGTTCACTCTCTGGCTCTTGCTGCCTTTACTGCTCCCTGGCAGCTGCTTTGGGAGGATGTGCAGGAGCAGCCACTGTAGAAGTGCCAGGGGAGCAATGACCTCTGGCAGAGGTAGATCACACCATTGTTTCTAGAAGGGGCCACAAGCCACCTCTTACACTATCACCCATTCAAAACTCCTGCCACAAAACTGCTCTGAGTTCCCCTAGCTGCCTGTACAACACAGCCTCCAGTGTTTGACCAATCCCAAAAAAGGTTTCACCAGGTCAACCTACATTTATTTAAGAGCATTTTGACGAGGTTGTGCAGGTACTTTACTGCACAGTCAGCAACTGTTCAGGTGAGGAGCTTTTACTCTAACCCCAGCGACCGGATCCCTGTCCTATCCAGCAGATGCTACTACCCTTCCCAGGTTTATTTGATCCAGGCCCAGGTTTATTTGATCCAGCTTTTATGCAAAAGCACATAAAACAATACAAACACATTTATATAAGAGACAAATGTGTGTGTTTAAATTAGCTCATTCCACAAACATAGGCTATTGAACAGCCCCATCTGCACATGGGGAAGGCAGCAATGGCCAGGTGCAGGCGTAGGAGAAAGGAAGGATGAAGCAAGCAGGAAAATAACAGGAACAAGAGCTAAGTGCACCATGAGGATGTACAGAGAAGGAAAGAAGATAGACCCACTTGTGTCTTAGCCACAGATGGGGCTGACCTGTGTCACTACTGCTAAAGCTGAAGTGGAAAGGCAATTCCAGGGCTGTGGGTGGGAATCCTGCAATCCCACCCACCATCAAGCTTTACTCCTCAAGGGCTTTCTGCAAGATGCTGGGTCTTGGCAAACCTGGCATTCACCTGAGTGCATCTGGCAGCCCTGTGGGCTTCCGATGCTGTGATGGCCATAGCATTTCACTGGGAATGAAGAGGGGTCCGAAAAAGTAGAAAAAGTAGGAAAATATTAAAAAAAACTATCAAAAAATCCTGGTGCACCTCCCTGCCATCTGCTGACATGGAAGTGGCCTGTCCAAAGAAAGATTTATAGTAGCTCTGAGAATGGCCAGACCCCCAACTTCTCTGGGAACACCAGCTGGGACAGAGTCCCCAGCATTACTTCATGAGTTTGACTTAGATATGTCATTTCCGTTTGAAAGAGTTTTTTGAAACATGCTAAAGCTGAAGTTGAAAGTTAGAACTTCCAAGGTGGCATCTTCAGCTCTGACCAGGAAGCCAAGACGATAGGTGCTCAAGGGCAGCAGGGCTACACCCTGCTGAAAAAACCCTCCTCTTGAAAAGGAAAGCTGCGCTGAGACAGAATCCATAAATACTCGATGCCTGGAGTCTGGTCTGGATGAAAGTCCTGAGGGCATTCACTGTGTTTTAGTGTAACACTCCATACTTTAATGATACATATCCATGCATTGTCAAATCTGCTCTTTGCTTAGGTACAGACGCTAAGGTGTGGACCAGCTGAGGACTCCCTTGGAAAACCTGTGGCATTACACACACAAATATTTGAAATTTAATGGACATGGTCCCTTAAGTCCCACAGGGCTCGTCTCAAGAATTTATTCTCAATTTCTATGCATCTCCACCTTTATCTGTGTCGTTAAAATGAGCGAATATCACTGGGTCATATTATGAGTATCACTGAAACTGACATATTAACCATGCTTGTCCTGAACTGGCCTTAGACAATCCTAGCTTTTTACCAGAGAAAATTTCAGTAAGTTCTTTTTTTTTTTTTTTAAAGAAAAGCCTTTAAAATATACATAGATAAATTATTCTGTTAAACCTTTTGATATGAATTAAAGCCGCCATATTAAAAAAAAATCACAATGTTGCTAATTTAATTTAAACCAGCCATGAAAACAAAGGATTTAACTACAGTGCAGTTAATGATTCCAATAAAAAAAAAACCCAAAAAACTAGCTGTTTACATGTTTTACACAAAGACTTTTCCTGGCCCCTTTTAGCTGTCCATACAATACATTGTTAAGTTAACACTTAATAACATCAGCTTAATATATAACAGAGGGAAAGTGCACTGCAGCCTCATTTGCTCTATTTAGCAAGTCCTATTAAATTCTGGTTTTCTCCCTCAGAAGATTGTAAATATACCAATGTTCACCTTTGAGAACGAAAGTCCAAAGTGCAACATAATATGGGCAAATCGCTTGACAAGTAATTTGTGACCCTCAATTTGAAACCACATTAAAAGTACCCATTCTGCTAAATAGGAGATCCAAGGCCAACTGGAGCATGAAGCAGAAGAAGGAATAAGTTGCCATTTCCCCTCTCTCCCGAAGCCTGAGAGCCAGGCTGACTGACACTGAGTGCAAGCCTTGGCTTCCAGAGGAATATCACTGTGCAGGCTGGCACAAGCCAAATCCCCAAAGTGTAGGAGGAAAAAACACATTCTGGCTAGGACTTCAGCAGAGACACTGTTCTCTTGTCAATAGTTGGTGGAACACCTTCAAATATATCAAAGAACTAAAAACAAAGCTACAAATATGTCTGAGTTTGAGCAGCAACAAAAACCAGAGCTCCTGCTAGTGCATTCCTGACAGCACTGACTGACACTCAGTGTGGGTTTTGGGTGTTTTTGAGAGTTGGTGGTGGTGTGTATTAGCTCCTTTGCTGGAGTTCAAATTCTTTCAAAGGATATTTTACTGCAAAGCACTTAGTGCCTCAAAGCCTTGCCTGAATTCCCAGACAACACAAGCACCCTCAGACAGGAAGTTCCAGGTCCAGCTCTAATATGCATACGTTTCTTCCAGTTGTTCAAGGTATAATGTAATTAATTATAACAATTCAGCAGCAATTGAGCATGCATTTTACACAATATTATAATATACACAAATGAAGAGATAATTTCTCGACACATCTTTTCTTTCTAAACCCCAAACTTTTTTGTGATTTGTTCTAAATGAGGCAAATCGATACAGCTGCAACATTACCAGGGCTGTCCTGCCTCATACTGAGGTTTGGCTGGCAGAACCTGCAAATTCCCTTTGTCAGGGAGAGCAGAGAAAGCCTCTACGCTCTTACTTCCAGGTGGTTATATTGTAAATGCAAACCAGAATCTACAGCTACCCCAAACAGAGAAATTTCAAGCTTTGATTCTCCATCACCAAGCTGCACTTGGCACAGGTGGTGAATGTCTAAATCATGCAATTCAGTTCAGGGCAGACACCCAAGATCACTGGGGACCTCAAGTCCAGCAGGGTGCTCTGCCCAGGCTAATTATTTGGTCTGCAAAGGACTAAGGCAGCTCAGCTGCTGTCCCACTCCTGTCCTGCTCCAACGAGCTGCTCTGTGCATCTGTTCAAACCCCAGACAGCCTGCAGGTCAGCTGGGCTGTAACTACAGCACGCACAAAGCAAAACACAGAGGCAAAAACTGCAAGTTGTCCCTTCAGAAGGCTGTACTGGGTTTGGCTGGGATAGGGTTATTTTTCTCCATCACAGCTTTATCATGCTATGTTTCTGATTTGTGTTGAAAACGGTGTTTTCATTGCACCCCTGACATCCCTGGTTATTCAGTCCTACTAAACACAGGCCTGCTGCACAAGAGCTGTTCCAGCTAAAGCATCTCAAAAGGATTTCTTTGCCCGAGAGATTCCCTGGTGTCCCCTTGTGTGGATTAACCCCTTTTGTAGATGGTACCAGTGAAAGTCACCTCCACTCCCCCATACATGCAGCACTTACACTGTGATCAGCTCTCTAGAAACTGTTACACACAGCATGGAGGGATGCTGTGGATTTCATAAGATGCTGATTATACACAGATGCAGAAGACATCCAACTATAATATCGATACAGGGTGGATCACAGGGCTGAAAATTTGCAGAGACATTCCATAATCAATTGTCATCCAGCATTACAACTTGCTGGCCTTTAATGCATAATTGGGTGTTTTAATTAAAAGACTACCCACAGCTTTGTAAAGAGCTAAAGATAAAGAGCCTGCAAAAACTGAAGAGAGATTAGGTTTGTTGTGCTCTTTTTACCCTCAGATATGCTACGAGTGGCAGTCCTCCACTAATTACAGGTTTCTTACAACAGCACACTGGGCAGTTTTCCAGACTGGTATCTCCACTGTAAACAGAGCCAAACTGTGCTTATCAGACTCTGTTCACTTTGTCCCAGCTGGAGATGTTTTGACACCTCAGCTTCAGTTCTGGGGAACTATAATATTTTAAATTTCAGGCATTTAAGTTCTATAATGGATAAACTGATGAATTTATTACTCCTTCTGGATGCTCACCAGAGCAAAACTTATCTTGAAGAGGCTAAATGAGCAACAGAACACATCAGTAGTGCCAGTACAGCAGAGGTGATCATGCAATTCAGAGTGCCTGCATTTAGGGCAAGGGGGGCTGAAACCCTGGTGGGCCATCACCCAGCTGCAGGGGCATCCAGACAATTTGCAGCTGCCAAATTTTGGCATGGAAAAGATTTGTGGAGAAGCATGGATAAGGCAGAAGAAGCCAGAACAGCTGCAGAGACTGGTGAATGGATCACTCCCTCATATAGGTGGAAAACATAAGAGTTGCTTCTTTAAGCCTGAACTCTGTCCCTTTCCTGCTTGGTAGTCCCATGAACGAACTCACTGCCAACTGCAGCATTGGCTGCTTGAAACACACACCTTGCGTGCGTGCTATTTCACCAAACTAATTTGTTCTTCTGCAACCATTTACAGTTCAATTACCTAGGCATCCAGTAGAAAAGGAAGGTAGAGATTTTCCCTATAAGACTTCAGTGGATTTTTCCCTTTCTCTCTCCTGATTCTTCTCCCCACATTTTCCCAAGGCTGGAAACACGATGTTATGCCTAGGCTCTGCTTCTGAGCTGCTGTTCAGTCAGCTTTCCTGTACAACCCCTGCCAGTTAATTACCAGTCAGTCACACTACAGGATGGATGACAAGGGATTCTCATGGCTGGGAGGAGAAAGCATGGGCTGCAGTACAGCACTCACTGGTAGGCAGCACATAAAATACCTGAGAGCAGCACAAGGACATTGGACAAGGCACACTATTTGAGCTGAGTCCAGTTTGGTAAAAACCAAAACATGTTTCATGCCATGGCATCTTCAGCTTGGTGGACAGCTGCAACAGCCCTGATTGTGTTTGCCTTTCCTCAATTCTGTGGTGGCAGCACCAGAGAAAAGGTCTTTCTGTGAGAGCAGAAATCTTGTTGCATTTTGTAAGCTAGCCTGATGTCGCACAAGGGAATGCACAGGAGTTTTTTCCAATGGCTATTGAGCCTCCAGAATTTACACAAAGTGTGGTTTTCTCTCTACACCCGAAAACATGTCCACCTTTTGCTAACAGTGATGTTTAGAGAGGTGTTGGCAGCTGATTGTATCATTTCATATAAGCTTCAGGTGCTATTTGCAGTGGACTCCCAAGGTGTCTCTGAAAACAATTTTGCCCAGTTGCCTTTCCAGCTAGCAGAAATTATAAATTATCTGCATTTGGCGCTGCATAATCTGTCAGAGACTGAATCCTAATGCACAAAACAATGACTAAACATTCATTTACATATGAAAATTACATATTAACAGCTGTTAATACACAAATATAACTAAATTGCTAATTCTGAAGCTTATCTCTGTTCTCTTGGTTCACTTTGGTCCACTGAACCCTATGCATTTGTGAGCTGCTCAGTAAGGATTCACAAAATGTTCTCTCAGAAAAGCAAAGTGTTAAATTTCAGTCAGGATTCAGAGCTCTCCAGAGAAAGGAGAAAAGCCACTGCTTGACATTAATAAAGAGGAGAGCTGTGTCTGTGTAATCAGGGCTCATATCACATATTGCCATGTATGCTTAACCTGCTGTCTATAATAGATGTATCAAGAGCCTGTAGCTCTGGCCACTGCATGTTTGGCAATATATAGGTTTAGATTTTAAGCATTTATAGAACAAAACTAATTCCACTTTGGAGCTAAAAAACTATTATAGGCAAGAGTCTTTCATATCAGAAATCCTTCACATGTTTGTTATTACGTGAATCCTCCAGAATATATTCTAGCAGAAATACTTGGCACTGTTAGAAAGCTCCAATGTACTTGCTCAGTTTAAAAAAACCCAACTAGTTAAGATTGCAAGGCTAGAGATGCAGTCATATCCCTGAATATAACCTGAGATGCAGACAAAC
The DNA here is from genome assembly GCF_017590055.1 of Onychostruthus taczanowskii. Classification (NCBI taxonomy): domain Eukaryota; kingdom Metazoa; phylum Chordata; class Aves; order Passeriformes; family Passeridae; genus Onychostruthus; species Onychostruthus taczanowskii. The sequence goes on along the minus strand of NW_024499240.1, from coordinate 11,710,586 downwards.
CAGTAGTGGGAGGACCATTTATACTTAGTGACTAGGTTGTCAGCGTGAAAACCACAAGTGGGTTGTAAGTGTAGGGTTGGCTGTATTTAGCTTTTTTGTATTTGCTGATTCAGCTCTGACAATCAAGGGATATCGTTGCTCAATCTGACTAAGCAGACAGTTTTGTTTGCCTTATCTCAATCTATTTGGCTGATAACTAGGCCTGACAAGAAGCACCAGCATTTTCTTTAAAGATCACCTTCTCCAAATCCGATCTTGCTTGTCTTCACCACCTTTGAAACCAGACACATGCAAAAAATACTCCAACTATATCCTCTTTATGCCACAAAAAACCAGAACTAAAGACACTTGGTCCACAGAAGAATTTGTATGCTAGTGTCAGTTGTGAAATGCACTCCCAAACAGATCAATAATTTGGGTTTTTTTTCTGTTTCAGAAGTGTTTTTTAAAGTGTTCATTAAATACCAAAACACTTCACACCATGTTTTTCTTCAAGCCTGTCTGTATGACACATGTTGACCTTGCCCAGTTATTGGTCACAATTAATCAGAAACAGCACCTCTTTCTTTTCCCTTTCATTCTGGAAAGCTTGCTTTCAAGCAGTTTTGGTGCCATTTTCAGAGAGGCAGTTCAAAAAACTAAAGACTAGTTTTTTGTTTTTTGTTTTTTTTTAAGGTCTAGTGCTATTTTGAAAGTTTATAAACAGTCAGAAGTGACATCACTTTTCTAACATATGTTCTTAAGCATAAGTGGTGGGAATTCCAAAGCCCATTCAGCACTGGTCTTTTTTCTTTTCCAACTGAATCAACAATCAAACTTCTATTGACTCTAATGGCAACTGAATTCAGCAAATACGGTAAAAACCTCACTCAAAGTAAAGCAGTTAAGGAGTTTGATAAAACCTGCAGTCCTGGGTTTCAGGATTAAAGGCAGCAGAGGACTCTTCATGTTGTTCCTGTTCCCCATTCATGGCCAGCACCACCTGGGCTCCTCAGACAGCGTGTGCCCAGCCAACAGGCGCGGTCAGGGGCTGCTGAAGTCGGGGTGCCTGCCTGAGCCCTCCTGCCTTCATAAGGCTCTCTCACCTTCCTACACAGGATGAAAAAAATAATAAGGCACTGTTTTGATAGAGACAAAATGGTTGTTCAAATACTTCTGCTAATTTCACAAAGATGCATGATAATGTTTCACATATGGCTCTGCGCCTTTTAATAACAGAAATTGAACACACATTTCAAGACACAAGTTTTGTTGATATGCTGCTGATAGTCCAGAGTAACTGTTTGCCTTGTGGTTTTAATTATTCTAAAGACAGCCCAGGGATCATTTACCCAGAGCTAATGGGTTTACGGGCTCTTTAAGAAGCATGATAAGCCCACAGATGTGGCAAGGAATGGCACGGGGGTCAGAGCCACGGTGGGGGCCTACGCTCTGGAGGATGAGGAGGTCACAGGGAAGGATTTATCCAGCAGCCTCCAGCCTCTGATTATCACATGGCCGTTAGGATAGCTGTGTTCTGTGTAAACATCCCTGTTTTCTCTGGAGGGGACTCTGATCTGCAGAGCACAGTCCAGAGCCGCTTCCCGGCTTTGCGGCAGCACACCCAGGGATTGCGCCGGAGCGCCTGTGTAGGGAGAGCCCGGAGCCCTGAGGGCCGGGAGCCCTGATTCCGCCCGGAGCCCCGATCCCGCCCGGAGCCCCGGCATTTACCCCGGCAGCCACCCCCACCTGTGCCGGCCGGTGCCCACACCGCCCCAGTGCCTCAGGAGACCGCGGGGCTCTGCTCTCCTCACACAAGCGCCTGTCCTGCCCGTGCCTCATGGCAGCCCCGGCCCGTTTGCGCCCGGGGGGAAGCCGGGCAGCTGGAACAGGACCGGCTGCAGCTACTTGTACCAGCTAAAATGACAACACTCTGGCGACATAAAGAGCTTTGGAGTGTCCTGCACAAGGAACTAGGCAGTGTTGTCACTATCTTGGTCATAAGCTGCACAGCTCACAGGGAACATAACTGGGCATCTCCAGAGCCAGGACAACCTCTCCCATGGCTGCAGCTTCCTAGCTGCAGTGCTTTTGTCTGGATAGCAAGCTTGAGGGTTTGAAACTGCATCAGGATGTTTTAGGCCCAACTCTCAGTACACTGATCTAGCACGAAGTCATGGCTGAGATTCCTAGATCACACCAGAAAAAGGTGGGTAGGAATCTGGCCTCTTCCATAAAGACTGTGTTACACCATGTTAAGCACGGCTTCTTTTAGAACTACTTGTTAATTGTTCTAGATAATGACTTGTGTTTTAGGGATTAAACATAATGAACTTATTGTATAAACCCTGGAAACATTTTGCAGGCCGAAGATTGTCTAGAACATGAAAAGTACAGGTATAGATTGGATGAAGCCCTAGCATATAGGCACCAACAATATTTAGGATTTAAAGTTAAAAACAGATTTAAAGCACCTGAAAATGCAACAGGTCAATTCCCCCAGCACTGGGAGTAAATAGGAGGTCAGCAGCTTCGCAGACAGCAACACGGTCATCCTCTTGTCGGGAGCAGAAGAGCAATCAGACTTGCCAGCTGCAAAGAAATCTTTGCAGTTCATGTGGATCTTAAGAAAGGGATCAGGCCTGCCACATTATAAGTTTCTCCTTCTTTGCGAGAGACCCTATCAATTTTGCAGAGGTTTTCAGCCCATTATCACATTACAGGTAGACAGTTGTCATAAAGCATTAGATCTAAGCAAGGCTGACAGCATAACTGCAGGCTAGCTCCAGGCTTGGCAGTCTGTGCAGCACCTGCAGGCGCAGGACAGAGTGTGCTCCATCAAGAGACAGGCTGGTGTAATCTGCTGTGAATCACTTTGAATCGCTGCCCTTAATTGACAGTGCACTCAAGACCTGGCCCACTATGTAGACAAAACTCTAAGTACGGGTACATACGCAGTCTTGCCAGAAACCTGCTTGCCCTTGTGTGAGCAATGGCTACAGATCCACCTTTTTCACTAGAGCAAGAGCTCTGTATTTTGCTCTTCTACTTCATTATTGCAGGCTCATCAGCGCCACAAGAATAAGCAAGAACAATGTTTCTCCTAAAAATTGTCAGGGGTTTATGCAGGAAGACGAGGGTAGGGATTGAGCAGTCAATGTGCTACTGTACTGGGGAAAAGGAGGAACACACACACTTCAAACAGGATCAGAAAGCCTAGACCCTGGAGAAGTGCACAACCAGTATCAAAGTGCTATAGGACAAGACCCTTGGAGTAAGATGACAACCCCCTCTCTCTCTGGGGATACCAACATCCCAATTCAGGTTTCTCAGCATTTTTTCTTATAGAGTACACAGGGAAAAACACATCCAGGTGATACAGACAGCAGAGGACAGAAGGCATAATTGTCATCATTGCACTCCATCATGAGCCTAATCCTGCTCCCTCCAGATCAGTAAGCATTTGCTAGAGATTTAAATAGTCAGGTGCTGAAACTTCCTTGGCCAGGTGAAGAGGATTCCTCTTATTACTGCTGTCTCAAAAGCAGTAATAACAAACTCTCACCTCCTTATGTCCCAGCCTAGATTGTAAGCAGGATGCTTCCTTTGGCTTCAGAGTTTGTTGTCATCATTGATATCAGAATTTTAATGGTCTTTTAGATCAAAATTCTTACTTGTGCTCTCCTGGAAGCATCAAAAAATTGAAAGTGCTTAAATGCCTGCCTCCCTGCTGCCAATAGAGGATGTAGAAAGGCCAGAAAACAAAGGCAATTGAGGTCTTAGAAGTCCCTTAAGAGTCTCAGTTTTTAAACTGAAGTTCCAAAAATGTTTGCTGAAAAGATTAGGAGGAAACACAGTGCGTGCTGGGTGGGACATTCTGGTTGTTGAGCCAAGTCCCTTCTCTGCCACAGATGCAGTTTCTGGCTTCCTGGGGAGAAGCCAGCTGAAAGAAAAGCCATAAAGAGATTGCATGGATGAAGGAGCAGTTTCCATGACCAACCAAACCCTTCTCCTTATTCTCTCAAAGTCTGCAGGGCCCAGACTACAGTACCTGACCAGAGTGGCAGCAGCTTGCTCAGAGCCACATGATCTACCCAGGGCTGCCTGCTGCATCCTGCATAGGCTCTGTCTCCCTCAGCACCACAGGGATCCCTCAGCATCCAGTCCCATCTCCTTGGCATTTGTTTAACCCCACATGTTCATTTCAAGGGCCAATTTGTATGAGGGACCACCAGCAACAAATGTCAGATCTGGGTTAAGACTTGGTTTGAAGGCATTTAGATAGAAGAATAATCACACAGGGATGTGGTTTACTCTGGAGAAATAGAGGCTGTGTTTAAATGTCTGAAATTCCTGGTGACTCTAATAATTGTAACCTCCACCTCAATAAAATGCACAAATGATGTTATTGAAACATTTCCAATCAAAAGGTATTATTTTTGGTTTAAAACATATGCAGTAGCCAGTATTTAAAAGCAAGACGTCTGGGCGGGCTTACCTCTTTCAGGGGAAGAGAAAACTACTGGAACGCTGCTCTAGTCTCTCTTTCTCTGTTTTTATAGCAATCTTATTACAACATTATAACCTTCCTACAGTTCCTCTGCTGCTTTTTCTTACCAACCAGAAAGTAGCTCTACAGTCATCCACTGGAGATGTTTTTACACTAAGGTGTGCTTCAGAGCTTGACCTGGGAAGACATCACATCCCCAGAGAAAAACTGTCCCTGCCGTAGTTGAGCATCCTCAGTACCACAAAACCCAATGGGCACCAGCAGTGCTCCAAGCCTGGTTATCGTGCCAGTCTAGCAGGCACCAAACAAATTCAGAAACCTGAGATCCCCTTGCCAATTTTGACTTGGCAGATCACAGGGCTACGTAACAGTGGCTTGTAGGATGAGGATTTTATTTTCAGTGGCATCTTGAGGCTTTATGACACTTACAAGGAAGTCTCAGAAGGTATAAGATGGTAAAGTGGCCACCTGCAGCTTTAAGTGCTTAAATATCAAGTGCATGTATTTCTTCTGAAAAGAGACTTCAGGATCCCCAGCACTCTTGGAATTTTGCCTTGAGCTCTCTGCTGACCTGCATTGCTCACATGAACAAAGTCAGATGCATCTCACAGAAGCTGGCAGAAATTGGGCTGGTGTTTCCTGATTCACATGCCTATAGGATTAGTTATAATTAGTGTCTTCAAGTAAGACAATAACCATATCATGCTATTGCACTCCGTGGATGCAGTATCAGCACATATGGAAAACATTTATTGCTATAAATATTAGGGCACTTGATAGTTATCCAAAAATATAAAATCAGGTTAATCATTCTATCCTACAATCCCTGGCAAGAGATTTGAACTCAGGTTTTTCTGGCTCAGCCTAAAGTTTCACATATATTCACTTCTGCCAGCTGGCAGCACTGAAGTCTCAGGCTAAAGTTGTTCTCCAGGAGCCAGACCTCTCTGTACAGTAACATTACAGAGCTTAGCTTTTTGTATGCCATATACTACCTAAAGGTATCTTGCTGTTGCATGGAACTGTGAAAGTTGCCAGATAGAAGAATTACTTTTCTTTGTGGAGTTAATCATTAACATCTCTCAGGGAAATAAACAACTGAGGTTATTGTCTTATTTCCAAAGGTTGCCCTGGAGCTAATGAAATAATTAATTTGCCACATAATACACGGGTCGCTATGCTGTCCCCACATTCATACATGTAAAATTGTTTCCAAAAATAGAAAAAGAATAGATAAAATGGAAGCCAAAATTTCTGAAAATGTATAGCTACCCATTGGAGCAAAGGCATGGGAGAATAAACTAACAAACTTCCCTTTTAAAAAGCCACCCAGCAACAGGAGCATCAGTAGTTATTTGACTTCCAGTAACACAGCACGCCATCCTTGGACTCATCAAGTCTCCCACAAATGCAATAAAATTCAATGGCCATTTTACAATCTATTAGGTGTCATAAAAACTACAAGATCCATGTATTCCTCTCCGGTGCTGCTCTTCAAGGCAAGCTGCTGGGGTTTCAGTGCACTCAGCTCATGATTTGTGAAGTTACAGCAAATGCAGGTTCACCCTCAGCTCCTGGACCTGCCTCAGCCCACCTGCAGCATCGCCCACGTGTATAAAATAAAGTCACTTCTCAGATACCAAATATTCAGAGGCCTGGACGTAGTTCATGAGCCCACTCCCAGCACCACAGAACACACAGGTCTGGGGCCAGGACAGCTACTTTAACAGAACACAGAGTCAGAGCCAAAAAAAAAAAAGGCACTGAAGGATCAGTGCCAGCCCAGCATGGAGGCACCCCTGCAGGGAGCTTCTTGAAGTGGGAGGCGGGCACAGAACCAGCAGGACCCACACACAGCTAAAGCCTCCAGCAGGAGCCAAGCTGGCTCTTTACAGAGGGTCTGGGACACATCTGTGCCCCATCCTTCGGTGCATCCCAGAGTGGATGCACTACCTAGGTTACTGCATCAGCCATCAGCTTATGGACAGTTACAGAAACTGGAAAAGGCGGTGGAACCTTATTGCAGATGATAATAGAAAGAGAACAGCAACTGACAGCTGGACACTGATGCTCGTGTTTTTTTCTGAGTGGGGATTCCCCAGTCACAGATAGCTGCTCAAGTGTTTGCTTTTGAAACTTTTTTTTTTAAATGACTTGTGTCAACCTGACATCCCTGAATACCAAAACTGTCCTGTATCGTCAGAATAACAAAGTACCAAGTAGATAAACACCCTCCCTTTGAGCCACATGCAAAAAGGCTGAAGCAAGTGAACACATACAAGGTCTTGCACTACATAACATAGCACCTCATGTTCTCTCCATTCACTGGGAAACCTCAAGTAACTCAAATAACCTGTCCAAGGAGGTTCAAGTTTCCCTCTTCTAGCCTTCATCTATTTTACAGCTTAGAGACTCATCCCCACCATCTCACATCCATGCTCAGAAGGCATCCAGGCTCCTCCTCTTTATCCTGTTTGCTTTCAGGATGAACCCACCAGCATTCTCACCTTGGGTAGTCCTTCCTGCTCCTCCATCAAAGTGCTGTAGGTAGCCCCGTCTCCCGGGCTTGGGGTGGCAGGTCAGCACATACCCACAGGCTGCAGAGATCCCAGGAGATCACCTCTTTCTCTTGCTTGCCACTCTCCTCTGAGCCCTTCACCACCTGCTAAGTAAAAGAGCTGCCTGGAGCCCTGGCAGCAAGGCAGTGGGCTGAGCTAGCCAAGCCTTCTCACAAACACACCTTGAGGCATTTAAGCGGCCCCATCCCACACACCCACCTGGGTCAGGTCCTAGGGCTGAGTGAAGCCCTCCCTGGGCTGAGCTGCTGCCTTAAAACACCTCAGAGTTCAAGCAAGGGACCTCTCCCTGCACACTGCTGTTTTTGGGATGGGGACAAAACAGCCAGGACACCACACTGCAAGTTTTGTAGCAGAGTTGGGAAGGCTGGGTCAGCAGCTGGATATTGTAGTGGTTGATATGTTCCTTTACATGCAGTATATGCTGCATTTTACCACATACATGCATTTGCAAGACAGTATGTTCTTTTTATCCATAGAGCCTTTACTAACATTGATCATGCATCATAAAAAAAGAACGATTTGCAGAGGGTAAATGCCTGTTAATCATAAGCTAAAGGGGAAAGGAAAAATTTTAAGTGATATATAAAGGGAGGAAGTGACTCAGTGGGTGGGAGGGAGGGGACAAGCATTCCAGACAGATGGGACATGAATAACTTTTCCCTCTCCCTCTCTCTCTTCTCTTTGCAGGAGCTGCTGTGTTGAAATAGTCAGTCATTAACTATTTGATGAGGTTTTAAAATCTGAACTGAATTCTCTGGATGTAACCAACTATTATTACAGGGTCTGCATCATAGCAATGCAAGTGCTGGAGCCCTTTGGCAAGCCATAGCACTGAGGGCAGGATGGAGCACTCTGGAGGAAAAGCCACTAAATGGCGTCAGCTGTAGCTCTGCACAGCCCTGGAAGTGCTGAAGGAGTCAGAGCAGCAGTGATTGGTGAGTTGCAGACCCACTGTGACCAAGCAACAGGGCATCCATCCGCACAGCCGGGACAGCGCGGACACGCCGGCACTCATCCCGCGGGAGAGACACCCTGGGCGAAGGTCACCCTGGGGGAAACTGCTGTGCTCCTCCCAAAACCCTCTGCCTTCCGCTGTCCTTCTGCAGGGCCCTCCCTCGGGCAGTGTCTCCCACGTAACAGCATCCACCTTTCAGAGGGCTGGGGTACAGCAAAAATACCCTTTTGGTGCCAGTTCAAGAGCAGGATTCAGACCACAGGGAACCTGTCCTGCTCAGTCCACCTTATGCTACACAAACAGTGTCTGAGAAAACCTGAATGAAGCCTTTCCCTTCGTGGATGCCAAAGGCTAATTGACCAGCACGAGACCTGCTGAACTTGGTGGAACCAGGGTGGATATAATCACTCAAGAGAGCCAATAACCAATTAACTGAATGGCTCCAGCAGTTTTGAGGTCTGCCTTTTTATTCAAGAGCAAATCAAAGATCAATTTCCTAATAAGCTTTGTAATATCTGCTATTCCTTCTCATTATTATTATTAGCTTTGCAGCAGTGTTTTGTGCATATAATGCAAGAGAGAGATGAGTTGGAGTGAACTCTGTGGTAGGAAAGGAGTGGGTGAAGTTTCAAGCAAAAAAAACCTATACACATCTACACACACATATATAAACCAGGAATGCTGTACGAGCCCTTCATAGCACAGGTCATGAGGGAATTCCAACCACAAAATAAGAATCTACCCCTGCTGATAACTTTTGCCAGTTCATCACGTTTTGCACAAGGAAAAGCAAAAATCTTGATTACATTTATCAAGTGTTGCAGTGTCATGGTTTAGCCTGATCCTCCCAGCACTGCTGCATTGTCCCGTGGGCTTGGTCAGTTGCTGCCAGCAGGCAGAAAGCAGTGGGAGCCAGTTGGGAATTGCATGGCATCCCAGAGTCCAGCTGCTCCTGGCCCTGTGGCAGTGACAGAGCGCAGCAGGCAGGGCACAAGGACATGCTCCCTTCTGCCACAGGCCTCTGACAGGGGAGTGGGGCAGGTAATACCTTCCTCTCTTTCCATCACATCCACCAGAGCCCCAAGAAATGTGCTCCTCAAATCTCATCATTGCATTGCCCTGCAGTTCCCCTATGTGTTTTGCTTTTGAAATTGCAGGTTCCGGTTCTCTCTGCACTTACACCACCAGCTCAAATCATGTTCCCTTTGTCAGAAAGTCTCCAGCACTCAATATAGTCTTCTCTCTTGCAGTAAGGCAAGAAAAAGTAGCCCAATGTACAAATTCCTCCCCTGTCTCCCGCTCCCTCCTTTTTTCCTCCAGTGAAATCAGGGATTCTTGGAGATAATTATCTCACCTACAAAGATACAAACCGCATCATTACATTTTTCAACATCTCCAACATATGCCATTGTGTGTTTTCAGGCAGCCTTCTAGTGAAAATGCAGGTTTCCCTTTTGGATGCACAGCTTTGCATGGCCCTGGGAAAGTCCCCTCCACAACAGCAGAGCAAGACTGCTTTCATTTCTCTAACATGCGTTTTAGCTGAGAGTGTTTTACTAGACTGCACAAGAAGAAAAACATTGCAAAATAAGTCTCTAAAGGAGAAACTGAGAACTCGGGAGGAAGGGAATTATGCTGGAGCCCATTTTTAGAGGAGCTGTGGCTGGATAATTGTCCAAGATAGACTGGCTTGTTGACTTTCTCACAGCAAAAGGCACAAGGCTGTTTAATTGATTTTAGCCTGTAACTAAGCATATACTTCTTTCAATATAATGAACAACAATGCTACAATGCTGCTCTCCTAATGTAAATTGATCCATTACAGATGAGTGTTTAGATCAATGTGTGATGTCCTGATTGAAAATAAAACTGTTTGCTCAAGATCACTATAAAGACAATGGGCACTGATAGATGATATTTATGTGACAAGGAATGGCTCTTCAAAAGGAGATTGCCAAGACCATGTCCATCAATTATGAAACCAGCATTCACCCGGCTGCCATGCAAATATTTTGAAAGACAAGAAGAAAGAGGAAAAGATCCCAGTTATTTCTCAGCCCCACAGTCCTGCTCACTCTCCAGCATGGAAACTCCTTAGCTCCAGGCTCACTGGTGTGGGAGCCACAGCCGCCTGGGCAGGGCACCCAGCAGCCGCGGTCATGTAGGGCTGAGTGATGCTGTTCATCTGCCTGCATTACTCTGGGGCTCATTTCCTCCCAGAGCAGCTGGCTTCCACTGGGGAACATGCCCTGCTCTGTGTCCTGAATGCTCATAGCCCGTGTTTTGTCATCTCCCTGCATTTAGACAGAAGCTCATGGCTCCAGATACCTTCCCAGTCTGTGGTGACCGATCCATGTGCCTCTCTTGGTGGTAGCTACTCACTGTGGTCTTTCATTACCTGTCTTGCATGGGGCACTTCTGGTTTTTCCCTTGTGTACTGAGGGGTTTGCTGGAATACGGGCTTGCCTGGACCGTGTCCCAGCCATTCATTACCGGGGCAGCTGCAAGCACTTCTCTTTCTCCCGGGGCTGAGCATCTCCTCCGAAGGGCTCTGTCAGTGCTCGTCAGGGCTCTCGGTGGGACGGGGCAGCCCCGCAGCAGCTCGGGGCAGCGCTGGGAGCAGCAGCCGTGCCTGCCACTGCAGCCACAGATGGCCGTGCTGGGACAGGGCTGGGCTGGCTGGCGCAGGGACACCCAGCTTGCAGGGGTGCAGTTGCTGTCTATGAATATATTGGGTGGTGGGTGGCCAGAGGTCAGGAAGGGACGCTGGGTGGGGGAAATTAAATGAAAGGACAATGTTGACACAGAACAAATGATGCTAAATGGCTTGTGAAAATAGATCCATTAAGGGAATGATATTCTGCAACAGCCTTTAAATACAAATAGGGGAGACAAATGGCCTTTAAATACAAACAGAGGAGACTTGGTGGGTTTGAGAAACCAAAGGCTGAACCCTGTGGTGAAGGACTGCATTTGCTGGTCATGTCCTGCTCCACTTCCCTTGCAAGAGTCTCCTTCATGTCAGTGAGACCAATCTGCTGCATTTTTTCCTCTCGAGGGCTAACACATTCCAAACACTTCTCTGGTCATCTCTGATCATAAATAGCTGAGTCTGTGATGAGTGTAGCATGTACTTCATTATATGGTAAAGGGGGACCAAGGCTGGACAAGCAGGGGACAGTCTGTTAAGGCATGGAAGAGTGCTCTCTCTCTCTCCTCTGAAAGCCAAGGGAATGTGGTCCCACTGACCTGGTCAAACTTGAGCCATGGAAGGGTCACCTCCTAAGTGTACTTGTCAGGAAGCTGTTAGGGGACATCATGGTGGTTGTTGCTGCTCAGGCACCATGGCTGGTGCTCAGGCTACTCGATTATTTCATACCAGGAGCAGATGTCCCGAGGTCGTGACAGAGGAGCTCTGTTGCTCTCAGCATGCTTCCAGCTCATGCAAGCTTCTGTGGGGTCCTTCCACTTTTTTCCACTGCCATCCTTGTAAAGAAGAGCACAGCATCAAAGTAGGACAGAGGGGCTGCCATCTCCCTGTGACTGTGGACAAAATGGCTCAGCTGACTTTTGGGTGTCTGAGGAAGGTGCAGCAACACCTCCAGCACTGTGTCCTGCTACCTCAACCGCTCTGCAGTGCACAGAGAAGTGTGACAGGAAACGGGCAAACACTGCAATAGAAAACAGCTTTTGTGTGAGTGGTTGTGCTTTGGGGCAATGCCAGCATTAACTTTGTACTTGCAGTCCTGTCGTGGCATGGAGCACATCCATTAAACACGAGGTCACAGACCTGCAGCACAAGGGTTAAGAAACAGGCAGGCACTGGCCTGCTGACAGCACCTCAAACAGGGCTCAGACTGGTGTCAGCCTCTGCAGGGGTCGACAGAGGGGACATTAACTTTGTGTCTCAGAAGGATTGTGGACCATGCATGTGCACTTACTTTCTGTTTGGCTGGCCCTTCCCACCCTGAAGGAAGTCAGCTCCCCAGAAAGCTCCAGGCTGAAAGTTGTGCCCAGAGTCACTCAGCAAGGAGACATTGGCTGGTGGCACGTTTAGTCTGGTGCTGTAACAGGAGTGAGCACCACCTGCATTTCTGCTCTTGCAAATCAAAACTGTTAAGATTGGTCATAAAGTCTCTTTTCTGAGAACATTTCGTTGGAGATCTTCACCCCATGCCAAGGAATGTCATTCCTCATGGCTATGAGATGAAAATCTACAATTATGTAGCATTTATGCAGAATAGAACTATGGATACCTTAGATGTGACAGATACTATCTGTGAGCATTCCAGGCTCACTAGCAGCAAATAGCCTTTTTTTTCTAAAGCTTTTCTTTCTGTCATTGTCTCTATGGACTCTCAAAATGAGTACAAGGGGGAATTCCCTCACTAGCCAAAGCAAATTTTTCCTTGAAACAACCACAGCTGAACAATAAGGCCTCAGTTCAGGAAAATTCATTTGATCAGTACAGCTACTTCTGAGGGAAAAAAAATATCCTTCATTACCAGGAACTTTGACCCAGAAGAGAAAAGCCTGACAAAAAGAAAAAACCAGGAAGGGAAAGCCAAATTCCCCTTAGAATATGGTAAAGATTTAGTAGGGAGAGAAACCACCATTCAAACAAACTACTGAGGGCAACAGTGATTTTCCAGCTCCTGAGGTCTTCAAATCAAGACCAGATCCCTTCTGAAGGGTAAATTACACCACTTCTCTTAGGAGGAACCAGCTGTAGCTCCTGAAACTGTACCATGGGACAGAGGGATGACTCTTGCCTTGAGCACGCGCTGCCTTGCAGCGAGCCAGCAGTCACAGGGCTGGAGCGTCGTGTTCCTGCTGTGTGTCCATGACCCTGGCAGAGGGGAGTGCCCAGGAGAGCCTTCCAAAGACACACCTGCCAGGGAGCAGCAGGCACAACTCACAGCTCAGCAGGTGAACTTCACTTTTCCTCCCACCACCTTCCTTCCCCCTGGCTCTAGTGAGCCACCCCTCCCAGTCCAGCCGGACCAGCGTTCCCCAAGAACAACCAAAAACTTTGGAAGGATGGGAGAGCCTGCAGAAATCTGCACTTGAACTGCTGCTGCCTCTCCCTCACCCGAATCCTCTCTTTGCCTGAGGTAGGGCTGACTCACCCGAGCAGGCTGTGCCGTTGGCAAGGTCCCCACCGCCCGCACCGCTGCCAAGGAGGGAGCACACAGGTTCCTGCCATCCCAGAGATGGGGCTCACACTCCTGCACTGTCTGTACGCGAGCAACAAACAAGGGGGTCTAGGCAGGGATGCCAGAGCCACCTCTTTCCATCCTCATTTCCGTGAACTTTCCCAAAGGTTTCAAGGGTGTGGCCTGCAGTTGCTGTCCCCCGTTGGCTTTGCCACATTGCCTGCTCCCCAAGTCTCAGGCTGCCAGTGTCTCTCCCCTGGATGACTTGGCTTGTGTTATTTTGTGTTAAAACCAGTATGTTTTTTTAATGGCTATAAATAAGTTAAAACTGCATCTTTAATTAATCACTGCACTTTATATTGTAAGTGGAGATTTTTTGTAATGATTCGTTTATGATTTTAAGATGCCATTTGCTCGCTGTCAAATGTATCCAGCTTTTATCTCTCTATGTTTAACAGGTTCAGGATAGAAACAAAATTTCATCATTGAGGGATTTTAATCCATTTAGGCTAGAGCAAATAATTGGTCATTAAGTAAGTGGAAAGAGATTGAGTGGATACTTTTATCTAAGCAACAATGAACTTGAGACAGTAGTCAGTATGTTCATCATCTTAAGACATTTTAAACTAATCTTAATATGTTTATTTTTCACTGACACAGGTTTGAAATTGGAAATACATATGTCTGGATGACTAAAACACGAACAACAAATAGGAGCAGCAGGATGTAAAGTATAGAGGAGTCGAAGCATTAATAGAAATATTTCTGCTATAGCAGCTATTAATTTTTTTTTTTTTTTACGGTTTGGAAGAAGAACCCATATGTTTATAGGAATTTTCCCCCCAATTAAAATATTTGTGTATGAGTGTGTCTTTCTCTAAATATTATTTAGCTACACACACACACACAGGGCTGATGTATAAAATTCTCTTCCAGTGAAGTGAGAGCTGCTTCTCCTTTAGTTTCTTGTCCTACTGGCAGGCAGAAAGGACAGTCCACCACCACACCCAGTGCAACACCACCAGCTGCAGTTTTCAAGGCCAGTTTGTGCCCTCTGCCACCTCCCGTGCCCGTGAAGGCCAGCGGAGCCCCAGCCTTGGGCCACCTCCCAGGCAAAGACTGCCCAGAGTTCAGAGCAGCGGCAGCAGAGCCAGGCACCAATCTGGCTGTGCCAGCCCAGCGCTCCCGTGGGAAGGGCACAGGCAGCCCAGGAGCCCTGGGAGGTGAGTGCAGGGACGGCAGCTGTGCACCCCGGCGAACAGCACTCCACAAAGGCCGCTGTGCACAGCTTCAGGTGCCTGCACGTTCCCCGAGCACACACAAAGATGCCTGGTTTTACCTGGTCTCAGATTAAATACAAGGGGCACGCAGGTGGCTGGGTACACAAAGATGTGGTTATTCTCAAACCCCCTCTTCTTTTTTTCCTCAAGAGAGCACACAGATATTTTATATAGGATATAAATAAGGCACCAAAAAGGGAAGAACTACTCTATTGGAACTACAGAAAAAAGAAAAAATGCCTTTAAAAATTGCCCTACCTCAATTCCTGGACAACTGAAGTCTTGACTTGCAGTATATGATTTGTCTGCTAGGATTGAATCCAGATACTTACCACTTTGTTAGCTTAAGAATTTTTAGCAATTTTTTCCATTTATCTGTATTCTTCCCAAAAACATTTCACACATTTCTCAGAGACATCAATCCTTCCGGCATTCCTCTACGCACTCAGTAGGATGCCCTGCTATAAATATAATAAAGCCTTTTATTATGTCCATTAACCATGGACATGTGTGCTCCAAAAGTTTCCTGACACGCAGTCATTTGTGGCTTTTTAATTATAAACAGAAAAAAATCTACCAGTGAAAGAAGACAGCAGACTGGAAGTGGATCTTTATGTGTGTGTTTTGAGTACGTTCTCCGGCGGGCTGAAGGCACCCCCACCCTCCTCCTGACCCCACCAGAAACACCCTGGGCAGGCACCTACGAGTGCACAGAAAGCCACTAACACAACAGGTTAGTCCTGGTCGCACACATTTGTCACCTGTGCCAGCTCCAGGGCACTTACGCAGGTTTTCAAGACCCAGTAACGCTGATCAAACCTTTTTTCAACAGGCAAAAATACGCCCCCTCCATCTTGCAGACCTTGTTCCACTTTAACTCAGGAGAAAAGAAAAAAGGCCCAGTAAATTACTTGACAAATTAAGTCATATTTATTGAATGCGTTTTATTTCAACAACCAAAAAATTCTAACAGCCTAACAATGCACATAAGTTAAAAATTAATTATCACTTAGTGATAACGAAGATAAAGTTGATTTACATGGAAAAATGAACATTTACAATATGTTAATCCTTATTCACATTGTTGATACCGCAATAAAACACAATTAGTTTTTTTTATTTTTTATTTCACAAAAAAGGCGGAAAATTGTGCTTTGTTAAGAGGCACTACAAGAAAAGTTTCTTTCTCCAAATAGATATTATATGATGGATATTGAATAAATAGACATATATGCATTGTAATTCGCAAAGTTCTGGCAAGACCACAGGCTAAAATGCCCACAGATTCACTTAGAACCACTGCAAAATTGGCAGTGAAATTAAAAATAAAAAGGCAAGACTCAGCATTGAAAAAATACCTAATAAAATTTTTGGTTGAAGTGTAAAAGATACCAAATGTCGATGCCATCATCAGATGAACAACTTACATAGCTCGGCAAAATTCAGTTTCCTTTCAAATGTATGGAGTGATTTCAGCTACAGGATAAGAAGACAGTTTTGAAAGCGTAGCTCTGAGAGAAACATAAAGCAGCAACCATCGAAATTCTGATTAAAGCTGCAGCATACTACAGAACTAAAGGATGAAGAGCAAAAGGGGCATAAGTAAGCAACCCACCATAATTTTGCAAAGGTATATGAAATTTATGCAGAGATACTCGTGTTTCAAACATTAGCTCTGAAAAAATCTCATAAAAACTCCAGAGGTTACTGAGCAGCTAGAATTAGCTTGTATTGCAACGTCTTCTCCCTGTATATTGTCTGTTCTGAGTAAATATCTACACGTAGAGGTTTGTTTTTCGTTTTTAACTCCTACCTTTTATACCTTTCAAATATATAAATAGTATTAACAGTTATATTACATTGCCTGGTGTAGTAAACAGAAAGTAACTTTCAAAGTGATATTGCATGAGGTCTTTGTCAAGATTACATGAAAAGCCCATGTGAAAAAAGGAAGAAAAAAGCCAGAAGCCTCGTTGGTACCGTTATGGCTGCAGTTTACAGGCGTCTGAAATCAATCCAGCTGCAAGGTGAGGTCTTTGTCTCGGAAATCATTGCACGGAAGCGAAAAGTAAATGCTACTTGGCGTCTCTCTCGACAGGGTGCCTCCCTCAGAGCGGGTGGATGCTATGGCAGATCGCAGCTTTGCGCTCGGGCCATCCAAGAGTGGCTCGGGACAGGCTCTGCTCTGTAGCCGCTGCCCGGCTCTGCGGACCCGAGCAGTGCAGGGCCCGCCGGGGCGAGCAGGGACGGGGCCCTGCGGCTGAAAACACTTCATGGCACTGGCACGGAACCGGGACGCGAGGCAGGGCAGCAACGCGAACCCTCGGCTGTCAGCAAGTGACCTGGCCAGGATTCTCGGGATTGTGGCGTTCTGTGTCGCAATGTAACTTTACATGTGTGTCTGTGCGTGTGTGTGTTTCACTTCAGTATAAACAAAAAGCAACAACAAGAAGGAAGCTTACAAATTTTAAGATCTGAAACAGAGAACAGGTAAATAAAATCCACGGTAAAATGTGGTTGATAGTATGAATTCCATACATCAAATCTCAACACATTTATCTTTTTTCTCTTTCTATAAAGACCTCGTTAATGGACAAGTCTTCTATGCACTGCATTTCAGCTTTAGTCATTCTGAATCCCAAAAAAACTCATCTGTTCACTACAGGAAGGACTATCTGGAGAGTGGAACATGCTGTATCCTTTTAAGTGTGCATTGTGTTCAAAGTACTTTTAACTTACTAGTTTTCTTTTTAAGGTGCCCTGATTTGTTTTTCTATTTTCTCTCTTTTTTTTCCTCTTTTCTTTTTTTGGCAGTGTTGATTTACGTCTTTAAATACCTCAAAAATTACCCATCAAGTTGCCAGATAGGAAGCCATATAATAATGAAAAAAAAAAAATCAGGGATAAACATAGAAAATAAATAGGAATTCAAAAATAGTCACCACACCCTGAGAGCAGGCGGCAGTTTATCAAAAAGCCAAAGCAACTCATTGTGAAGTGGTTTTAAAACATAAACAAGTCTCATCTTTAAAGAACTCATTTCACAGTCTATACTTTCAGGTTGCAAAGTTCCGTCCCATGCAATTTAATATATATATATATATATTACGTAAATATATATATACACACACAAAGTTGTAAATTTCCCTTCACTGATTTCATAGGACTTTTTCTTCCCATTTACTTGCTAGCTGTCCCTTTCATAAGTGCAAGATTGATGAAGGCATAATCCTATGTGACTACAACGATTGCTTCAGTCAGATGTAGGAAGTGTAACACTCGAGTGTCTGATCGGGCAATGCTGAATTCATTCGGTCTGCACATGGATCATGCGCAACGGAAACAAACAAACAAAAAGTAAAACGAGGAAAAAAATCAAAAGTAAAACCAGAAAATCCTTGGATCAATGTATTGCTTTCTGCACTCCTATCTCACATTATCTCTGGTCGATGTCTGCTGGAGCCGCCTTGCTTTTGTCGGGATTCTCCTCCTCAGCCTCCACTTTGTACATTTCCTCGGAGCCTTCCTCACTGTCGTTCTCCTCCGACTCCGTCAGCAGCTCCTCATCCTTGTACTCTGCCACGTCAACCACCGTTCCCAGGTGCTCTTTTAGCTTCCCGTGGTGCTTTACGTGGTAACGCTGGTTCTGGAAGAATTTGATGATGGTGTGTTTGGGGAGATCCAGCTGAGCAGAGAGGGTGTGGATGGCTTCCTGATCGGGGTAGAGACCCACGTCGTGAATAAAGCTTTGAAGGATACCTAGAGCTTCCAAGGAGATCTTGGTACGGGATCTTGGCTTTTTGGCACAACTGTCCTCAGCAGGTGGAGGAGGAGCCTCTTCTCTAGGTGGGGAATTCTCCTTGGCAGGCTGGGACTGCTGTCTGTGCAGCACCTATAAGATCAAACAGACACACACTTCACATGCTGACCCCCTCGGTGCTTGACATAAGGGCACTGGTACAGGTCTGTACACAGGACCTACTTTGTTTTGGTCAAGAAAAGTACAATTAATATGCATTTCCACTGCCCTTCTCACCTGTAAGACAGCTACACCTGTCTGTACAACTACAGACTGAAAGAAGTGATATAAAAGGCAAACGATATAAAATAAGGACCCAGAAAATAAGTAAGGAATACAAAATATAAGTAATAAAAAGAAATCTAAAATAGCCAAAATAAAAATTAGGTCAAAAGGTATTACAGTCTCATTGTCATGATGTCCCATCTCAGAAAAGTCATTCTGCTTTCTTCCTCTTCTCCCCATCCTTGTTTCCTCTCATCTTTTCAGGCTAGATACTTTGATAATTTCTTCAAGATTTCAAGTACCACAAAGGCCTAGACACATGTGGGATCGTCAGGTGCTACTTTATGAATAATGATTTTGCATTAAAATCCATCACAGCTACTTTATGGAAGAAAAAAAAATAGTAGAAGTGCAGAGATTTGTTAAGATTTCCCTTCTCTCAAGAGAGACAGCATAGTCAGCTCAGTTGCTTGACACAGGTGGCTTTAATGTGTCTCCTGAACAGATTTCTCTGTATTACCTTCTCTATAGTAATTTCACTAGTTGAGGAGTTCTGAGTTCAAATAATAATAGTCCTCCATTCTGAAACACCCTCTGGGCAAACACACTTTGCAGTTTTGTAACAGATTTTCACCCACAGTATCTCCTTTTCGGCAAGTTTAAAGAAAGCATATGCAGCTCTTAATCTTCCTAACAGCCACTTAAAATGAAAGGGCCTGGTGCAGCCCTTATTCCAGGGGAAAAAATACCTGCTCTGAATTGTTCAAAACACAGAGGAGCTCCACACACTTTCTTTAAAACCAAATCTATACAAGGGAGATTAACAGAAAAAATCCCCTACAGGATTGAGGGCTGTATTTGCCCAGAGGTTTCTTCAGATGCAGGGAAATAATTATTAGAGCTTGACACTCAAAGCTAACAAAATCAATATGGATAACTATTTTCTTCCACAAGTAAGATGGAATTCTGGCTCTTTATCCAAGAAGAAAACGTCTTTGTTGCAAACTGCAACATCCAGAGAATCAACCCTACATTAAAGCTCTCTAAAGAAAAAATAAAACAAAACCGAAGATAAATAACGGAAATGTGCTGAGAACTTGCAGTAAAATTTTACACACACACCGAGCCCCCAGTAAAATACTACACTAGTCAAGTTATTACCGCAAGAGGGAAGTCCACTGTGGAATATCAGCCTGTTATGCAAATAAATGAAAAGGCTCTGTGCCGAAGAGCCCTTTATTCACGTCCTCCATCAAACGTTCCTGCCATAACAATTTGTAACATCAGCCATCTCCAGTCACAGCTTTTGGGAATCAATCGCAGTGCCCAGGCGCAGAGCTGAGCCTGCCGGGGATGCTGTGCCGGGCCCGGGGCTGCAGCTGGCCAGGGCTCTGCTCCCTGGGCACGGAGAGGGACCCGGCACCACGTCCCGGTGCCCCGGCGAGCAGCGGGCGTGAGCAGGGCTGGCGCTGCAGGGACGCAGCTGCACATCCTGCTGCTGGCAGCGCTGCCCGCTGTCCCCACGGGCACAGCCGTGCCAGGACAGTGGCAGAACACCCCAATAAAGAGCAGCTCCACACGGACAGCCAAGAGCAGGTGCCAGCACAGGACTCGCCACCCGCGGGTGAGAGCTGAGGCGGGGCAGAAACACCGCAAACTTGTTTCGGTGCCAACGTGAACATTTTCCTCCCGAGCACGTAAATACTGAGGGTGCCGCTGAAATGGCTAACCAAGGAGCGGGGGAAAAGGGGGAGCTCAAATGGAAATGACAGATAATCTGGTTTATGTTTTATTACATCTCTTGCAATAAAAGAGCATAATGTTCCAATGAATGGAATCGCTCAGCTGCTCTTTGAGGATTTCTTTTGTGTCCATGGATTGCTTTCAAAGAGAAGGGCTGACGTTTCCAAATAGAGGGTTACAGATGAGGGTGGGATCCGTACCTACGTCAGCAGGGAGCACTGAGAGCAGCAGAGCCAGGATCGCTGGCTCTAGCCAGGGACCAAGCCCCATAAATTTGTCACACAGACCCTACCTAGTCTCCCCTGTTGTGGCTTCTGGTCCTATCCCCTGACAAAGTAAGGCCCAGAGCAGCCAAAATCCAAAGGATTTAACTCCACAAACAAACTGCCAGGGAACTTACAGAGAGCGTCACACAGAAAGCTGCAAGTAGCATTGCTAATCAAAGCTGGATTCAAGTAGCATCTAACAGAGATAGAAACGCATCCAGAAATGGTGCAAATTACTCAGTTCATTCCTGTTGGAGTTGGTAGGGAGCTTTTTTTTCCCTTTTCAGTTGACAAATAGCATGAGAAATGATCCAGCTTGAAAAATGTTACAAGACTTCCAATCAAATATAATGATGAAAAAAATCCAACAATACGGGATCAGCAGCAGTAAAATGTTTAATTTGAAGGAGATGAAGAGATGCCTACAGCATCTATAAAGCAATCAACCAAAGAGAGGGCTGAGTGCGGGAGGGAAGAATAATTTCAATTAACCCTTCCTTTTCCAGAGTGACCTCTCCACCTTCTCCAAAAGGCAAAATGCAAAACCTGGGTGTTATCAGTGTAAAATAGTACAAAAAGGCTGTATTTTATTTCACCTCCTGTTATCTTAGGTAATGAAAAAAACGAAATCTGCTCTTATAACAGATAAATTTCATTGTTTTACTAACTTCTGGGGGTTTCCTCTGGATTGCCAGTAGCATTAACAAAGGATTTCAGCCACACTATATTTTTTAGCAATAGAACTCTAGCCATATACAGAGAGAAGGATAAATGCACAGGGTGTCCTTCAGATCTGGGCTGTGGTCAGTTTTGCAATTCCTTCTGACAGGACAGGCTATTTAGCACAAAAGAGAATACTCTTCTCTGCAAACCAGATCAACTGCTGAGCGCACGGTACAATATGAGGTCTAAATTACCTTTATGTTAAATATTTGCTTTAAACTACATTTGACTGATGAGCATCCTGGCCAGTTTGAGTGATTGGCTTACTTCATGTCTGGCTCTGCATGCCACAGCCTCACAGAGGAAATGAAACAGACCATTCCGGGAGTTCCACATTTTCAGATCTTGGGTCATTATTAGGCTCCTACATCTGCAGGTAAAATTTCCAGCAGCTTCAGACACTGCTGTGCACACCCTGCCACATCTCTTTGGGTTTCAGGTCAGTGCTGCTCTGCCTCTGCAGAAGAAGGAAACATCCCTGATCCTCCTTGCACAGGGTGCATTTCCCTCAGTGGTGGCTGGACCTACACAAAGCACCATGCACTTGATGGGCTTCTGAGATAAGGGATAACAACAATGGCTCCACTCAGCTTGCCTTTTCCCAGGAAAGCTGCTGCTGGGCTCAGAGGGGTGCACTTTGTGGCATAGATGTCCCACAGCCCCCTTCCCCACTCCCATTTCCATCCCACATGCCCTTCCCCGCTGCTCCCCAGCCACAGGTGGGGCAGCCTCCTCCTCCTCCACAGCCAGCACCATCTGGAGCTGACTTCCCTTCTCCTTCCCGATTTTTCATCTACTTTCAAATCAAATGCGAAGATACAGATTTCCTTCCATGCCCAGAGGATTTATTCTTTTCATTCTTTCAAGAGATTTAATTCTTAAACTCTACAGATAGGCATGGCTGCCTTTCAGCATTTCAGAACAAAATATCTCTGGCAGATGCTGCTTCATAAAGGTTCATTCAGGTAGACTTTCTCCTCACAGACAAACTTATCTTTCTGAAACAAATTCACCAGTCAAGAAAATGACTGTGATGGAAGTTGACTTTAAATGATAAAGTGACTGGTCTTAGATCGCACTGTACTGAAATATGATTTGAAGGCCACAATGAAAAGCAGCTGGAAGCCATGTGTAAAATATAATAGTACATGCCTACAGGGAAGGAAGTGAGATATTGAATGATTAAATTTAGGAGAGTATATAATGTAGTGTATCATTACGGGAGTGATCAGGATTATTTGTAATAAGCTAAGGGTTTGTGGTCTATCTAAAATCCAAAGCCAAGAATTATTGGGGGGAAGGGATTGTTGCACTATTGTACATGTATCCACTCCCCACGTCTCCATGTGCTCCCACAGGAGAAACATGATTTTGGTGTTCTCACAGAAAGGAGAGGTGAGCAAACCCAACTGTAAGATGAACGTCAAGTAATTGCAGTCTGTGCCTGTACTGTATTTAATTTTGGCTGGATTCACTATGCCACTGATGTTTGTTTCCATTTCCACCCACTTTCTAGCTAGAGCTACACATGTGACATTGGTGAGAGGCTAAGGGAGCCAAGCAGGAACACACACACACCCGGGCACCACCAGCAGTGAGGCACCAGCTGAAAACACTGGCTCGGGGACACGTCACCCTCCATTGCCTGGACAGCCTTTTGAGCACACTGGAATCAGGAACTGCATTTCTATGTGAAAATCCCAAGCTCTTTTGTTTCCTAGTGTGGTTCTGCCCTTCCCTTTGCAGAGAGGATCAGTCATGTGAGCTCCCTTCTGCTGGGATTTGCTGAGATGATGAGGTGCCCCTTGCTAAGAGAAACACCAAAAATGTTACATCCTTGAAAGACCGTGCATTTCCAACAGAAACTGCCCTTGCTGAACAGACACCACCTGCCTCTGTGCACACTCAGCGTGAGCACTGACAGGTACCTTGATGGCAGGTGGTAGTCAATATCAATTTTGATAACCTGAGCCCACAAGGAGCAAAGTTGAATGGACTTGGCCTTCTCTTTGCCAGAGGTTTAGATTGGATATTAGTGAAAGGGCTGTAAAGCATTGGAACGAGCTACCCAGGGAAGTGGTGGAGGCGCCACCCCTAGAGGTACTTAAAATATGTGTAGATGTGGCACCTAGAGACGTGGTTTAGTGGTGGACTTGGCATTGGTGGATTAATATTTGGACTCAATAATCTTACAGGTCTTTTTCCAAACCAAATAATTCTACCAATCTATTCTCAGTGGTGGGAAGGGGCCTCACCTTTCAGATTTTCTTCACTTTTACATTGTCCTCATAGCCAGCCACAACACTGTATCACATCAAGGACTTCTATGCCAAAGACAGCAAGATTTTAGCCTGCTTAAGGACCCCAAAATAAAGGCAGAGAGGACACACACATACTACAAAAGCTAGGTCCAGAACCTTCATTCCGTGCACCTAAAACCAGTGATCTATTACTGCCCTTACAAGCCTGCACGGCTCATCAGCAGGAGTTGGCACTAGCTTGACTCCATGCAAAAACAATTTACCACACCCCTCCTGTCAGCAAGCCACTGGAAAAGCTCCTTCCCCATGGCCAGCTGAACTCAAAGGCAGGGCGGAAGACAGACCCAAACAAGGTCTTCAGCTGCATTTTAGTGAGTAACACCTCACCTGTGTAAGCTGAGAGCCCCCGGGCAGTGCCCAGCTAGCCTGGTAAGAGTTTACGGAAGAGACAAACTCCCTTTTGTTGCAACAAAATCTCATACCGAGAAGGAGATGCTGTTCCTCTTACCAGAGGTTACAGGAATAATCTGCAAGAGATTATCTATTCAAACAAACACCCTTACACTCCCTAGCCCTGGTCTCCCTTCACTGGTAGAAATGTGCAAGAAGAGAAGAGAGGCAGCAGCTGCCATAACCAGGCCTCCACCCTGACAGCCTCCCAGGCCGGGGCTCGCAGGGCTAAGAACATTAATTACACAGCCAAGACTCTTTACAGGTTTCTAGGAATGTCTGTACAAGAAACTGTAGCAGAAGTACAATTTGCACCTGTGTTCATTTCTTTCCTATTAAAAATGTGGTTCTTAAGACTACTCTTTTTTCTTCCCTTGCAAAAATACATTCATTTGGGTAAACACTGCAGCACTAGTCACAGCACCAAAGGAAGTATTTTCTTTGGGCTCATTCACAGAGTGATTTCACACCTTGACACCATAAAGCTGTGTTAAAGACTGTGGTTTAGTTTCCTTGCTTTTCTTGGATTATACAGTATCCTAAGGTCAAAACTCAGGGAAATCCAAAACTGTTATTAAAAAAGAAAAAGTATCTATGAAGTGATGACAAATTGCAGACTACAGGTGTTAGATTACATTTTGACTCCAGGCAGGTTTAATATAGTTTAGTTTCCTTTTACAATTGCCCTTAGCAGGTACTGTTATCGGTAAGGGATTTAAAAAAAATATGTGGTACTCAATAAAAGAAGACCGTGTCAAAAGAAATCAATATGAGCGTGCAAAATGGTAGGAAGTCTGACATGGATAAATATGTTCACTTTCATCTAACTTCAGTCTGAGCTTCTTTTAATTTTGTAGCTCAAATGCTGGCTGCACATCCTGTGCATTTTCCAGTGCAGCTTAGTAATTGCTTCACGAGAGTAAACACCCTTATTAGAGATAATTATAACACTTGGCTGTGATGTGATGTGCCCCATCTCATGAACACCAGTCCAAACCAGCCAACGGGAACTGGTGACTGCACACTACCTTGTAAGCCAGCAGCCCTGGGTGCCATTCATTTTGTCTGCAAAGACACAGCAGTCACACACCAAAAAACCCCCAAATATTCAAGCCTTTTCTATCACTCTTCATCTGTTCCTGACCACCAGTGGAGCCAGAATATTGGATCAGACAAACTGTATCCTGAACTATGGGCTCCGAGGTACAAGTCACGCCGAGCTACATAAAAAGGGACTTAGAGAGGACTCTTGAGGAGAGAAATGAGTTCCACAAGGAACCCAAAGTCAAAGGCAAGTTTGGTTTCCAGGCTGGAATGTAAGCTGGTTGAAGTGATTCATTCCAACATCTTTGGAGCACACTCGCCACATGCTTCCCCTTTGCTTTATGGTGGCTGCCTTGCTCAAGGGCAGGAAATAGGCAGGGATTTGAAAGCATGGCAAGACACTGAACAGTCAGCCTCTGAAACAGCAGCCCCATCCTGCAATTCTCCAGGACCAAACTATCCAAAATGGTCAAAAAGCTGACAAAAAAGGCGACCGGAATTAAAAAAAGAAAAAAAATCAAGACATTTTCAATTGCACATTGCTTTTGGCATTTCACAGTGATAAGCATAAGCAAAACATAATTAATCTTTACTTGAAGGCAGGGGGAAGGTGTCTCTCCCCCTCCCCAGCACACACTGCTCCCATTAATGCTAACAGGAGCTTACCATGCATCAAAGAGCAAATCCACCACAAAACATTTTTAAGTGCTATCATCACTGAAGATAAAATATAAATTACAGCCTGATTACACTGAGCTGCTAAGAGGCCACATGTGCATCATAGCTTTCAATGACAACTTCAGATGACCAGATAACTTTGGGACAGGTCTAAGGGGTTACTGTAAAACATCTGTGCAGAGGAATCTGTCCTTGTCTTTGCTTTCCTTTCAAGAAGCTGTGGCACTGCTGTCTGCACAGTTGTTTGAAGAATGTTTACAAATCAGCTTGACAAAGAGAAAAAAAACTTCTGCCACCACTTGACCACAATCATGATCTTATTCTTCAGTAATGCGTGGTTTATTTCCCTTTCCTGATCTCTGTTAATAGACAGCACGTGCCTACACAATAGCCACTATTTTGTCTGTATAATGTTAAAAAAATAAATCAGAAAACTCTGACAATGCAGAACAGTGTCCCGGTGTTTCCTGGGGTAACTGCTCTCCCTCGAATGCTAACTCAACTCTTCCCACAAAAGCACAGGCACAACTTTCATTGCTGTGCAAGTGCCTGAGAACTGGCTGATTTTATGGGGCAGCATAAATGAGCTCATGCTGATGAACATTCATGCGTTAGCTCTGAATTTCCCATCTTGGGCTGGTTCAAGCCAGATCCCTAGGTTCACTGCAGAGCAACTGCAACTAGCACTGGGTACCTCTTTGTCTAATACCTGGCTGCAGCCTGGAAGAGCTGCCAGCAGCTCGTGCCCAGCCCTCAGGTGGAGCTGGCACGTCCCTCCTGTGCCCATACGCGACCGGCCAGCTCCGTTCCGGCTGCTGCTGGCACAAACCAGGGCGCTGGTGACAGAGCGGCCGATGCGGTCAGGAAGTGTTGCACAACCTCGCTGCAGACTCTCTCCTGAAGGCATCGGTGATGGATGGCTCCATTGTCTGGGGATGGGGCACAGCCAGCACAGCTGGCACAGGGGCCAGTTTGCTGCACCCCTGGCAGGCAGGCAGGACTCTGCCGGCCCTGGAGAAGCCACGCCAATCTCTCTTGCCTGTAACCTGTGGTAGCAAGGCAACCTCATCCACAAGGGAAAAAGCAACAGCAAGAGCCCCAGAAACACCGCCCTTCTTCACGGTGATGCTAAGGGGAGTCTCCTTAAGTGGGACTTTTCACATCTGTGTGCATCTTGAGGGCACAAACCTTCCAGTTAACACTCACCTTCTCCAAAACAAGACCATAAGCTTTGTGGG
This sequence comes from Onychostruthus taczanowskii, assembly GCF_017590055.1. NCBI lineage: Eukaryota > Metazoa > Chordata > Aves > Passeriformes > Passeridae > Onychostruthus > Onychostruthus taczanowskii. The sequence continues at coordinate 11,683,700 of NW_024499240.1, read as the reverse complement.
CCTCTGAGTTGCCTCTTCTGTGCTTTCTCTGACAGCCCTAGCAAGGCTCTCCGAGTGCTACAGTGTGCAGAGCTTTGCTTAGAACTTTCCATACAGAGCCTGAGCTTGGTAATGGCTAAAGGGAGGGTCTGCCAAAGACTTCAATTCTGCATTTCCCCATCCCAGCCCTGATAATCCTAATGAGGAGCTGGCAGAATGCCACAGGAGCTAAGGAGGCAGCAAAAGGGTTTTTGGTTTGGTTTTCTGCAGACAAAACACTTCGGGTGTCCTCTGTGCTTTCTTGTTTAATTAACACTACGCATGTTCTTCTTTTCTTCTGAAAATCAGAAGAGTATTTGTGGGCAGTGTGAGCAAGATCTTCCCTGACAAGCCCCAACCTAGAGCCATGCTTAAGGTCAAGCCCTAAACCCCTAACTATGGTGGCATGAATGGCGCCACTATAATCATGTTGTTTTCCAGTTACTCAGACCAGGAGTAGGCACTGCATTATTTCAGGAAGGATATGTTTGGATTAGACACTGGATTCTGGTGGGGGGGTAATTATTTGTCCCATCAAACTGTTTTAGGTCCTTACAGATGGCTATTTGGGGTTTCAAGAATACCCGACTGTACTGCTAATTTTTACAATGGGAGCAGTTAGAAGTCAGGAGAACCTGACTGTTATGGTTAGTGAAAATAGCAGATTTGTGCTGATAAAACACTACTCAGCATGTTTTTTGGCTTTTGAGATGTAACCACCAATGCACTTAATAACAGGACTTGTGCAAACTATACTGTGTGAATCAAACACATAAAAGTATAAATATTCCTTTTTTTAGAAAGCAAGTCTTAAAAAGTGCATTATAATCAACTACCATGGTAAAAGCAAAATATCCAGTATTACCACACACACAACTGGCATAATGTGCTTTATTATACCCTTAGCTTGAAACTGGATAAATAAAAATCAAATGACCAAAGTACAGTCTCCTGCACAGATTAGGTCATTGAAGACAGGACGCCTCAGAGAATTAGATATGAAATCCTTTGTCTTCCTGGTTAAGCTCTAGGAAACGTGGGCATGTGCAGAAAACAGAGGAAGCTACCCTGGCATCTCACTCCCATGCTGTTGAGCTCCATGTCTCACTACTCTGACCTGTGCCTATTTTACAGACTCTGGACGCTGGTAGAAAATTACTTTATGGAAAGTCAACAGTACATGCAGTTTATATTCACAGTTTTTTAGTTCATTTTAAATAAAAAGGTTTAATATAAGGCCAAAGGGGCAGTATTAGGACAAAGCAGAAGATGACATTGTTATGGCCCTGGGACCCATCCAGCTTTGCTGCTGGCTGCTGTGGGGAACTCCATGGACTGCTCTGTCCGTGGCTGGCTGCACACACGTAATCACAGGGGTAAAGCTCACACTTAACACGAGCCTCCAGCTACTGTAGGTCTGTGTGCAAGGAGCCACAGGCTTTTGCTAAAAATGCAAAACACTATTCTTTGCTTCAATAAGGTGTGGCATTTTTCAGTCAAAAATCTTTTGGTCAAAAACGTTGACTGAGTGACATCAAAGATTGACTAAGTCTACTTTGCCAAACTGTTTGCCTGGGGCAGCAGAGGGGTGAATATTCTGACAAAGTTCAAGCAGTTGTTTAGGAATTTTTCATGAAATAGCATATTCTGGTTGCTTTTATTCAGAACAAATTTTGCTCTTCAAATTCTTCCTATTTTCCTTCAAAGCATTATGTTGCTTGTTGCTCTAAACTGCCGCAAACCTTTTTTTTTTTCATTTGAACTGAAAATAATAATTTAGAAAGGACCAACATATTTTTTTCTTCCAGCGTTTCAGAAATGTCAGCAACCCCTTTAACTCAGCTCAAGCAGTTCTATAGCTCTAGGCTGTACCACCCAAGAAAGAGCAGCTCAGCCATCTATCTACCCACCTACCTCCCTCATCATCGTATTTACTAAGGCTTGTACTGATGGGAGCTCTGAAAGAACAAAATGTAATGCAGTTTATAAAAGGAGATGGATGTGAATCTTTTCTATCTCAAAATCCAATAAAGCTTACGATTTTTATTGCATGTGGGAGTCCTTTGGTCAATGTAACACTGATTAGCAGCTTGGCCAGTAAGTGATAAAACCAGAAAGTACTTCCGAATATATTCTGGCCAGAGACACCTGGGAGCAAAGTGTGAGTGTTGCAGCTGATGGCCCCAGGGTCACACGTGTACCTTGGGATTTCTTCACTTGTTCTGCTCTGTCTGACCATAGTTTTGTTCCATTCTCTCCAGAACTAATTATTCCAAATCTCTCTTATCCTTTAATCTTCCTAAAAAGGGAGCATCATCTCAAAAGTATTCCCCTCACCTTTCCAACATACATGAATGAAGACAAAAGATTTACAGCCTGCTTCAGGCAGGGGTCCAGACTGGACTTTAATAGATCCCACACATAGCAATGCAGTATTCTTACTCCTCATCTCATTTAAACAAGGGAACACCAGGAATAACATTACTCCAAGTCAGCAGTGCTTCCCTGGTGCTAATCAGGCCATTAAAAAGGCATAAGCGGTTTGTCTGACGCAAAGGGACAAAGAGAACCACAGAAACGAATCAAAACCAGGGAAAAATTAGAGATTAAAAGTAATAATACTCCTTCCAGCAAACCACAGTCTGAATGCATGATAAGTGGCTAAAAGATACAATCACTGCAGATCTAGAGACAAAAACATGTCTCCTGACTGCGTGAAGTGTAAATTAAACTTCTCTGATGCAGAAGCATTTCCTTCACGTGGCAGTAACTCACTGCCGCCGGGAAATCCAGACCCCCTCGCTGCAAACGAGATCTGCCACAGCTGACCCTCCCTGATCTCGCCTGTGGAAAACACACACGGTCTGAGTCAACAGTTGGAGGGAAAGGAAGAAAAACCCAAATGCGGCAGACTTGCTAGAAGAGATTTCCATGGAGGTTTCCTCCCCAAATAAGCAGATGGTTTCCAGTTAGTCAGGGTCAGGGACTGCCCGTGTGGTTTCCTGCCTGCTTGCCTTTGTAGCTTATCTGGGCCTCATCAAGGTATACAGTCCGAAAAAATTAGAATGGCTAAGTACAGGAATTAGGGAAACTGAATACAAATGAGCTCTGGTCTGCACTTGTGCAGAAGAGCAGGGGAATCTGTGTTCGCGGGTGGGATGGAGGCAGCGGTGCCGACCCCTCTGCCGGGGCAGCCACGCTGGGCTGCAGCACCGCACATCTGCAGGGGCCGGGTCGGGTCTCGTTAACGCCGCGGTGCCTCCCAGGCACCAAAGCCGTGCCTGACTCCATCCCAAACACCCTCGGCAACAGCCCAGCTGCTTTCAAAGTACCCCTGACGTCAGTTTACAACCCTGCCTGCTTTCACCGCGGTGCCGCTGCCCGGCGGCAGCCCCGCTCCACGGCGTACTCCCAGCCCCGCATCATGGTGCATTCCCAGCCCCGCTCTACGGCGTATTCCCAGCCCCGCTCCACGGTGCATTCCCAGCCCCGCTCTACGACGTATTCCCAGCCCCGCTCCACGGTGCATTCCAAGCCCCGCTCTACGGTACATTCCCGGCCCCGCTCCACGGCGTACTCCCAGCCCCGCTCCACGGCGCATTCCCAGCCCTGCTCCACGGCGTATTCCCAGCCCCGCTGCAGCCCAGCGCACGGCTAGGAGATTTGCGAAGCTCCGGACGCACACTGGCTCTCGTAATGCTGTGCATGGGAGCAAAGCAAAACTCCACCAGGAATGTATGCACAAGCTGCCATATGGAAAGGGCATTCTCAAATTAAACCCTGAAACCCAGATGAGATCTGAGCGAAGGACAGTTTCACTTAAAGGAAATGTCTGAGGTCAACCAGCAATTAACTGAAAGGTTCTGATTGAATACGCTATTGACTGCGCTCACATCAGACAGCTTCCTGTTTATTATACCTTATGGGCTGTCTAGGTGCCAAGACATTAAGCTGTCAATAATCTATTAATACTAAACAGCTCCTCCCTCCTTACTCCCCCCTTGCAAATCCTCTTAGGCTAAGAAACTGCACTAAAAAGATGGAATTTTTTGAAGTGAGATGGAAATTAGCTTTTTAGGGTATTTCTTTGCTTGGTTCCAGCTGAAAGTACAGCAACATTCATAAACAATATAACATGCAGTCTATAACTACATGGAAAAAACTGTGTTAAAAAAAATCAGCCATGATTGAGACCATATCCTGAAATCTGGCTTTCTTTTCCAAGCCATCTTTAAACAGTCTAAGTTAAATTTAATTAACAATTTACAACAAGGAGAGAGAACTTATTTAAAGACAGGCCTACAGGTCCTTAACATTCAGTGTCTGGGAAACAGTTGTATATAAAAAAAGTTTTAATGAATTTAATAGAGAAAAGCACTTTAATTAAATGCTGTCAAAGAGGATTGTATTAATGACTGCACACAAAGGAATTTAAAGCAAGCCAAGTATATTTAGCAAATAGGAAGTAGGCTTTCAGAGGCTGCAACTATTTATGTTTCTGCCATTGCAATGCATCTAGGAGATCGTGTTGCCAATTGAAAGCAGTTATGTTATTAGATATGATTTTATTTATTATGGATTATTAAAATTTCAAATGCTGCAGGGAATACATTTATTTCACTTCTCAAATGAAAGAACAAAGATATTTCCTCCTTGTTCAGTAAGAGGAAAAATAGGAGAGGAAATAAATAATAAATAATAATAATAACTTAGCACTTAACTAGTAATGTGCTGTCCAGACAGATCTTTTTATGGGGCTTGTTGAGTCCTGAAATTTTAGTGTGTCTCTTTCTTTCTGCTACAACTGGATGGATTCACAGTTGCTACCACAGCTTCCCTCAACACAGCACAGAAAGTGGAGACAGCTCTTCCCTCTTGTTGGTACGAGGGCCTTCTGTGATACCCTTCATGCTTCAACTCTAAGAACTACCAAAACCCCAACGAAAGAAATCCTGGCTGTGAAGCTTTTGCAAGCAAGACTGAGAAGACCAAGGTTTTCCAGATCTAACCATGAGACTTAGCCATATACTGCTCATAAAAAAGCCAGAACAATTATGGCTCTGCATTAAGACTTTGTGCACAATGTGCTCACCTTCCTCAACATCCACATGATGGAACTTGTAGCAGGAAAGAAGGGGCTCTTCACAGCTCTCAGTGCCCAAGTGCCTTGGATTCAAGTGTGGCACATCAAATGGGCATGGCCTAATAATCTGAGGAAAAAGCAGCTACAAAATTCAAGGGTGTCAACATTATTTTGGACTATAATGGCACCATAGTGTAAAACTAAATTTAGCCTCAACTAGAAACAGAAGAATGTTTGAAACACAAATTTAATGAGATGGCTGGATCTGTAATATCCAGGACGTGTTCTGTGATTTACCACAACCTTTTTGCCATATGTAATGGTAAAAGGTTAATAATGATTTTAAATGATCCAAACTTCCAAATGTTCCACCAGAGCCACCTTATACATGCTTGTATTCCTTTGTTTCTGAACACCAAATCCTTTTTAAGTTAGGCACCACAATGGGAGTTAGTCCTAAATTACTGGTTTTTAAATGTACTTATTTGTAGTTAAGATTTACATCTTCTCATTTGCAACATGAAGAGTGAGTACAACTGGGAGAGAAGTCACTGGAAAGGAGGCACAAGGGGATACCAACTTCCTTTCACAATGTGAGTAGCATCATAAATGGTGAAGTTTAATTTTCTAAATACATTATCTGATTTTTGTTTAAGACTTTAATAGAAGTCATGTGTGATGTGTGTTGAGAATGTAGCCTTTGTTGTTCCACAGCTAGGGATCTTGCAAACAGCTTCACTTTGTCTGTGCCAAGATATTTTGGAATATTCTTTGAAACACTGTAAGCATAGATGACTGTGAGAAAAAAAAATGTGCTACTGTACTTCTGGATACTTCATGCGTGAGAATAGTGCATGCACACAAAAACACTTCTCCTTTCAATCTGAAATTCCTATAGAAGTCCATACAAACATGGAACAACATGCACAATATACTGACCCTGAAAAAAACCCTTATCTGTGCACACATTACAGTCTCTGGGTATTTCCAACCATTCAGAGAAAAAAAAACAACAAAAAAGAAACAAAACAAAAACAAAAACAAAAAAAAAACCCAAACAAACAAAAAAACCAAAAAACCCACACCAAAGAATTTCCAAAAAAAGACTGGCCCTGGGCAGGGAGACTGACCATCTATGTCCTGCTCTGTCACAGCCTAACTCCCAGACTCCCAGCACTGCCCAGAAGCTGCACCATTTCACTGGAGGATGCTGTGCAACACGGAAGGAAGAGTAGCTGCTTGCTCTTTGAGGGTCAAGCAGTGCTAAGTGCTCTGGTAGCACTATTGTCAATAGTTTCCCTCCCCATGTAATTTTTATAATTGCCTATCTGCAGAGAAAGACCAGCTGCAATGATCCAGGCCTCTAACTTTATCCTAAGATTTCTGTAGAGAGCCTGAGAATAAAATGTTGCATACAACCTATAAACATTCACACATCTCTGAAGCCTGATAGTATAACTTATGAACAAGTGTGGGGACACAGAGTAATTAGGAAGCATTAAAATTAAATTAAAAAGAGCAATATTTTTAACTGCAAAAATTTTCAAATGTAAATGGAACAGAGCTCTTCTAGTGGCTTTTCAGCCTTCAAGGTTTGCCTGCTGGCAAGCTTCAAAGATCACGTGAATTTCAAGAGCTTTATTTAGTTATCTTGCTCTATATGTTTGCTCATCCTCAACCTACTATGGCTCCTTACAACACTAGCAGCTTAGCATTTACAACAGGGCCAGGACTCTAAGAAATGAGGACTAAATCTGGTCAAATTGTGTGTGAAAGGCACAAGGGTGAGACAACAGGGGCCAGAGCTACAGTGATGTCATTTGCTAAAACGACAACTTGTCAGAGCAACACCAACACAAACCACCACCCTGCTGCTCACTGCCAAGTCTCAGCAGCGCTAAATCTACACATTCAGATTTTAGGGGAAGCTTCTGCCTGGAGCATTTTGCCATGGGAGCCAGGGCAACCCAAGCAGAGCTGCTCTGGGACAGCCTCACAGAAGATGTACCCTCAGAGTCATCTTTATTGTAAGATGCTGCTGAAGAAAAGCACTAGTCATATTCTCAGGGCTCCTTCATGTAAGAGTCCCACCTCATTCCTGCCTTGTCCTCAGCTGATCCTGGACTAATTGAAAGCCATCGAGGAACAGGGGGCACTGAAGTGGCATCATGGTTTCAGGTTCTGTACAAATGTGAAAAAGATTTACTATTCTGACAAGACTAAACTTGCCACCACAGGAAAACTTGAAACTCTGCAGTTTACTTCATCTCCCATTTCTAGGGTTAAATGGAGCAGTACTAAACCTAAACTAATTTCAGAACAGAGGCAGTTTGGCTTTAATTGCAAATATACTCCCAGCTATCATTCAAGGGGAATAACAGGCCTAACGTTAATAAAAATCAGCAGCATTTTCAGCCACATTAGATACCCACACTAAACAGAAACAGCTGACATGGTGCAGTAGGCAGGTTTGGCTGCAGCAGTCACAGCTCAGCGCTGTTCCCTGCAATTGTGGCAATTATCAATCACAAGAAGATCCACTGGATACTTCAGAGTCAAATATAAGGGGGTATTGTCTGATTTGTGCCTCTGTTGCCTTTGTCAAGCTTGCACAAGGCTCCTGAACTACTGTGACCCATCAGGAAAATGGTGTGCACCAGGAGGACGGAGAACCAGAGCGTGCAGCCACAGCTGGTGTTTCAGAATGCACTAGCTCTGGCTGTAGGGCACAGGTACTGGAGAAGCATGAGAAAGCAGCTCAGAAATGTAAGATGCCTGAAATTTATTTTTTTTTTTGCATGTACCACATGCTTTAAAGACAGTTCCTTTACCCCGACCCAAAAGCAGTCACACACACAGTAGAGATAAATGCAGTGTGAGTGGCATTTGCAATAAATATTGCTTTCAGCTTTAACACTGCATAGAAACAGAAGTTACATAGTTTGAGACTTTTTTTTCAGTGGTTTTTAATAGTTTAGACTGAAAAGAGATACTGAAATTGAGTGTTGTCTAATTTTTATCAGAGAAAGAATGAAACTCCAGGTAGCTATCAACTAAAAAAGAGAGATATTCTCCACTCACAAAATTCACAGACCTTGTTCTGACACACATTTCCCTCTGTAGTTCTAAATCTAAGGAAAAAAAAATCCAAGTGCAACCCTCCCAAACCAAAGCTCTGATCATTTTGAGTGTAATGAATAACCTACAATACAAGTTTCTCTTGAAGTCCATATGGGTTTGCTGAGCACAAGTTATGTCACCAGTCTTGACCACTCCTGTCTGAGCAGACATCACATCCAGCCATGGATTAAAGAACTGGGGAGTCAAAAAGCAGTGAGTATCAATCTACGGTCTGTCTTTTGGGTGCACAGAAATGATCAAAAAGCAAAACTACCATGGTGCGGATATTAAGAATGAATCACAGGGCAAAGCATCCCCGCAAAAAATGTGTATCAAAACAGCAAGGACCAGACTCGGAGAGCTAGCACAGTTTGGGAAAGTAATTTTTGTCCAAGTCTCACAGACAACTCAGTCCTAATTTCCAGTATGCAAAATCCCCTGGTGTAACTCAGACAAACACAGGAAAACCTCACTGTGCACATCATCCTATGGATCATTAAGCACATGATGTTCCCCTATGAAATAACAGAGCTTTGCTTCACTCATCATTGAAGACTTCCTAAGTATTATAAATTAATATTATTTTTAAAGAAATTTCAAGTCTCACTGGTTTTTCCATCTGTGTGCTATGCATTATGTGACCCATGAACTCCAAGACATTATTTAGAATCAGATATTTCATTAGGAAGCACTGTTGTGGTGTTCATCCCCCTCTTTATTACTTCTAGAAAGAGAATATGAAATTAGTTTCATTGGACTGCCATCGCCACTTGCCTTGACCCATTTTTACGAGGGCTCCATGTTCTGCTCTTTTGTATTTCATTGTCATGTCTAAAATACTCGTTCCCTTCTATCTCTCACAAAATTGTAAAATTAGTATTTCATTAACTTCTGTGCTATGTTATTTTCTGCATATTTAGAGAGATTACAATGTTTGCAATGAACACACAATACAGAAGAGCTTTCCTAGACCTTTTTACTATGCCCTCTTCTATTTACTAATGTTCCTCCACGATTTATGATCTAACAATTACATATTGCCAGATTTTTCTAAATCAAAGCTTCTGAGAAATAAAAGGGAGGGATGTCATTTTTAAAAAGTGACAAAAGTAACAGTGTATCAGAAAGCAAAATTTGATTGCTCTTAAATACATATACCTACTAGCTTCAGATCTACTTGTCAGCTTAGAGAAAATGAGAGGCAAGGTTCCCACATTCTCTGAACAGAAGGTCCTTTGCTGCAGTGGTGGCTCATTACTCCAGAGAACCGTCTTACCCACCCGGACACTCCAGAGACAACAGCCTGATTCATGGCCTTCCCAATGGAATCAGGTTTCTCTGCCCCAGCAATTAACAATGAATTAGCACTATATTAAAGTGCCAGGCAAGATGGTTACTCTCTGGAGTGGTCACCTTGGACACAACAGACAAACAGTGGGAGAAGGGAGAGAAATTAGATTTACTGTGTCCCAGCATGTCTGTAACAAACACGGAATCCCTGGCTGGCAGTGGGAAGCAGCTGTAGGCACTTGTCAGCATTAACACTCCAGAAAGGTCCAGTGCCAGCAAACAGCCAGGGAATGGTGGGATTTAGCAAGGGATGGAAAGCAAGACAGGGAAGGAAGGCTCACCTCTGCAGAACAGGGAGCTAAACACAGAAGCACGAGAACTGTTTGCTGCAAAGGGACTACTTTGCACACTGCTAAGGGCCACAGGCCAGACCAGATTAAAGGGCCAGCCAGGATCCCACTCCTGGTGGTAGTGAAGGGAGAGGATGAGAACACAGCAAAAATGTAATAATGCTTTCCAGGATACCCTCCCACCCTCCAGGAACCTGTGGCTCAGGCACTGTGTAATTCAGAGGTGGTGCCCCAGCTAGCAACAACCTCACTGCTCTTTTTCCTACCAGCACTTTGCTATTACACCACACTGCATGGAATGGAGGGAGAGCCTCTTAATGGACACCTCAATTTCCTTAAAAACCAAAAGAGAGGCTGTGGCAAGCTCAGCCTGCATGCACAGCAACATGTAGGTGTAGCATGGATGCCATAACCAGCGTGTGAAGGAAAATCCACACTCTGACACGTCCCTGTGGCCACACCCAGAGCTGCCAGAGAACACAGCCATGTCACAGAGCTCCACAGGGCTCACATTTTATGACTCTTCAGCACAATAACAAACAAATCAAGTATACAGGGAAGAATTTTTTAAACACTCAGCTTCCATTATAGACATTACTCATTTCAGAAACAGTAAAATAATTGATTAAATGGATTAATATATGGCTGATGGAAAAAAATCTAATGGAAGAGAGAAAAACAAACATGTTTGGTTTTAAAACCCTGAACCTAAAGCTAAACAGTGAGGTGCAGGTTAGTAATACCAAACCAGTGAGAGCAAGAATCTCTCACAAAGGAAACAACAATCCCTTAAAACATGAAGAACCAGCCTGTGTCCAGCTGATCTCCTGCAGCACAACTGCCCCACTGGGCACACCCTGCCTTACAGAACACAGAAACCATACCCAGCCTTGGGGTAATTCCCTCACTTGAAGTGTCCCCAACCCTGTAAGCAGCAAGTGAACTACACAAAACACATCACAATGATATCTTTGCCATTTCCAAGAAGCCATACTGACGAAAAGGCTGCAATACAGCCACATCTTTTGCCCAGTCATGCCTCTTGCGATTATAGCTAGGATATTCTTTCAAGTCTGACAGGGAGATGTCCCCAGCCCAGACAGGGTTAAGTCAGGGTGGCTGGTAAGTCTGGCAGCGGTGTGGGACAGCCTGTTTTCAGGCTCTCCCAGTCTCTCAGCTGAAGGAGCAGGAGACTCAAGCATCAGAGAGAAGTTACCATACACACACCTAAGCCATCAGAGGAAAGAGAAAGATGGGCTGGGCAGAGAGAGAGAACAGAGGTAAGATCCTGCCTGCTTCTATGTTACAGGTCTGCACCTGCTGTTATTCACAGCACTGCTGCTTGTATCTTCTTCAAAGGGCTGTCATTTTGCTATCAAGGCTGCAGGTAAGGGCTTGACTTGCAACACACTTCTCACCAGCAAACCTGCAAAGCTAAGTAGGTCAGTGACTGCAGCTCTTGATGTTTTCACCCCTGCTAAAATGCAGCCAGGCACTGTGGCAGATATTCTGCACCCGCCACTGCCTTGAGAAGGAAATGAGAGTTGCTTTCCCACTTGACACTACAGGGGGAATTTCAGATAGGCAGAATGTAATTACTTGGCCTGGAGTTCAGCCAGGAGCAGGGCCCAAGACCCCTACCCTTATGTAAAGTGTCACAAAATCTCCAATGACTGCAGTGTGAGGACCTCAGCTTTACATCTCTGGCTGCTGTCATTGGTTCTTCATGGCTAATTACCTAATAGTGACCCTTGCAGCAAAGCTAAAAAACAAACCTTGCTTCTTGAAACAATTCAAGTCCCAGAGACTGAAAACTATGCAAAAATTACTTAGTGTTGGGTATCTTTTGACAGTAGGGAGCAGATGGACAGCAGACCTCCTGTGCCTGGCGCTGGTAGCATGTCACTCAGAAACCTACTGGGGTTTTTGGATGGGCAAGCATAGCTTTAAAATGCAGCACCCCCAAAACACAAGCCTACTGTATCAACTGCATGCCAGTCTCCAGAGTTTTGTTGTATGAAGTTGCCAGCTGGTTCTATTTATTTTTCTTCATTTTTCATATTTTGACTGTAATAAATAATTAATCCATGGCTTTGTAACTTGCTGACAAATACAAATGCACAGCATTCCAACACAGTGTAACATGTCACTCACAAGAGCCAACCTGCATGATGCAGAAAAGTGATGTGCAGAAGGCTTTGGAAAGTAGGCTACTCATCAAGGTCAATCACAAGATCCCAGGGAAACTTCTTCTGTCCCTTCTGATTCCCGTACTGTGGGAATCAGAACTGGTTTAATATGTTTTAGTCTATAGAGGTCTAGTTGTCTTCCCACATGTTAGCTTGGCCCTTTCTTTACCTGTTTGTGGCTTCTTGCTTCCAAGATCCCATAAACTTTTTGGGATGTGGAATACAAAACTTGCTAAATTAATTACCTAGAGTGCTTCCCCTTCTTTACACCCCTGAGAACCTGAACCCAAGGAAACAGGTTTTTTTTTTCTTTTAGGCAAAGACACAAAGGAAAGCAAGGAGAAAGAAGTTAGCAGAAGAGACAAAAGGGACTGAATTAGGCATTACTTAATCTGAGTGAGACCTAGATGTTTCAGATGGGCAGGACAAGACAAACCTCTTGCCTTTAGAAAAAAGGGGGCGAGATAGCTGGCAGCAGTGGTAGCAGCGTAAGAGCAGCAACAAAGAATAGAGGCTGAATGCCAAGGTTCACAGCAAGAGTAGCAAAGCAGTGCAATCCACCATCAAACAATGGGGAGAGTGAAGGTGGGAGGAGGAACTGCAAGATCATCAGAGAAATGCACAGTACAAACAACCCCCAGAGTGGTCACATAATCTAGCGGCAAGTGAATGGTACCGAGTGCCAGGGACTGAACTGGAGGGCTAAAGGGAAGAAGGGCTGCTGTGGAAGGTGTTGCCTCAGCTTTTTAGATTGAAGAAACGTCTCCTGAGCCTCTCTTGACCATCTGTGGATGTATGAGTTTGTGACATGCATTACTAGTTATTAGGAATACACATTATGCTGATTTTCTCTTCTAACTGAAGCTGGAACTGCGAAGAAGAGTCTGTAGTTTTTTCACTTGGTTTTCCATACACATATTTGTATTTATTTCTCATTCTACTAATACCTGACACAAGAATAGAACAAGGGTGTACAGCCAAAAAATTCACACTAGTCAGAAATGTATAGAGGAGTGAAACAATCCCAATGAGGCTGTGAAACGAAGGCCCATTCCTCACAAAATGCTCAGCATGGTCATTTCAGAAGTACTTCTGAGTTTCAGTCAATACATAAAAAGCCCATCTCCATGTTACACTCTTGAAACCCCCTGTGCTACCCCAGCCCTCCCACACAGACACCCTAAGGAGGCAGAAGTGCTCTGACCTGCACAGGCTCGGGCGTGAGCTGCACCACGTGCTGCATTCGCTCGCTGTGGTGGTGTCTGGACTCCTCCTCATAGATCACATCCCTCTCGTGCTGGGGAAGGTTCAGGAAGCGGCGAATGGTGCAGAGGTTCTCCCAGAGGGTGCGGTTTTCTGGGCTTGGGTTTTCTTTCCAGCGCAGCAGTTCACACAGCCAGCCCTGCAATGGTAGAGTCAGCACAGTCAATTCACCAGGCAACAAGGAACCAGACGTGAGCGGGAGGTCAGCTAGACTTAAAGCTCTGTGCTGAAAGTTTTGCTGGTCTCATCTCACACATAAACCCCCACCACCCCAAGCTGCCATTTGGTCTCAAATCCGTGATATAGTCTATTTCCTGCAAGTTGGAAAAACTGAAACAAGCAGCAGTGCTTAGCGAAAACCAGTGCCATGTCCTCATCAAATTCACACCATGTTCAAAATGCTCAGATATAAATATTTTTCCTACAGAAAAGCAAAGATGATGCATCTTCACTTCCATTTCAGAGCCCCTTCATTTCTTCATCCAAGCAAGAGAAAAGGAGACGTAACTCCTGAGACTTTCTAACAACCCTCACTGCAACTTGCAGCCACAGAACCAGAAATTCAACACTACTCCAAATGTCTAGTAGAATATAATATCAACACTTTTGATTTGCTGACACTATGTTGCATCGACTCCCCCAGTTCTGAACCCCACTAAAATTTTACATCTTTAAATAATAAAATCTAAGAGAAGATGCAGCCTTACATAAAGGGAACCCTCGAGCATCTAGCACACAAGCAGAAAACAGGGTCATGCAGAAGTTACTAAAGATACCAAAACACCAGGCAGAGGTAATTCTAAACCCAACTACAGATCGTAGTAAGGGCATATTTTATTTGTGCTGTCTTGTTTTAAGGTTAGTTTGAAATGCCTTTAAAAGGTTACTGCTATACGGAAGGAGCTGTAGGACCTCTCCAGAGGGACCGACTGCTCAGACCTCTGAGGTGAAAGCATCTGCACTCCGGGAAGAGGAAATGACCCTGAACCCCAAGGGCAAGGAGAGCCCAAGGGCAAGAGCTGTTGGGGTGAGGACAGCCCCGGGTGAGCAGAGCGTGACCCGGAGTCCCCAGCAGGTGAGCCAGGGATCGCGGCTGCTGCCGCTCCTGCGCGGTGTGGGGACACAGCCAGCCCCGTCCCGCCTGCCAGCAGCCGGCCCACTTGGGGCTGGGGACAGTGGCTCCCCTCCTGTGCCAGCACAGGAGACGCAATGCAAATGACAGAAGATGAGAAGATAATGCCGAGGATGCTGTCAACGCGCCTTACTGACTCCTGTCAAAATATTTTACCTAGTAGCTTTATAACCCATCATTTTCAAGCTACAGCTCAGCATTCTGACACCATTTTGACAGGCACCTTACAATACCTAAAAGATAGCTTGATCAATGTTAAAAATGTTTGGTAGAAGAAGTAGCCAAAATTGTGTTTCTCTGAACAGTGACCAGAGCAAGCTGAACAGCCGGGTTCATTACCAGCCCACAGGGGTGCTTTTTGGTATTGCTTTTTTGTGTAACAACTTGTAAGCCATTGACAACTTCTACCGTGCACTCTAAACCCCGTGTATAATATCATAAGCCGTTGTTTGTGTTACTCTCCACTGTGTCTTCTGCCTTCACCCCCCCAAAAAAGGCAAGATTTGATTATCTCCGCTGCATCAGCCAAGACAGCAACACCAGCTGTTCTCATTGTGCAGCCTCTTCCTCACGGCCTACATGTTAATAACCTGATCATTCCATTTTCTCCTTCAACTGCCGGCTGCAGCACAGCGAAGAGACAAAAACCCAGGCCCATCTGCAGCAGCTGTAGGCACTGAACTGTGAAGCCACCAGGGATTTATAAACTAATCTGTAACACAACACTGCCTTGTTTTTACAAGTGAGAGGCCACATTTGTGCAGACCTGATCTTTTCTTGCAATAAACTTGGAGGGCTGGGGGGTGGGGGGGCAAGGATGAAAACAAGATATATAATAATTTACTTAGGGGGAAAAAACCCTCTGTGTTGTATTTTCAAAGTGTTTTGATTGATATTTGGGCAATCTCTCAGTCAGGTGAAGTCTGCATTTTAATGTGGTTTGGCCACATCCCTTACCCTCAATTGTCCTCCTTCCACTGCTCAGAAATCCCCCAAAACTTTGTCTCTTTTAGAGAAAATATAGGAAGAAAATCTCCCAGCTCTGCAATGTTTTCTCAGGGATTCCTCCATATCAAGGAAATAATTTTTCAAATGGAAAATAAACCATCTGTAGAAAAAATCAATTCCTGTTGTTCCCTGTTTTCAGTGATTTGAGTAAGTCTCCAACTGAACTCTTTCAAGATGTTTCAAGCCTCCTTGTTTAACACCTCCTGGGGGATGCTGCAGCACGAAGACCCATCATGTAGCAGAAAATACAGAATAAGCCCTGCACCTGGTGGAGCTGGAGCCCATTGCTGGGCAGAGCTGTGGGAGGATGGGGTGCCTGGCTCTGGCAGAACCCAGCTCGGCAGGGCCACCTCCCCTTCGCAGGGCTGGACCGGGCAGCCCGACGGTGACTGCCGCGCTTTGATTTATCTGTCCCGTTATAATCAGCGCTCATTACAATCACTTAGAGCAACACTACAGGCCTCATTACGGACTAGGCACTCGCTGCCATTAGTCTTTAAGAAGGATAGCGCTCAATTTGCCTGGCAACATGCGAGGTCCTGACCTTGGAGCTATTAGGGAAAAGATTAGACTGCAGTGTGACCATGTGTGCAGACATGAGCAAACCAAATTAATTTCTGGCAAAGGGAGGCACCAGGCAAGGACCCCACCATCCCGAGGACACCTGAGAACTTCTCCATTCCCCAAAGGAGATAAGCTAATGGCACGTTTAAAGGAGCCTGGTTCTGAAGGTGAAGCACATCCATGGTATTTAGAGAGATATTAATCCAGTTTCCCCACAAAGTATTTGCTTGGCTGATCAGATTAAGGGATCTAGCCTTCAACAGCACACCCCCACCACAGCAGGCCCCAAGAAATCTGTGATACTTCACAGCCTCAGACATATTGCACCATGTGTACCCAGCTGCTACAATAATTAGCTTATGAATGTATCAGCTGGTTCTGTGATTTTTATAAATAATAACTAACCTACGGAGCAGAAAGATTTCCACGAGCCTAATATTAGCAAGAAATTGCAAGGTGCGCCTAACTGAATTGTCATTGTGCTAAATGCCCTGTCTTCTCTCACGTTGTGCGAGACTGGATCTCCCCCAATGCCATTTATAAATATTTATTTTTGCAATGTATTTGTGTCAGCTTTCTTCACAAGAGCCATTATTCGCTCACCCCCACACATACACACGCATGCCCACTGCGTGCATGTGTACACTTATCTGCATCAACTCTGTCCTTTCACTACTTTTTTTCTATCCTTCCCTTTCTTTATTCAAGCATTCATTCAAGACCCTCTCCATCCATCTATGGGGCTGTTTATTAGGCAATAGCTTTGACTAATATGTGACAAAACACAGCGTGCCACAGCTTACTCACACGTTCTTTATGGCTGCAAGTAACCGCCTTCCCCATGCACAGATGAAAAGTCTGCATGGGCTTTTTAAAATTATTTATTTAAATAATCTTAGCACGCCATCCAAGAAAGTTTTGCAGTACCAGGCAAAAAAAAAAAAAAAAGTGTAAATGTCAAATAAAACAGTGACAGATGACAGTATTCTCTATTGAATAGCACCGTTTCTTCGTGCATGTTCAATGAGAACTCATGAATTATTAATACACAAAATCTCCTTTTACTGTTAAAAATCTCAACTTGGCGTTTTTTGGTTACGATTTTAAAATTTTGTTTTATTTATTTCTTCGGGGTCTGTGTATGTTACACAGAGCTTTCCAGGAGAATTATTCCATTTAAGAAATGCTAACATACAGAAACTTTTGGAGCTATTCACAGTAAATTTTCATCTATAGCTACATTTATTGGCATGAAGAAGGAAAAGTGAAGGAGACACTATCTCACCACCTTTTCCCCCACTCACCCACAGCATCTGAGCTCACTGCATTACAAGTAAATACAACTTCTGTGAACATATTCTGAAAAATCTAATAACACACCCCTCCCCAGACCTGTAATACACTGTGTTTCTGGTCCTGCCTCCTCTGCACATCACAGGTCTCGCTGCACCACACAAATAACCCCCTTGGCTGCCAGAGTTACCAGAGAGCTTGATACACACCAGTGTTAATATGGGTGGCAGAATCCCGCCCTTAATGTCAGCTTCTAAGGTTCTCAAATGGGAATGTCTTCCATTAAAAATAAGAGGAGGAAAAACAGCACAATAAAAGGATGCTTTTGGCTCTACATTCAGGCACACCCAAAGCTTGTGGTTACAAGGAATTCTGCTCAGAACTTCCTTCATTTCACCCCAAAACTTCTAGAGGCATCAAGAATGCGGCCAAATTTAGCTCATTAAAGAGAGCTGCAGAGAAGTGCTGGCCTCTGTTTTTGTTCTTCTCATGAGACAAGATAAGCATTTTCTAAGCATTTTGCTTGATTTAAAAAATAGTATCATATTAATGTCCTATTTTTAACCTCTCTGTCTTCCAATCAAACGTATTTCCACATAGCTAAGCAAACAACAACAAAAATCTGCAGAAAGCCAGCCTTTCCCAGTGTGCTTTTATGCTGTTAAAGAAAAAGCATGCTTAGAACTCCAAAGCATGAGGCTTGGCGCCCTCAGACCCTTCAAGGACAGCAATCCTGAGCCACATCTTTGTCACTTATCCCAGAGCCCTGTTTAGCAGCTTGACCCTTTCACTTCTGCTGGGCTTACCCTGGAGCAGGGCAGCCAGACATACCAGACTACAGGAAGGTCAGTTTTTCCAGCACTCAGTAGAGGTGTGCACAAACACAGTGACCCCCAAAACTGCTTCCTGCAGATCTGCTGCCCTGCAGCCTGTCAAGGATCACATTTCTGACCAAGGACAAAGAAGGCACATGGGAAGAGCTCAGGCTCACAGTCATGCTGGGGTACAGGCCCATGTTTACACTTTGCCAAAAGCCACTGCAGGAGGTGGCAGTTGGGTGTCCACGGTGACTTAGTCACAGGCAGCTGTTCTGCTTTGAGCATGGATAAACCTGCAGCTTAACTGACCTTGTGTTTCCCTGCACTTACATAAAATTAATAACAATAATAATAACAATACAGTTAGTTGTCTGCACTGACATTTTCCAGGGTCTCCAGTGAAAGCATGAGCAGGCAAATGAAGAGGTTTTTAGTAAGAGTGATTCAGGAATAAATCTCAAAAATAAATGTAAAAGGCCGTTTCCTCACCCACATCATCAGTGCAGAAAATGTCAACATATGTGACAAAAGGAAAAAAAAGCAGCAATGATTGACGCAAGTCTTGAAAGATTAGTTAAGGAAATGCACTCTTCAGAGAAGGCTCCCTTCCCACATGGGATCACAGGAGTCCTCTGGACAAACTTCCTCAGCATCTCTTCTCTCTGCTTAGTTTGGGACCCTACACTGCAAAATGAGCTAGATAATATTCAACTCTTGTTCCTTAGTCGCCAAACTCTCTTACCATGAATCCAATAAGTGCCTATTAAAATAAATAAACCCCCTAACGATTCAAGATAACCTAATCAAGAAAGCTGAAATGGATAAAAGACTAACTGTAATGGAGAGTTCTGTCATGGCTTCAATGAATTCTTGATGAGGGCCGGGGGAGGGGGACTGAACCTGAGAAGCTCTACTTGGAGAATTTTGATATAGTTCAAGGTTAATCACTCAACAGTCTGGATTTTCTGAAACACTTGGTACTTTTCCTCCCCAGAAAATGCAAAGCATTTCCAGGAGGGCCAGTTTCTCACTAGCCTCATAAAGCATGAAATTCTTAAAAAAAAAAAAAAAAAAAGAATGAGATACACGAGTCCTGAAGTACCTTAGAGTCATGAGAGCACCGAGTCTGCTTAGAGTTCTTGGCCTCAGAGGGAAGGATGCTGTGCACTGAGGAAATTTCCAGCATTCCAAGTTCAAACTAGCTTCTCCCCACACTAGAGAGGAAGTGTGGGCTTGTGGTTAGGGCAAGCAGCCCACCAGCAGCTCCTGGGTCTGCCAAGGACTTTGTGAGCAAAGTCCCAGCTCCACAACTGTCCCTTATTCATTCAGCTGCTGAGAGGCCAATGCACTGCTGCAGATGCTGTCACAGAATCACGGAATAGTTTAGGCTGGAAAGGACCTTTAAAGGTCTCTAGTCCAACCCCCCTACAATGAGCAGGGACATCTTCAATAGATCATGATGAACTCTGAGCAACCAAAACGTTTCAAGGGATGGGGCATCTGCCATTTCTGTGGGCAGCCTGTTCCAGTGTTTCACCACCCTCCTTGTAAAAAGTTTCTTCCTTATGTATCTAGTTTGAATTTACTCTATTTTAGTTTCAAACCACAACCCCTTGACCTGTCACAACAGGCCTGGCTAAATAAGCCCCATTTAAGTACTGAAAGGCTGCAACGAAGGCTCCCTGGACCCTTCCATGTCCAGGCTGAGCAGCCCAAACTCTCTCTGCCTGACTTCACAAGAGAGGTGCTTCAGCCATTTGATCATTTTTGTGGCCCCCTCTGGACTTGCCCCAACAAGCTGAAGTCCCTCCTGGGCTGAGGACCCCAGAGCTGGATGCAGTGCTCCAAATGGGTCTCACCAGAGCAGAGCAGATGGTCAGAATCACCTTCCTCAGCCTGCTGGTGACACTGCTTTGACTGCAGCCCAGGACAGAGCTGGCCTTTTGGGTTAAGAGTGCACTTCAACAGCTCTTGACCAGCTTTTCACCTACCAGCATCCCCAAGTCTTTCTTGGCAGGACAGTTCTCAATCCCTTAATCCCTTAGCCTGTGCTGATACTGGGGTTGCCCTTCTTGCCCTGACCCAGGTGCAGGACACTCTACTTGGCCTTGTCAAACCGCATGAGGTTCATATGGGCCCACTTCTCTTGTTCTGGATGGGGTCACACTGTGATATACAAATCTGTGAAAAAGAAGCTCTAGTCTAAAGATACATAGAAGAAATTCTAAGTTCAGTCAAGGAGAGAAATGTCTTTCTGCATTTCCTCCCTATGTGACAAGAACATCACAATATCAGCAAAACAGATACGTGCCAGCTGCAGAGATCCAAAGCATCATAAAAGAAGGCACTGAGATAAGGCTGTAAGAAGTGCCCTGTATGCACACACTATGTACACTCCACATCTTCACCAACAGCTGCTTTTCCTAGCTGCTGTTCATCATCACTGGAAGCTAATTAGTTTAAGGCCAAAGAAAACACCTATTATAAGCTAAATGGGAGAGAGAAGGCATCCCATCCTATCACATGAATACAAGGGAATGTAAGTTGGGAAGGAAACAGAGGAAGGGATGAAATTAAGGGTTTCTGAAGTTAATCCTTCCTCAAAGTGACACTGCTCATTCCTCTTGCAGTTCCTGTACCTCCTTTTTGGAGGACAAGCAGGAAGGGCGGGCATGGGAAGATAGCCATAGTGTGGAGTCCCACCTA
Source organism: Onychostruthus taczanowskii (assembly GCF_017590055.1). Classification (NCBI taxonomy): domain Eukaryota; kingdom Metazoa; phylum Chordata; class Aves; order Passeriformes; family Passeridae; genus Onychostruthus; species Onychostruthus taczanowskii. Next base: position 11,662,866 of record NW_024499240.1, on the reverse strand, counting down.
GCGTGGGATCCTGCTGTGGGCTAACATTCTTCTTGGCCAGAGAACTGGACATGAGGCAGGGATCTTGACATGAAATAGGAAAGTCAGAGGAAAGGCAAGAAACTGTCATAGTGATTTTCATCCATAGGCCTGGGAATTTTTTTCACTACAAGGGCCTCAACTGAAGGGCCTTTCTGCCCCCAAACTCAAACCCTCATCAAGTTTATTGTTTGTTTGCTTACTTTTCAGCTGGGTAAAAAATACAACACAGAGACTGATCCTTAACATTTTTTCAAATGCTGCTCCTAGGGGTCTCTCTTGCTTTACTGTGGTGCAACTGGAATAAACTCCAGTCTCTTGAAAAGAATTTCAGTTTACTTTTTGTTTTCACTGGACTGTGGAGGTTCCATTTGCCCTTCCCAGGGCTCATCCCCAGCAACATGCTTCCCCATGCCACCCCAGGCTGATTAAGAGTCTCTTGCCCTGGCAGAGCTGTGGGAAGTTTGATCTCCATGTTCATACAAACTCTGCCCTCCCTCAGACTGTCAACAACGGCTCCGGCCAGCAGCGCCCACTATTTATTTTGATAGTCATTGTTTACTACAAACAGAACTACACTCCTAAACCCATTTTGCAAAGACTAAGAAAAAAAAATATCTGCTGAGCACAGCACAGCCTCTGACAGGACTCCCACTAGCAGAGGTCGAAGGGCTGATGCTGCTGCACAGCATTAGTCACACAGTCATGGGGAAATGGTTTTCCTGAAGTTGTACTGTAGAGCAGTTGCGGAATTGAATGTAGAAGCCAGTTGTAAAACCAACAATCCAAACACAATCCAAAGTCTCTGCCTGTCCCACTGCCCAGCTCTGCATACACACAGGCCACCCAAACCTCTCTGAAAGAGCACACCAGAAACCTGTCTTCTTGTGAATTAAATATAACCAGGGAGCCTGAAGTGTAGACCAGAAACCAAACCCTGGTGTTTCAGCCACACTCAGAAACATTCCCAATGTGCTAATACTGGTCCCAGGTTTAGCCACTAAAAGGGCCCTAGCAGAAACATTCCCAATGTGCTAATACTGGTCCCAGGTTTAGCCACTAAAAGGGCCCTAGCAGGCAGTATCCCCAGACAATCCTGCTGTCCACTGGGTACATCCCTAACAGCTGACAACTAAAATAGGAGGGCAGCTTTGGAGGCTGTGTTGGGAGGGCACTGAGCTCTCAGCTCCTGCTGGCTTAAAAAATACAAAGGGAAGCACAGCACTTCACAAAGGCTAAAAAGATCTAGATGTAAGTTGCAAGGGATAAAATGCATATTGAGGTGAATAAGTGACGAATAAGTCAATGTCTAAAATGAATGGCTTGAAATCTTTATGAAGGTGGATGCCCTTAAAGAATTCTCACCATACTACCTTGGTACCTCCATAAGGCCCTGAAACTTGCCTTTATGTTGACTTGTGAGCTCTGTCATTTGCAGCCCCAGTTTCTAGAAACCTCTTCAGCTGCTGAGACACTGCCATGACTTAAGAATGAGGATGGTTACTTGTTAAATTAGAGGTCAATTATCTCCACCAGTAGATGATGCCACTTGCAATAACTGTTCTCAGTGGGTACCACTCTTCCTGTACAGAGACAGAAGAGGAAACGAGGTCTCCGTTGCCTCTGGATGTTCTCTCGGGTACATGACACACAGCCCTGTGTATAAAATGTCAAAACATCCCTGTCGGAGACTCACTGCCTGCTAAAGCTGTGAAGATCTCACAGCACCGTGGATTGCTGTTGACAGAACAGCAGCGCCCAACATAACACATGCCTTGTTAGCAAACTGGAAGCCTCTCAGTAGTCTGGGGTGAGGGAATAATAGAGGAAGCCAACACAACACAAGCCAGGCCTGTGGAGAATAGCAAGTGAACGAACCTTGGCGGAGAGTCCAAGCAAAGCCTCAGACTAGCTCTTTTTTCCCCCCTTTCAAACTCTCTCTTCTGCAAACATGGGCAGTTTTCAATGAGCGCTTCCCACCATGTAACTCAGCCGCTGAAATAAGCAACATTTTCACCAGAAATTCCCACAACTGGCACAGCTGGCCTGTGCAAAGCACTGAACACCCAACTGCTAGGTTTCAGACAAGCTAGACCTAAGGCTGACCATGCCACTGTGGCTCTCCCCCATGCAGGCAGCTGTGTCCTTGCTTTTTGGCACTCCTCCAGGCCACAGAGCTCCCCAGCCAGCGGCAGAACACCACAGGCACAACAAGCCAGGCCAGGGGCAGGCACACAGGTGGGCTCTGAGGCAGGGGGTGCCCTGTACCACTGTGGTTCTTGGCTGTGGCTTCCTCTGTCCCTGCCTTACAGTGCCCCCATAAACCACTTTCATGCTCCAGCAGAGCGCTATGACATCTCAGCATGGCGAATGCTGGGCCATCCCAGGGAGCCAGAACTGCTTTGGCAAGGCTGTGAAACAAAAGAAACATCAGCCTCAGAAACACTTCTTTATTTGCTGCTGCTGAAGAAACAAAACCTTTATGTGCAGTAACTCTGCTTTAAACAATAACATTTGTGGATCCTGTTCTTAACCTTTTGCATCTGGTGTTCAAAATCTGCCCGGCTTTTTTTCCACGTGAAAGACTACAGATCTTATTTTTGTTTTGGCGCTGGTATGCATTGTTGCCAGAGAAGTGCACTCAAGCTGGCACAGACCAAAGCTGGTGAGCCACCCAAATTATTGCTGGGTGGTTCAGTCCCTCTCTATTTCAAGAAGCCTCTGGGTATAATGACAGGAAGCTTGCAGGCAATTTTAAGCCAAACCTCAGAGAGGCTGGCATTCGGTCTGTGTTAAAACACTCCTTATTAAAAGCTGTCCAGTCCGGATTCTGGGTGGAACTTTGATATCTGCATGGAGCAAAGAATAAGGGGCACGTTTGCAAAATCAATTGTGCAGTTTTTATATTTACTGCACGTTTACCACATATGTCATTTATTACACAGTGGAAAACCGTTAAATGCACAGTAGTTGTGCCAAGTGGCATTATGCTTTTAACAGCTTTATTCGTTTAACAGCTCCAGTTCTCATTATATTTTGCCATGTGGTACATGAGATTTTTATGCATTTAACAGTTTAAGAGGGTTCCATGGTATTTTCCTTTTATGTATTTCATACTGAGCCTGGGATTTGGTTTGGGGGGTAGAGGGACTGTAACCCCTCTACTCTGACAAGAGAAAACAAAACACAAAGAAAATAAATGATTACATTAAGAAGGAAAAATTAATCATATCCCCATGTGTCAGGACACAAATACCTGTAAGAAGGACAAGGCTTTCACATGTGCTTTGATAGCCTTTGATGCTTTCTTTATACGTCTTTCAACTGCTTATTTTACATCTGCTTTAATGACTATAATGTTGTTTTCCTGCACAGAGGGAAGTGTGCATTTTTCAGAGTGCATGCACCTAGATACTTCTATCCCACTGTCTCATTGTCATGTGCACATTTGTGCATTTTTTTGTGTGCGTATTGATGCCCTCTCCTTGCTGAACTGATAATTTCATCCAGGATCAGAAGCAGCTCTTTTAACTGAGTAAACAATTCCTTCCAACAATCTCCAATCCACTTGCTGCCCTTCAAAAAAATCTGTCCTCCTTTCCACAAGATCCCTTCTGGTGCATTATATTTTTTTAACGAGCTGGATGAAATTTTTAAATTAATGGATTCTCTTCAAGAATTTCACCCCAACCTAAGTTTGCTCACATGTATTTTTTACACCCAAGGTAGAAACTAATCCGTCAGAATTCACTGCAGTGCGTCCTCATGCCTTTTTGTAAAAATGATTGGATCCGATGTGAATTATTCACATGGCAATACCGTATGCAGCACATACAACATGCTAAAAAGGAAACACCTGCCTAATATGCTGTTTCTCATTGCCTTCCCTCAGTTAACCACTTGAGAAAGAAATTTCATTACCTGCTGAATGAGTAGGATACCACCATTTTGGAAGTTCCTTGTCCTACTAGCAGAGGTGTAAGTTATATACCACACGTGGGAAAAGAGAGACATGTTTGTACAAAAGGGGAGAAAAGGCTTGGCTGTGAACTGACCCTGTCCACAGCCTCTTTTAAAAGGGAAAAGGAAACCACTTAAGCAGGCAAAAGCCAAACATGACAGGTTCCCCAGAGATGAAAATTATTATTATTGTAAGAACAGATGTAATTTTATTGGTGGGAGAAAGAGATGGATCTAGTCCCGAACCCAGAGATTGCTTTAAAAACAAAACCCCAGAAAGCCCCACAACAATGAAATCCCCTATACCACTCACCTGACTTTTATTGGCAGCCACTTTGGCAAACAGAGCTTGAGATACCTTGGCCCTTTTCATCTCCTGTTGGATCTCATCATAAATGGCAGCTGTGATGTTGACGTTGGCGCTGTCCGCCTTAATGGGGAGGTCTGTTGTTGGTGTCGAGGTTTTGGCCTACCAAGAGACCATGAAAATAATAATTAAAAAAGTGCTGCTTTCAGCCCAGCCATCTGTGCAGAAATTATCAAAGGATTTCAGTCAGCTGATGCCAAACTGCATTAGCTACAGAGGGACACTTCCTGTCCATTATTCTAATCAGGTTAATTGTGATTGGAAATAATTGCAGTGCATTCCTATAGGACATGCAAGGCCCTGTCAAGTCTCCCCCTCTCCCTCTCCCAGCATGTTTATTGAGCAGCTCAACAACAGGATAGGTAGCTGGGGCACCGGGCTGCAGGCACACGCTGACATTGGCTTTGCCAGCCAGCCACTGCAGCACAGCCACCAGGCTCTACCTTCTCCCCCTCTCTCTAAAAGTGGCCTACACCTTGGAGGAAGAGCCAATTCTCCCAGAAAAAATGAGTAAATGGGTAGAGGTCTCTAAATAATAAATTATTACTCAATTTAATGCACTCCCTGAAGTCTCCCTCATCCTTTATTAAAACTATACGTATGTCACTTGAGTACGTATGGTTTCCCAGCCTTATCATCATTATGCTAGCCAGACAGTCACCTAATTTCACCTAGGAAATCAGTGGAAATGAAAAAAAAATCATTTCATAAAGCTGGGCTTTGGCATGCCTTTGATGTGCTGCCCTCATTCTCCTAAACTCATATTGAGATTTTGTGTATTCCACTGCACTCCTTTTAATTGAATGATTTCCCATCAGCTTCTGTGACAAATGAAGGACAATAACGGACGCTGCCAGTGCTTTCCCTGGGCTGGACTACCCGTGCAAGGCTTCTACCAATACAGTTCAGAAGACTGCTACAGGATGCCAATTGTAAAGCCCCTGGACTGGTGATCCCCAGAATGCACTGGCAGGAGAGGGAGTGAGGGCGGTGTGATGCTCACTGAGTGCTCCCAGCACCAGCTGCCCCTTGGAGACAGATCTCATTTACTTTTAAGGGACCTTTTAAGGGAAATGGGGGTTACCGATATAAAACCTCTGTTTTGTCTTGAGACATAAAGGTGTTAGGAAAGAACACAACCTAAACGGCAAAGCTCACAGTTCCCAATAGACCCAAACCACCCCAGTGACTCTGATATTTGGCCCAATTGTGAACCTTTTCAGACGGATCTCGTTTTTGTGTCAGAGTTGAAGTCTGCTAGAGTACATCTAATGTTAATTTTTAACTAGGCAGACATGCTCAAATGTTTATTTGCTAACAGGAAGGTTATCTAGGCAAAACCAAACGTTCTGAACTTCTGTTTTGTTGTCCTCCAAACCTTCTTCTTCCTGACATCTCTTCTGTATGGAGGCCACATTAATAATGGAGCCAAAATCAGTCAAGATAACACACTAGACTGATCATTCTTCCTTACGACTTCCAGATAAAGCCTTAACCGACCTGTGTCTTCTCCCTTTCCAGGCTCATCAGGCACTGCTCTGGGCTTGCTCCCTGCCTGTCACAGGCAGGACATGCACAGAAAGGGTGTGAGATTTCCCTGTTCCCTGAGGCCAGCCTCGTGCGCAGGCAGAGGCAGCTGGACAGCAGCTGGGGCAGAGCATGGCCACCATGGCCCAGGAGGCCAGGGCTGAACCACTGCCATCCACAGGCCATGAGCTGGGTACAGTGCAACACAGGGACCCACAGGGACACCCTGCTCTGAAATTCAATGTTTACAGATAGATGAGAGTTAGGGCAATTGTGGGAAATGTAAGAAAACAACAAAGAGTTCATGGAAAGGAGAAGGACTGTCCAAGTCTGTCAGGACTGATTTAATGGAGATTTGTCAGGTACAAAAAAGGCTTCCCAGGCACTGGAGGCTTTGGCTAGCACAGCAGCTTGAGGTCACCATGGCCTCAAAGGCTGTTATGATGTCTGAGATCCTGAGAAGAACAAAATTAGCATGTAAAAGAAAGATTTAAAATGTAACTCCATCCTGCACGGGTCTCCTACACTTCTAGGTCCACAGCCACATGTCAGGAAAAAGTCTACCCTGCACACCCTGAAAGCTGCACCATTTTTTATTTAATCACCAAAATAGGATGGGCAAATGCCAATCAAAAGTCACTAAAATAAAGTATTTAATGTTAGAAGTCTAGATTCAAAGCTGGTCTTGATATTAAGAAGGAGCTTGACACTACTGAAACATCTTATTGCCAACAGTGGGGAAAAAAAGAAAAAAAGTGTTTGCAACCACAGTGTCTGAGCACTGCAACCCAGCCCCTTACTGCTGGGGTTCTGTGTGCACACAACAACTCCCAACAGCTCAGAGCATCTCCGCAGCAGTTGTACCTCGTTTGCTGGATCAATCTCTCATTCTCGCCTTGAGGCAGGTCCTGAGCCAGGGATAGCACAAAAGGGTGGCTTGGGGCTGGGCTCAGAGGCAGGGAGAGCCGAGCTGGGTTACTTTGCATGCCCTTACACTGGCCTGCCTGACAGCACCAGCACTTCCACAGGTATCCGCCACTCCTCTCCTACCCAGCACACTCAATCCCAAAAGCCTCGCCGCAGGATATCGGTATCTATGGAAACCGTGTTTCCAATTGCCATTCCATCACCTTCTCTGGCACACTGACACAGTTCCTGCAAGGCTGCTACAGCTCCTACCACTGCTGCCCCAAAGCACCCCGCTCCGGGAGGTAAGAGAGCTGCCCGGGGAGCTGGCGCTGCCGGAACCGCCGCGCTGCCTGCGAGGACGGCATTTGTCTCGTCAGAACTAATAGCAGGCATATGGGGAAGCGCAGTAGCCGTGCTGCCTGCCCGGGAGCTGGGAAGAGCCTCATTTGCAGAGGTGTCCAAGTTGTCAAAACAGCACCTGTGCTGACTGGTGCTGGCCCTCTGAGGACTGGGGAAATGTTACACAGTGGGCACAAGGCAAGCACTGGGTACACAAACCTTTGTGTGCTGCTTTTGCTGATTAAAAACCTCACAAAATTCTACTGGATTCTTCAAGCTGAAATAAGGCAAATATGTGCTGGTTTATACTTCTAGACTATGGTTTTCTAGCAACATCTAGCTCTTACAAAGGCAGGCAAAAAACTCCTTTATTTTAAATCATGTTCTGGCTGTGGCTAGAGCATGGAAAAATAGCGTATTTCAACACAGGAATGAAATGGGGCAAGAGATCCCATTTTTTTTCTCACCAGACTGCATCTAAACTCTCAATTTTCTTTCAGTGCTTGATTCTAGTACAAAACCTATTGCAATAAATGTAAGCAGGAGTAAGCCAATTCTTTAATGAATCAATACCAATGCAGAAAGTGGCTACACTACTTAAATAGCAAAAAAAGTGTACCCATTATTAAAATACCTATATATATTTATTTTCACCTAAAGGTAATTAAAAAAGATACGGAGCATACAATGAGTTTCCCATGCAATGAAAATTCAGTATCAAATTTAGGTTGGCAGGATAAGCTTGCTTTCAGTGAAAGCAGTTCTTTACATCACATATTCGGTGAAGTGCACCTACATGTCTGGGTTAAACTGAACAGCCTCAACAGTTTCTACAAAATCAACACACCTTCTCTAAGGATGGTCAGTTTGAATGTAAAACTTCACTCCCCCCAGCAGTGCTTGCTTGCTTACTTACTTTTACCAGCTGTGACTACAGAATCCAATGAGAAGTGATCATTGATATTATTAGAAGGGTTACACAGGCCCGTTTACTACACATCACTAAAGTGCTAGAACTGACACATCACGTCTGTACTGTTAGAAAGTTCAGACTCAAGTCAGGCAAATGTCCTGACAGGAATTCATCAGCAGTCTCGTGCAAGGACCCTCACTTTGCAGAGTACAGTGTGGGACTGCATCAGCCTGGTACAAGGTGGGGATGACTATTACAGTGTAGTTTGTGGATGCTCTTTCTTAGTGCAAAGAACAACCTACCCAGGGAAGAGTGGGCGGCAACAGCACGTTAATAAACACGTACAGTTAAGTGAATGAGAAAACAGCTGCTTGGGAGCCGTAAGCATCATCTTCCTTCCCAGCACATTGTCCATCTCCACTTTCTGTACCTCAAACATTTACTTGTAAAAACCTCTAACGCAGGGACTGTGATTTCCTATGCAGAATAAGGAGCACAGTATTTTCTAACAACACCTATTTAATGCACTATCAACCTCTGCTCACTAGACACTTTTATGGCAACATATATGAACCAGAAGCCCAGAAATTCCCTGTGCTCTGAAGAAGGTAATCGACACAGGTAAAAAGCTACATGCACTATCTTTCCATAATATATTCTGTAATAGCCATTTAATGGACATATATAAACATAGCCAGTATGTATGCCCACATGCACTCTTCAGGCACTAACATTACATACTCTTTTGCCTTATGGCATTGATTAAAGACAGAGTGATCCATCATAGTGTCTTGCTGACATCCACTAAATGTCTCTTAACAGCCATTCCAAAACCTTCCAAAAGATTTTCCACAACTTATCTGGTCAAGGGGAGCAACAGGGCAAGGGTGGAAAGACATTCCTTTCCTGGAATTATCTGGACAACAAACAGGTAGCAAGGGATTGCATCTTACCTGGGGTGTTCTGGAGGAGCTTGGGCTGCTGGCAGCTGAAGACACCATGCTCACGTTTGGGTTCATACTCCTCTCTCTCTCATCCTGATAGATACGATCCCGCTCCGCGTCAGGCAAGTTGAGGAAATTCTGCATTGCCCGTAAGTTCACCAGGAGGGACTGGGAAGCTGTCCTAGGGTCTTCTTCTTTACGCAGGATCTCTGACAACAAACCCTGGGGGGGGGGGGAAAAAAAAAAAAAAGCCAGTCATGCGTTGATGGGTTTCTTTGGTTTTTAAAAATTTGTTTAGTGTAACCAGCTGGGTTGCAATACTGAGAATCTACATCAGAATCTCATGGGCTCTCCCTGAGGGGATATTTTGTAGGAAAGTGTTTGTCTTCTGGGGGCTGGGGTTTATTTTGGGACTGTCCTATTCTGGCACAGTAATAAGCTTCTGAGTATGGAGATGCTGGATAGGAAGGTAGGTGCACTGGTTAGAAGAAATTGCAGTTATCACCAGGTGCTTGCTGCAAATATTTTAGGAGCTGTTACATCTCTCTCTCTCTCTCTTTCTCTTTTTACTTGAAGCTGGGAGTGCTTGGCAATCCTGTTCATCTTTGACAAATCTGCCAAGGTTGGTAAATTTAGTTTCGACATTTAAACAGTGCAGGAGGTTTATAAAGAAAAATGTTACAGTCCGCTCATTTCAGTTTGGACAGTCATTTCTGAAAGGAGAAAAATGAAGCAATAATAAAACCTTCGAATCTAGCTTTAGGGATTTAACCCATTCCTTCATGACTCATTTTAAAATACCACAGGCTTCACATTGCAACTGTGAATGAACACCATATTAATCTAATTTTTACAAAAGTCATTACACAGCATTTCTAAAAAATAAAGAGTAAAAAAATAAAATAATTGGAGATATGAAAATAACATTAAAAGAGGTTTAAATCTAATGATGGGATTAAATTTATGTGTAAGAGTATGCCCTTGCACTCACTAGTTCCACGGATTACCTAAAAGTTAAAGGCACAGCACACAAGTCTGGATCAGGGCCCACAGAAACTACCAAGGACACAGCGTGTACCACCAGCTTCCCCCAGGCACCCCCTCATATCCGACACTTCACAAACTGGGACTTCATTCCAAAGAGCAGGAACAGCAAATTTCTGAACTATACCTGTTTTAATGTACTGGTGTGCAAGGAAGCAGAGAGGGAGCATTTCTGTCCATCAAGGCTACTTACATCTTAACATATCAAAAAGATACCTTACTGTTACTATTCAATTCAATGTGCTCATTATTTCAAAAGGCTATTCTGCCAGTCTGCTTCCCTGAGCCATCTGACACCATTCCCGCTCCCCTCCCGTCACCCGGAGGCTGCTCCCAGGAACGCTGGCCACAGAAGCCCTGTGAAATCCCAGCGGGAGCTGGAGGGCTCACCTTGGCCTGCTCTGGGAGAGGAGCGGGACAGCAGCACAGGGACGCCGCAGGCCCCGACACGGCCCCGCTGTGGCTGCTGACACCAGTGTTTTGCAGCTACTTCACAGCCAGGACCCAGGCAAGGGTCCAAGGACAGGCAAGGCTTACTCCTTTCCCATCAGAAAAATGTTACTAGAAAGCAGCCACATACCCCAAGCCCTGTAAGATTTAGTTTTCATTTTTTTTCTTCCATATCAGAGAGCCTCCTTCAAAAAGCCTTGCTAAAAGCACTGCCACTACAGTTGGCCAATTAACCAAACGCCAACATTTTTAGTACATACTGTGACCTTATTTACCAGTCTTCCTGACAAAACCAACTGACCTGCATTTATCTGCAATTAAACACCCAGACTAAAACACACATGTGAAACCTTCACTTCAGCAGACTTTATACCACAAGCACTCTAAGCAAGCTCCACACACAACCTGAAGGCAGGCTCCATCTTTTCAGCTCCTCACCAACATAATCAAGCTGAGACACTCCCAGTTATGTTCTTCTGCAATGATCAGTGTGGGCACCAGAAGGACTGGAGCTGGGAATGGAAGCATGGTTAGCACTACTCAGAAGTTGGATGCGAGAGAGAAGCTGGCTGGTGAAAAAGGTCTGCTCTTTGGGAACAAGCAGTGCTAGGCTGTCCTCTGGTATTTTGCGTGACCTCGACACAACTGCATGCTCATACCTGTCTTCCTTTTCAGGGTTTACCACCTCTGAGAGAAGCTAAGGACATTTTGAAAAGCTTTCTAAAGTCTGAAAGGCTCATAGGCTGGGGAAGGTTAACCAAAAATGTACCTATAGGAGCTTAAAGCTGCAACCTGCATGATTCCAAGAACGATGCAAGTCCTTATTAAAATTTCCCCTGAAGTCAGTGAAAAAATTCTTTAAATGCAGTAAATAAAGGAAATATTGGTTCCAACGATTCTCTAAATTTCTAATTCCCAGTGTCTTTGAAAGGATATGTATGCAAAACTTCTTTGTAAAATAAAAACTCAACTTCAAAAATTAGTGAGTTTAATATGAAAGAAAGGGACCTGAAAGCTACCGGAGCTGACTCTAAGGCAGTTTTTTTTCTCCCTCCCAATTTAGCCTCATAAAATTTATGGTCCAATTTCAAAAATGGAGAGCAGAAACATACGTGAAAGCATGCCAGCAATTACTTTTCCATGCAGTCATTGACTTTGTATGTAAATCAGAGGCTCACAGGTACGAGCGGCTTGCTCATAGCACTAAGATGTATCTCACTGCCTGAGATACCAATCCTTGCGCTTGCAGGCTCTGATTTATCATGCAGTAGATTTGGTGCCTGCGCTCCTGCTCCCATGAGGGTCTCAGCCTGAGCTGCTACAGGGACACAGCAGTGTTTTGCAGCACGCCTGTTCCATCAGCAGGCTGGGAGCCTCTGCTCTAAGGCAGGCACCTGCTCCAGGGGGAATCGCTGCTTGCCCAGCACCACGACACAGCAGCCGCTGGCAGGGGTGAGCCCTGATCCCCCTGCCCCACTCCAGGCCCACAGGTAGGAAATCTGGCTGCCAGGAGGGTTTTTCTGCAGCTCCTCTAAGTGCTTTGGCAGCTTAGGAACCATGTAAACAGCAGGAGAGCTAATAAGAAAACTGACTCATGAGGGACAAATCTCGTGTCCTCCTGCAACTGAAGATAAACAACAACAGTGGTAAACAGCAGCAGCAGATAGCTGAGTGATAGGGGAGGATAATAAAATAAAGTGCCTTGAGAGCAATAACGTTGACAATAATATAATTCTGAGCTACTGAAGTATACGCAAACTAACCAGTGAGCAACATTATAAAAAATAAAGTGATATTAAATAATCTGTTCAGCCTTTTTGTCACCTGTAACAAATTAGGCTTTCAATATGCAAAACATCTTCCTTCCAGAAAAACAAATGATCATGATTTCATTTAATTGTAATTTAATGAGGCATAATGTATTTTTTAAAGTGATATACACCAGGTGTGTGGTGAGGAAACTGGCCCAGCCAGACAAACTCTACTGTTTCTATTTTTGAGAAAGCCCTAAAGCCAGCCAGAGACTGTTTTCATTTCTCCAAATTATGTTTCTACCGGAGGGGGTGAGGGAGGGAAACCCACAGCATTCATAGATTTCTTATAAAATTCCATTGGCTAAATTAGCTCATTCCAACTTACTTCCATCTCACATATTAAAAAATAAAAATGAAAAAATTGGCAGTTTGCAGAGTAACCAATTCTGCAAACCTAAAAGATCATCTTCAGGGACTGGAAAGTCTCAGTATAACTTTAAATAGCTAAACAGATCTTCTACATAGAACACAGCTCCCAGGATACATTTTAGGACATGTAGCTTGATAATATCTTTGCTTTTTCACTCCTCTGCATCATTTTTAAACCGGCTGCTGAAGAGGCAACTGATGAAGTTTAATGTTCACACAGGCTGTGCTAGCAAACGAGGGGTGTGATCATCCTAAGACAAGGGCTCTGCAGAGCCTGGTTTACCCTTGGAACTTGCACTATTTTTAAAATTACACATTGGATCTGTAATTGACTTTAAGAAAATAATACCTGTGGTGGGGAAAAAAGCACATGTCCAATCAAAACAAAAAAGTCACTGAATCTATTTAAGGCAGGAATAATTTTGACCGTGTTTTTTCAAACTAGCTGAAATGCAGTCCCCTCAGGCCAGCAAAGTCACTGTCACAGGAGTTTGCTTTGCATTTTTCTATGAAATCCCATTTGTGAACTTCTTTTATTTTTATTAACTACAGCATTTCCAGGACAAACAGCCCAAACCTTACTGGCACCTAATCTTTTTTTTAAGCAGCTTCTGAGAGATGATGCAGTACAATGTAGAGCGGATGTTATTCCATGTGACTCCAATGCCCAGTGGACCAACCTGACCAGCCTCTGAGACAAACACAGGCTTGAGCAAAGCACACAGAAGGTGAGCAAAGCCTCTGTGCCCTCTTCCCAAAGGGCTGCTGCCCAGGCCTGGAAAGGGTGTCGGTGAGATCTCAGTGGGACAGCAGACTGCACTACCAAGTGACCAAAGGCAGGACAATTTTGCAACGGGAACTTTTGAAAAGCAATCTGTCTGGGGGTGAGGCGGTGCTGCTGGAGTGCAGCCCAGGCACTCATGTCCTTGATGTCCAGGGCCATAGGGCAGCAGGACACTCCCAAGCCCTGGACAGGGCCTCACACACATCACGTTTGATGGCTTGGATGGAAGTCGTGCTCTCCCTCTTACTGACCTAAGCCATCTGACTACAAAACCAGGCACTGAAGTTAAAGAGGTTCAGAATAGGCTTTGGACAATCAAAACACTGGCCGAGGCAAAAATTTAAATAAACCCAACTAATGTGCTAAACCTCAGTTTATATGTTCTGCATAAGGAAATTATATATATGAAAGACTGAAAAAGCATAAACACTTTTTCAGACTTTCAGTCTATTTGTGCCTCTCCATACTTCAGCTATGGCCAAGAGCAACAGAGAAAATGCTGAAATACCAGAAAAATATTGCCTCTGCAGTGTTTAGAGTTCCAAGTACTTTTAAGCCCTGCACTTATACTGACAAGTCTCAATAGAAAAGCTGTTCTGCTTTCCATCAGGGATAGATGTGACCCTGAGCAGGATGAGAAAACGTAGAGATTTATTCTATTTCAACATCTGGATCTTAGAGGTCAGTGATGTCAACCTGTCCCCTCTCAGCACACAAGGCCTGTTTCCATCATGGAAGGCAGCACCCAGGGAAGCCCTGATTAGCTGCACATTTCTACCAAGCTACACCATAATTGCACCTTGAGCATACAACAACAAACTTGATTTTGCTAGGCTAAAATCACCATTTATATTTACAGTTGTCTGCTACTTGCAGCTGCAAGCTGGAGACAGCAGGTCAGTCCAGGAGCTCTGCAGCAGAAGCACTGACTTCTCCCAGCCCTTCAAGGAGTAAAGCATTTCCACCCACTGTGTTTTTCTCACATCAAGGCAGGATTTTACCATGACATCTCTCTATGCCTCTCTGCATTTACTCCAGGTCTCACCTTCAGTATTGTATTCTGGGCTGAACAAGATACATTCAACAATTCTGAAATGCTTCTCTTTGCCTCTAAATACACAGCACTCTCTAAGAACCTCTATACGAAGTACTTGTAGGCTTCTTGGGACTCAAGCACCTTTTCAAATGCTCACTGCTTTGTTTCCATTCCCTTGCATCTCTTCCTAATTCCAGCTAGGATATGAAGCAGAAGTGCTGGAAGTCTATCAGAAATGCTTATCCTGGCAATGTGTCCAGCCCAATTTTGCTGAACAAAATTGCTTTAGATAATCAGTGGAAAATTTTGAGTGGTTAGCCAAACCAAGCACCTTCATATCCATTCTGTCACCATTTCCATCAGGCAAAAGTGGTTTTGTACCCTGTTCCCTGACCAGCTCTTCTTTCTCAATAGTCAGAATGTGTGGTGCTACATTTGTATCATTGTTACAAACCTCAGAACTTGATGGACTGGACTGAGACTAACTCTTCATGAATGGGAGACCAGCAGTCAGTCACCCAGTACACTCCAGTGTACACATCACATCAGTCCTTCATTTAGAAGAAACCTTCTGATCTCCAGATTCAGTGCCTACAGCCAGAGTATGAGCCTTGTTCTTAAACTCATTTAACTAATGCTAAAATACATACATCTCAGGAGAGAGCTCCTTAGGCACAAAGCATTTAGAGGCTGATTTGAATAAAACTTATACAGGGTGCAACAATGACAATTTGATTTTTATTATTAAAAATGAAGTGTTGAAATCCTCAAAGAAAACGGCTTTATTGCATTAGTTTAATAAAGCCTCTTTTTTATTATGGTATCTGTTTTTATGAGGGAAGACAGGATGTGCATGCGGATCTGAATGTGGATACATGAGGAAAAGGAGGCAGAGAAAGACCGACCACCTGCAGCCACAAAGTGCCACCATTTGTATGACATGTATGTCAGACCTTTATCCTGAAATATGCTGGGAAATGAGCAAAGACACACAGCTTGTGCACACTGTAGATCTATGCCTTTGATTCCTTCAGGACTCCTGTGCATCAGCTGAGCAGGCAGCAGCCACCTCCTACAAGCACTCATTCTGAAAGCCTGACTCACATGCTACTTAAGATCTTTTCATTCAGCCTATTGAATACAATTAAGTTAATTGAAACTGAAATTTTGGGCAGTGCAAAACCCACTGTTGGAACAAATATCCCATGTACCAAAAATCTGCAATTTATTAAAGTAAGCACTTCCCTTACAGACTGCCTTCTTTCCTGTGAGTACAACAGAACACTGCTTGTGCCACATTACACCCAAGAATAAAACAAGCAGGCAGCATGAAAGGGTTTCATGCTATAAGAGAGAGTTTTCTATGAGGGTAAAAACCAACAAAAACTCCCCCCAAAAACCCAAACCAGAAGCCTGGCTAATTGAAAGTCTGTGCACAATGGGGCAGACACCATAGCATTGAATGCAGCATGACTGTCTAACTAGATACCAGGCAGAGAATTAAAGCTCCTTGTGTTGCTCTCATTTGAGTTAAAGGGAAAATTATTTGCAAAAGGAGTTCTGTCCAGGATTTGGCTCACAAGCAAACAGAGGTGGAAGAGTCAGTTATTTCAACAAATCATATTTCTAATCTTAATGCCTTGTAGAGGACTCTTTTCTGAACCTACTCCTGTTTGGGGGAATTTTGCCAAATAAAGCAGAATTAAAACAAGGAGTCACAACCCAAAGCCATACTTCCTTAGCAACCACACTCCTGCTGTCAGAGCTCCCAAACCTTCTTATAGCTGACCAGTGACACCTTTGTATGCCAACATATGTGTCACTGGTCACCTATAAGAGGGTTTGGAGCACCTATAAGAAGATTTATAGCACCTATAAGAGCTATTTCCCTCTTCCTCATTGTGGAAGCCTGGACTTGCCTGCAGTTCCACCAGAAGTTGGGGCAACACCCAACATCAATCCTGTGCTCCCCTACACTTCAACCCACACCTGCAGCCAAGGAGTGACCAAATTCCTTGACCATAGAGGATCAGTGCAGCTTATTTCATCATAAACTTCACTACATCTGAAGCTGGTGGAGTTTCCTCCTCCTCAGGCTGTTACTTCCTTTAATCCAAAGAAATGTGGTTGGCACCAGCTACCCAGGCAGGAGCTCAGCTGGGTGTGTGCTGCTTCCCCATCTGCAGGCTGGGAAGCCAACACTGCCACATGGAGCTACTCAGGGCAGGAAGGAGGGAGCAGTGCCCTTTGGGAAGAAGGTTACAAGCAGCCTGGACATGATGGAGCTTTTATACAGATCTCTTTGTATCTGACTTGATTTTAAAAGCCTCAGATTCAAGAATATTTCCCGTTTCGGAGGCTGTTCAGTTAAACAAGCACTGGCCACTTGCCCAAACATTTTACTAGTTTTGGCTATCGCATCACAACATTGGCAAAAAAAAAGATGCTTGAAAAAAGAGAAAGATACAAACCAAAACACTCCTTCAGTCTGTAGGCTTTGCAGTCCACTGGGCACTCCCAAGGAGAGCAGCAGTTCACTGATCAAGTGATTTAAATTGTCTGGACTCTTTACGAAGGGCCCAGTAAACTGTCCTGACTACAGCTCCAAGAGCCTGCAGCAAAGAGGAATGCTGAGCAAACGAGGACAAGAATAATATGCTCATCTCCTTTATGCAGAACAGGATTCAAATTATCTATTTTCCAGTTTGTATTTTGAAGAGTGGGATCACTTCAGCCCCTCCAGATATGCTGAAAAGCTTTCCAGCAAAGCACAAGGTGCATTTCCACGCAGTTCCTTTAAAAGAGTCCTCTTAGTCCTACTTTTTTCTGTAACCAACATCACCTACCAATTTATCAAAACATTACAACCTGCAATAAGCAAGTTCTGATTATTACAACCTTTTGGTCGCAATCTGAATGCTATATTAGGAGACAATAAACTGCAGGATGGTACAAGGACTCTGCCCCAAAGATGGGCCAAACTCCATGTGTGTATTCTCCTCCAGGAAGAAGTTCATAGCCTTGGCCATCAGGCCCCCTCGTTTTGCCTCCCATTTCTCAGTATCTCCACTGGCCAATGCATGCTTTCAGGGGCCACCCATCACCTAGAAGTTATCCTGATGTACAGATAATGCAGGCTTCAGCCAGGTAGGCAGGTTTTGAGAACTCCAGCCTGCACTGGATCAGTACTGCACTGTACTGACAGCCTTTTGACTTCACTGCACTGTTTGAGACCAAGGAGAGACATCAGCTCCCTCCGTGCACTAAAACCTCCGCACCCTCTACAGTCCATGTACGTAGGGAATGTACAGAACTTGTCACACAGCCTGAAGTGCTTTGTTTTCATGTGTGCAGACAACATGGCCACAGGTATAAGCAAATATTGCTGTCTTCAGTTATGTATTTCCAACTCCAAGAGGAAGATTTGGATGTTTCACATACCATACAATTTCATCTCTCCATCTTCTGACCCTCCTCACGTTCTCCCTCCCACACACACATACAAGTGTCAGCCACTTGTTCCGATGGATTTAGCCTAGTTTGGATCAAAGCTTCCTCTACTTCATTTAACAAATTTGCTCAGATGGAAGGTCTCAGGGGAGAAATAATGTTAGTAAGAAGGGGCTTTTCAGCACTGAGTATGTAGGTCATTGGACTTTAAAATAAATTAGAGAATAGTTTATCTATTAAACAAGCCTCACAGTACATATTTCATGAAGCTATACTTAATTATAGGCTAATGTGCACCACAGAGCTACCATGAAGAAAGATTAAGCAGTGGCCCATAATGCAGTGATTAATGCCATTATTAGCTGGCTGGCACACAGCATCTATTATTTGGTACCATCAGGAGAAGCAGCAGACCTCCAGTTTCCAAGGCTGGCCCTTCTGTAAAATGCAACAAACCCATACCTTTCCAGAGAGAAACACACGCCTCTCCGTACCTCAGAGGCAGTAGGGGGGATGCAAGCAGGTGAGAGCAGACTTGGAAAAGACTCCAAGTGTCTTTTACAGAGTTTGTGTCTCTACCATGGATGTGTGGGAATATCCCACACCTTCTATTATGCAGTGCAATACTGGTTGCCTGAACCCCTCTTCTTAATACTCAAAACAGAAGCAGGTAATATCTTTCTTGGTGGGGAATGAGCCTTTGATTTAGTAGCAAACTTGGGCATTACCAGCCCAGGTCTCCCAGTGTAGCTAAAGGAGAGCTTCATGTTCCTTGACAGTGACAAAACCCTCACTGGCAATGTTATTGCTGACCTCTTGCTCCAGTTCAGAATATGTCATTCTGTCAATACCATCTACCTTGATTATACTAGGCTTTATATACAACAGGTTATGATCCCAGAGGGATGAAAAGCTTTTCCAAATTAAAAGCAGCATTTTAAAGAGGAAATACTCATACATTCCTATGTAGTTTTCATTTGATATCCTCAAGGCTAACCCCAGAACTCAAGTGTTTTTTTCTGAGTGCAGCCATCTTATGAATTTAATGGAAGAAGGGAAGTAATAAAATGTGCTCCATACTTTAATTAGTTCCCTCATAACATGGCATTTCCAAAATGGCAGTGCCAAAGAAAATCATTAATCTAGGAGAACAGACGAAGGCACTGTATGGGGCAAGGGACTTAGAGATATACACTCCCCCTTTTTTTCTCTGGCTGGTGAATCTTACCTCAAATAACAACTCCAGCAACACAAAAGAATTCATACCAATATTGAATATTAAGCCACTTTCCATTTCTTAAGCCTTGCTACAGAGTATCACAATTGAGAGATCACATGTTGTAACCTGCAGGATAAATGTAAATGGCCTGTCCTTTGGAGCACACACTCACCCAGGGTACTCCACCTGCCAGGCTTAAGCTGATACTATCATGCAATCACTTCAACATCGACATTTCAGTAGGTGAGTGAGAGAACCTGTCAGATGCATGAAAGCAAACAATAATCTGCTACAAAAGGCAGATCCTTTTCCCAGCATACTTTCCTTACACATTTCTTCTGGGAGCAGCCTCTGGCACTAATTGTGGCATCACAGGAAGGAATTGAGGAAGCATCAGAAGGGGTTCCAAAAACACCTCTGACTCTCTGACTCTCAGTCTCTTATTACTTCTTCCTGGCAATCAGGCAAATGTGGAAGTTTAAAACCACAGAGATGAGCTCAGGGAAGAACTCCCATGAGCAGAATGACTGCTAGAGAACAAAGCTCAGGTAATGGCACAGGAGTGGCCAAATGCAAACAAACAGCTGTTCCAGGAAGAAACAGCCTTGTTCAAAACTGACAAAGAGACTAGAGTACAAACTGAGAGTGGTTTGACCTGTTTCTATGGCATGCCCCCTGCCCTGACCTGCAACAACCATACAGCCCCACAAGAGCCACAGCTTTGCCCTTCTTGGTTATAGAACAGAAATGGATACCTGTGTGCGGTTGAATGCTACTCTTGCAAAGACAGCTTGAGACACACTGGCTCTCTTCAGCTCATCTCTGACTTGCTGGTAAATATCTGGAGAGACTTCCACCGATGAATTTGATGGCTCTGGTTTGACAGCTCTAGGGATGGGTGGATGATTCAAGAACTGCTGGTTGATAGCCTGTGGGTGCTGGTGAGCCAACAGTCGGCTGACAGCAATCTGCTGGTTTATCAGATGGGCCATGGCTATCTGCTGCCTCACCAGTTGTGGACTGAGCTGAGGAGACAGGAGCCCAGGGTTTATCATGGTTTGCATCGTTGGCACTTGGTTTCGGATTGGAGTACTGTGGTGAATTTGGCCATGAGGAGACTGTTCATTAGATTTTCCCAAAGTTGCCAGCTGGTTGATATTTGGTAAGTGCATGGGACGTTGACCAAGAACACAATAGTCTGAAAGGTTTTCTCTTTCCACTCTTTCCACTGTTAAAAGAGAAAAATTAGCTTGCTGTCATTTCAGTTTGCACTTAGGGCAAGGATTACATTGCAGGTGACTGCACACAACAGCACCTGCTTTACTTTGTAAGTCTACAATTGCAAAGAAGTATCATAGAAACATAAGCAAAAGAAACACAAAGTAAAAGCAACAAGAATAATTCACATTCTTTTGGACTTCCCAGGCTTCATCCACAGCTCATGAACACTTCTTGTAAGCCAATAGCAGGTATCTTCCCCAGCCTCCTTTCCTAAAGATAAAAAGCTTGGACACTTCCATTTACACCATTACTAACATTTGAATTTGTCACAGCAGATTGATTAACCTTTAAAAGTCACCAGTGTTTCAGAATCACTGGAAGCTAGGTAAAGGAAAGAAACTCAAACTGGTATCCACTCACACAAACCAAATGGAAACAAGGCCATTCCCTGTGCAGCTCATGGCACTGCTTCTCGTTACAAACTTGGCAACTATTATCTTTCCACATAAACTCTAGCTTGCACTGTGTGTGGATAAACCCTTCTGGTACCATCAGCTCACCCAGGTGCACCACAGCAGACTCATGCTGGTTGTGTGAAAGCATATTACAAAACAGTGGAATTCACACATGAGAAAAGTTTGAAGCTATGGTTCCTATAGCCAAAGCCTCATTGCCATGAGTTTGTCCAAAAACTTTAAAGCACTTTGCACAAATGCCCACTTGAAAGAAAGTGCCTTCACTCTCCTCAAAAAAACTTGGCGTAGCACAACAGTGATCTCTAAGTGACATCACATTACAAAAAAATTAAACAGTACACACTAAATGCATATACTCTAGTTTTACATGCTGATTGTCCCTGTTACATATTTTATGTTAGTAATATCACAGTATCTTTTCAGGTAATTGCAAAATTAAATGCACACATTACAAAATTAAATTTCCTCTAAAAGTACCCTTTGAAATAGGAAATGAAGTTTAGCAAGTGCTAAATATAACTCCTACCTAGGTAATTTTAAGCAATCAGAAGTCCTTTTACAGTAGGCTGCAGATTCCATAAGCCTTCCTATGTGCAATTGAATAGGCATTTTCATATTGATCTGATAGGTAAGTGTTTAGAAACATGTCATCATAGAAAACCACTACCTCATCCCTGTATTGGTCTCAGCAAGTAACAAGATAAGATTTATTTCAGAAAGGTCATAATACTGTTATAACTTGTGTAATGATTAACAACTGTACGAGGTTTTGAACTCTTTTTAAAAACCTAATCTATATAAAGCTTTGAAGCTTTACACAGTTAATACTCAGAATGACAGCTTACTGATGACTTGCTCTCTTTTCTTCTAAATAGAAAGACAGCTCTTTTCACCTTCCAGAGTTAATCTAAGGCTGAGAGGGTCATGCCCTGAACACATGCATACACACAGTTACTATTTTTAGAACTGTCACTCTGGAACATCACAAGTACTCAGTTTTACAACTAGGTGAACTAATACCCAGAATTTCCTTATAAGAAATTTTAACTCACTCTTCCCATTCTTTAAAAGGAAAATCCCATAACATCTTTAGCCTTCTATTAAATATTTCTTTAAAAAATTCAAAATAATTTCTAAGAAAACTATGAATTCAACTTTTCCACAAAACCTAATGTTTCAACCTGACTGAATTTCTAAGTAAGTGTTTACTTGTATTTCAGCTATGAAAGGCAATGCAAAATGTGTGATACACAAATATTATTGTCAGCAAATGACCATTTTGCTGTGTTACTCACAGGCTGTCAGATACATAATGCAGTATTTCATTTTGTTGAAAATACTGAAAATCCCTATTCAAAAGCTGCTCCTCATGATGTCAGAAGGCCTCCCTGAAATGAGGCACAGAAAGCTCTATACCACTTCAGGAACAGACACGACATCAGTGTGAAATATGCAATAGGAGTAGTGCTAATTCCGGGGATGGACCCATCATCAATACAGAGGTGCAGGCTGGGCAGTGAGGAGGGGCTGCTTTGTCACAGCCTCAGACCACGTTCTGCAACACAGATGACTCACAGCCAACACGGCCATACCATCACCTCCTCAGCCTCTCTGCACTAAGCCTGCACCTGAGTAACGTCATTAAATACTCACTGTTCTAGCCAGATGCAATTATTCCAAAGGTACAATAGCTACTTGGGAGGTGTAAGTAGAATAAAGCTGTTGCTCAGTGTAATTAAATACTTGGAGCATCCTGCTACATCACTGACAACCCTAAAAATAAAGAGTCCTTCCGCTAGGAGTTTCAGAAGAGCTGAAAAAGTTCTGAACTATTTGCAGTTTGAGGAGCACACAGAGAATAACTCGCTGAAACCAACAAATTATTACTTGTTAGAACATAAAAACAGTAACCAAGTGTTTTTGAAAACTTGGTGAGAAATAAATATAAATAACATTCACTTTCTGGGCTGAACCACATTTGCCAAGTTTCCACCCACACTTGACTTCAATGCCAAGTTATAAACCCCTATAAAAATAAAGTTTAAGATGAAAAGGCTGCCAGGCTGTTAATCTCCACAGTGCTACTTGGAATTACACAGAAACATCACCTGACTGCTTCCATAGGTATATTTTTCCCTTATTATCACTTTCCTTTTTTGATCACATTAGACTACACAGCCATGCATGTACTCCCTATAAACAAACCAGATTCTAGTCACTTCGACCACTTTAGTAATAAAAGGTTACCATTAGCAGTTACACTGGATGGAAAAAATGTGCATTACTCAACTCCTCAAGACTCTTTCCTTCTCTAACACAGTGCTCATATCTGATTCCCTGTTGTTCTTTGGTAATTATGGATTGGTTACCAGATCTCCAGGGTTGAACAGGAGCAAGACTGAGACAGCCTGGAGATGGAGGCTGGCACTGTCCTGAGACACAGGCCAGCTTGCCAGCAATGCTCTAAGAAGAAAGGGATACAGGAGCCACAAAGCTTCTTTGCCACCAGCACTCAGCCTCAGATCTTCCTGGGACAGGGCTTTTACATTTGCATCCTCTGTTTTCCATGTTCATACCCAATTACAGTCTTTCCCTTGTTTGCTATTGTTCTACTCAAACTGAGGATATGTTCAGAGCTCTTGTAGTCCTGTACTGATTGGAATATAAAGCTGTACTGATTGGACTATAAATATCTGAGGACAGAGCAGCAGGACCTTACTGGGAAGGAAGGGGTTCCATGGATATGTACTGTCTACATTCAAGTACTGCTGATAAACTACTTCTGCCAGCAATGCCTATGGTAGTTAAATAAAAGCTGGTTCAGGAGGCTGTTACCTACCTCCATCTGTGGTGTGACCACAGCAAAAGACATTGCAGTGTTTTCATTTTCTCTCTGCATCACTCACTTAGTATACAATTCTGCAGTTCTT
Source organism: Onychostruthus taczanowskii (assembly GCF_017590055.1). NCBI lineage: Eukaryota > Metazoa > Chordata > Aves > Passeriformes > Passeridae > Onychostruthus > Onychostruthus taczanowskii. Next base: position 11,639,096 of record NW_024499240.1, on the reverse strand, counting down.
TGCTTGAAGGGCTTATTTAAACCAAGTACAACAGCACTGTCATATTGCAGAGCCGCCCACTCTTCTGAAGCCCATCACTAGGTAGGCAGAGACTTGTGTCTGGACAACAGATACTGTGCTAAGCTCAGCAATTAGCCCTGAGAGCACTCTAGAATAGCATCTGCCCTTCATTTTATTATACCTCCCTACAACATGTCACTACCTCTACAAGAGTCAAAATCCAACATAATCCCCAGAATGGGAGCAGCAAGTTACTGTATTTGAATATTCTGTTCTCATCCTATAACGATTACCATGTGTGTCAATGTATTTCAACTCCATACTGAGTTAAAACTTCCTGGATCCAGCACAAAAGGAATTCAGTGCACCCTTCCCCTGTGTGATGCTCTTAACCTCTAGCCCAATCTTCCTTGCACAGTCAAGCAGCTGACACAGACCACAGCACAATAGCTTGGGGTGGTCTGCATGCAACTTTCCATTTAAAATAAAACCAGCTCAAAAGATTTAAAATAAGATTTATTTCTCCACCTTCCCTTCCCCTCACACTTTATTTGCACTGAGTTGTTAATAGGAACATTCTGACAAACAGCCCGTGGGGCATTTAGGGCTTATGCGTGGCACTGAATTGACTGACAGCACTGGCAACCAAATTCCTGTGCACAATAAGGGATGCAGCAGGGAGAGCAAGAGTGTAACACGTCTCCCAGCACTGCACCACAAGTGGGGACACAGAGGACCCGCCAGCGTCCATGACCCAGCGTGTCCGGAACTTTTCAGTCCCACAGGCACACAGGCACTTCGCCCCAGAGTAAGAAGAAGCTGGTAAAGAAACGTTTTGTAATAAGTTACTAGCCGGCAGAATTGCCATGCTTCAATTGTGACAGGATGTCACCACCCAGGGCTGTTCTCCAGTGCTTCAGTTTGCTTCTTTGTTTTATTTATTATTTAAAACCTGGTGATCATAAAAGCCATTCCTAGCAGTGGTCATGGCCAAGCTGGGAGAGCTCTGAACTCTGGTATACCCTGCACTAAGCTTGAGAGAGAAAAGCTCCCACAATTTCTCCTGGCTCAGAACCATCCTGCTCACTGGAGCAAGACCTGAACTTTGGAGCCACGCTTGGGGGACAAAGCACAGCACCAGCTCCACCTTGGAGAGACAAGGCTGCTGCACTACACCCAAGAGGGTGCCCTCTTGCTTCTGCTGCACAATTATGAACTACCACTTTGTAAATAACAGAACCACTCCAGAGCACACGAGGTGCTTTTAAAGTGGTAATTTCATATCGTTTTCTCTGTAATTGGGATAATTACTTATTTCTTTTAATCACAGCCCACTTAACCACTTCAGTGCACAGGGCTGATCTGAGGAGTCTCATTTTCAGTCAGCATCTAATCTTTGTATTTACCCACAGTCGTTCGCTGGCTTCAGTGCCTGATCTCTGCCTAGGCCACTTGTTCCTGCACTCAGAACTGGAGGAAACGCAGGTTGACAGAGAGGCAGATGTGACAAGAAGCTGTGACTTTTAAAACCTTTCTCCCTACTCCTGCAGGACAGCAGAGAACCTCAAAATAGAGCACATACAGAAATTGTTTGGCCGCTGCCTGTGGGTAGCAAAGGCCTTTATCCAAGCCTAATGGAAAACAGACAGGAAAGGCCATTGTCTGTTCTTTGTTGAGTTGCAAACCGTTCACTTCCCACCAAAGCAGAAATCACTATTATTTTTTACTTAGAATCATCATTAAAAGTGGGCCTTTCACAATCACCAATCTGAGGTAAACTGAGCAGAGTGTACTAACATTGCCGAGTCTCTTTGTGCAGCTCATCTTCTCACCCCTTATCCTCAAGACTAGCTCTAAGTCATCCCCTGGGATACAGGGATGCTAACATGTCTTCTGCCAGTGCTTAAGCATAGGAGGTCATATTCTTTACATGGGCTTCCCCTGGACTGCACTGTTTCCAAAGCTACCTGTGAGAAGACAAGCATCATCATCTTATTTTTAGGTTTTTGGGTTTGTGTATAGGTTCAAGAGACATACAGAAGTATGAACTCAGTTCTTCATAATCATGTTAACATTGTTTGTCAAAACAACATGCCAGATCCATCTGGCAGAGAAAATCATGATACTGAAGATATTCTAGTGACCACCTGCTCTAACCCATGAATACTAGTCAGGTGAAATGGAAAAGGAGAGGCAGCAGAATCATTAGTTAGAACAGCCTGACAGAAACACAGGTAGTAGTGGTTTAGATGGACTGATGTTTAGATTTGATATAAAAGTATCTCCCTTCCTGTCAAACCATTGTAACAGTAGACCCGATCTTTTGTGAGAGGTATAAACCTCCTAGATGACCCAGGCAATTGTGCAATCCCTCTGGGGGATACATATGTGTGTATTCCTGAATCATAACATCAGAGATGCTGAAAGGAGGGAGACAGAACACAAATGTGTGTTCATTAAGTCAGAGACACAAACTCATCAGGTATTTCAAGTAAACAGAATGCCGTTCTGCTCTTGGAGTTACATATTCTACGAAATCCATGGGATCAGAGAGACACTTTGCAGCTTTTCACATAGGAAAGCTTATGCCTGTACCTAAGCTTCAAGTTATCCTCCTGTTTCAAACTAATCTCCACTAATGCTTACTTTGTAAAAATAACTTTTCTTCTGAGCAAACATGTCACTGTTTGGCAGCACACAAATAGGTTTTTGAAATATGAAAGAAAATTAATTTTGAGATTCCAAAGGTTAAAACAAAAACATGTTTTCTTTTCAGAAAATGGAGATGACCATTCTTTACTAAAAATTTAAAAGAGCAGAAGTTCCAGCTGCAGCACACAACTGGTCCTCACTGAGGAAAGCACAGTAATGGAACAGGAGACATTTAAAAGAAAAAAGTTCAGTGACATCATTTGAGCAAGACATGGGACAAGTGGCTGGACAGCTTCTCCACAGAAGGGTTTCCAGTCTTTACTGTGTGGCCTGTGTTGCCTACAGCAGCACTGGCTGCAGCTCCAGCCACACACAGGCACAGGAGATGCCACTCAGCACATCTCACGTACCCTCTGCCACAGCACAGGCACTGTGAGCAGTGAGAGCCACCGCCCAAAACAGCCACAAGCCAAGGAAGACATTCTGCAAAGATGAGATTCACATACGCATTTACCTTAGATAAAAATTATTCTTAATGAAATAAACCCAAAGGGTGTGTTTTAATCCTCTTTATAGAGAGGAATAGCCAAGAGGGTCAAAACTCGTACACCCCTGGAACACACAGCAGCAGCTAAACTGGCTTTTAACAATACACAGGCACAAATGCCCCAAACTGGCACTTAACATCATGGACAATGCTGAAATGCAAAATGCTAATGTGGGTGGGGAAAACAGCGGTCAAGAGGTCTATAATTCTTGCTGATTCTTGACACTTCTAACTTATATTTAAAAAGAGAGGCCACTTCTTCCTCATCATTAGTGACAACTGATGAACTACTCTCCTCAGAAAATAGCACAGCAGGCCACACTGACTAAGAGGATGTCCCTGAGTCAAGAGATGATCTTCAGGTCATGTATGTTACCTAGATGCTGACAAGTTTGCTGCGATTGATATTATTTTCCCTCTTTTTTACTTAAGAAAGTAAAAAAAGACCTGTTTTTAGTGAAATGAATACACAGTAAGGAGTGCAAAAGTAAACAAAGGAGAAGTTACAGTAATGTCAAGAGCCCCACAGCTGACCCTAAATGCTTTAGTGCCAGAGCCACAACTAATATCCAAATAAGATATGAAATGCACTCCCTTAAAAAGCTTAGCATTTCTGCAAAAGGTCAAGATGTATGCATATAAATACATAATATATATATAAACCTCCCCTCTCTACTTACATAGAGAGAGGTAAATACACATGCATGTATCAGTAAAAAGGGTATTTTTAAAAGTCAGAAGCACTGTTTGGGAAAGATCTGGTGTGCCTTTTCATGAGGCTTCCACAACATCTGCTTCAGAGGAACAATTAAAAACTCCTCCTCAAAGCACATAATGACAGTTTTCCCTAGGCTCACACTGGCATTATCACTGTGCTGCAACCCTCAGTTCCTTCAGTCTGGAAATAAGAAAGCTGGGAGCCCTTCTGAATCATGTTTCTAACCTCTCTCAACCTACACTGGCCTCTAGGAACACATTAAAAGAAAAACAGATTGCTCAGTCTATCCATTACTGGAAGTAAGCAAACAAACTTTCAAGAATAAAAGAGCACATAAACAACAAATCAGTAATATTGGAAAAATCAAAGAGGAGCCAAAGCAGATTCTCAATTTAAGGAAGCTATGAAAGCTTTTTCTTACATTCTTGATCTGTTGAAACAGAAATAATTGAGGCCTCCTCCTTTAAACTGAAAAGCCTCATCATTCCCCAAAAACTTTGAGACAGCCACAGTCTCAAAACTCACATCCACAGAAAGCTATATTTTGACAGACACTGATGGCAGGAGCAAAGATGACACGTTCTTCATACGCAGACAAAAAAAGGATGTCTTTTTAATTTTAAGTCCACAATGTATTTATTTCTTCCCGCTGCCTTTCTAACTTCCTCCCACTAAGCAAAGTTGTGTCATCAGGCAAAAAGAAAATATTCACACCAGTTAAGACTTTCAGTTGTGAAAGAATTGTGATACAGTGATAGTCCTTCTGATAAAAATAGAAAGCATGACACTTTGAAGTGAAATCTATTGAGAAAGAGAGCTAAAAAATATTCTAAATGCTATGAACCCAAAACACTGGGACACAAGTAGGTAACTGGTACAAGTTTTATCTCTTGAGAATTACCTGAACTGCATTATTAAGTTCTGCAATACTTCTCTCCACCCATCCATCCATATACACACACACACACACTCATATAGTTACTTACAAAGTGTTGTTTTTATTCCTGTATCTATTCGTTAATCAAATTTAAAATCAATGCAAACCTTTCAAGCAATTATTAAAATCCTGAATTTCAACAATGTTAAATGCCTTCTCCCAGCTTCAGCAAGTTCAGCTTCTAGAGAAATAAGACAAGCACTTCTCAGACTAAGAAAAGCATCCCCATGGGACCGGGCAGGAGAAAAGCAGCTTGAAAACCACTGGAATGAGCCATTGGTCTATAGTTGTCATTTACTAGTATGTATTCTTTAGTAAAAAAGGGGCATCTCTGATTCTTCATTGAGGCAGGTTTAAACATAATTAGGCCTTGTCATGTATGCACAACTTTGTACTATAAGGTTTTGCATCCCTCAAACAAAAAAAGAAAAAAGTAAATAAAAAGGGGGAAAGAGGCTTCACATAGCAATCTTAGACTAATTCATGGTGCATATTTTGAACAAAATTACAACACATACTAAATAGCTTAATTACCACCTCAAGTGATTACAGACACCCATGAAGGCAAAAAGCCCAGAGTAGAACTGCTAAGCCTTTTGTTTCCGAACCACTGTACACATTCCATTATAACTGGTTTTGATATAAGCTCTTCTTCAAATATATACATGTATCCCAGAGACACTGGAAAGAGTGGACATCCCATTATAATCTCCCTCACATCTTCACACACATCCCACGTGGCAGACCCAGGGCCAGGAAGAGACAAAAGGCCTCCATCCTCATACCTGCTAATTCCCAAATCTGCCTGTACACTAACTCTTGTGCTGCTGAGTAAACTGTGAACGTTTTAAAACCTTCTGTGGACAGGGCAGGGTGGGAGAAAAAAAAATAAAGCAGAACTTTATTCTAGCATCAGCTGACACAAGACAAAATTGACATGCTGAGCTGAACTAACTGAAAACTTTTTTAGAGTTATGATCATAAGTAGTTTAGCTGTCTTTTTGGTGAGTTCAACAGAATGCACACTGAGAATGTTTACTTGAGATTTGATACAATACCATTTGTGTACAGCTTTTACATCTGTTGCTACTGATATCAAATTATTGATTGTTCACTTTCTTATATTATTTAAACATTAGCTATGCACTCAGCAACCTGATTCTTTTCTTTTTTTCTTTTTTTCCAGAGAACTTTTTATTTTCTGTCTGTCTTTGGTTGTAATTACTTTGATCTTCCAGAGAGTATAATTAATTTACTGTTTATTTATTTCTATGAGAAAGGAAAAAAGTTTGACCTAGTAGATCTATATGTGGCAATTTGTAACAGAATCACATAGCTTATGTTTAGGAAATCATGGTTTTGATTAAGAAGCAACCATTTAGTTCCCACTGTTTTATTAAAACAGACATTAGCAGATAATAGGAAACACATTTAACACTGGGCTGCATTTAGTTTGCAACGTCAATAAAGTTATTTTGAAGCCCCTTCTTATTTTGCATTTACCACAGCTCATGTGAATTGTTTTTTGCTTTTACTTTCTAGTAACCAGCTCTAGAGTTACACAAGGATACGGGTGCTGGTTCCAAGAACTCTAAATCATAATTTTACCTAATCTATCCAGTTACAGCCCAAAAAACAAATCACTGCATCATCCATTCACCTTCATGGAAGTCCTTTTTAAAATATTATTAAAGGAGCACTCGATGACTGATGCATGTAACTTGAGTCACTGATTCTGCACATTAACTGAGCTGTCCTGCAGGACTATCTGGCTATAGAAAATAAACAAAACAACACTAAATGAGAGATGATGAGAAATAGAAACTACCTAAAGTGCAGAAGTCTTTCTGTTTGCAAGCAGTTAAGATTACTGCTCTGAAGTTGCTGTTTATTCTCCATGCACCACTGTACCTGCCACAGACTCTTTGTTTTCTCTCCCACTCATGGTTGATGAATCAACACTACTTGAACTGCTTTATAGCAGCTTGTGTTTACTTCACACATACCTTAACCTTCCTTTTTCTCCTCCTACCAACACACACATAAACTTCCAAGCAGCAACGACTGGCTGTGTCTCTGAATAGCACAGATACAGAGTTATCTGGCAAACTCTTCGGGTTTGGATCCTTGACCTTTTGATTGAGGTTTCATTCTGCTTTTACTGCACTTAAAAATTTAACTGTGCACTTACTAAGTAAAGAAAAATTAAGAGCATAAGCTCTAAGAGTGGAAGAAAGTAGAAGACAACAGTGTACTAGAAATACTCAGAAGCTGTAGTAGTGTCTCTACAGTTAAGAACACTACAGTTAAGGGCTTCCAGTGCCTCTGCAACTGGCACCCTTGCCCAGTTTTGAAAAAAGAAAAATTAAAAAAAAAAAAGCCTATTTCTGTTCTCCCAGAACATCAAGTAAAAGCGAATGGTGATGACCTTGAAGCTGTTTGATTCTTTTGATTGCTTTTTAACCAAGAGGATATGTTAAAGCACTTTGAATAAAATTCTGTTATTAAGAGACACCATTTAGAGAAAAGAAACACTTCTGGAGTCACACAATGGCAATTTACAGAGAAAATAAAATATCCAGTTTATCTGGCATGAGGGTAGCCACATACTAAAATGTCCAATCAACATTTTTACTTCTAGCCTAAACCATCTTAGTAGGTGAAAAGCAACATCACCATTTCCTTGCCTGCACTGTTACCCCAATCCTGACAGGACAATTTTCCTTCTAGATACAAATAATTTCACCACAGAACATTCTTTCTTTTTTCCCCTACTGAAAATTAATCATTGCAGAGCCCAGGCATGAGTGTCTTACAGGTATGCTCTGCACAAGCCAGATGTGCAAAGAAAAACCAGATGCCTCAGAACTTGTTCTGATGTTTCATGTAATTTTGTTTCATGTGTTCCTAGCTCAAGCAGCACACTTTTTATGGTATTATTATGCAGATTTCTAGTCTGTCCTAAGGAAAAAAAACAAGCAACCTTTCCTGGCTTATGCTTCCCAGCCCTTTAGGAGGAAAGACAGCACACTCTTTTTGAAAGGTGGTAATCCTCACACAACTGAAAATACAATGGCTTCTCAGGAAGGATATGACATTACCCTATTTCTTCATAATGTTTGTGAATTCTGTTATGATTTTCCTGGCTACTGGAAGGATCACAGACAGAAATGATAGTCTGTGCCTTCTTTCAGGCAATGAATCTTCTGTTCAGTGGTGTAAGAGAGAGAAAAACTATGGAAAAACCCTACCCCAGCATACAGCTAATCTCCAAGGGTGATGGAGATTTGGGGAGAGAGGTCCCAGGTGGAATTATGAAAAAGCTTTTGACTATCCTCTAAGTCCAGAGCATTTAAAGCACACGAGTGTTAAAAAAAACCCAAAAATAAAATCCTACTAAAACAAACAGTCCAGTGCACACTTAAGTCCCCTGCCAAAGGAAAGAAATAATAATAGAACAAACCACACACGATGGATGCTTGTCACATCATTTTGTGCACCACTGACAGGTGATCAGACAGTTCAGTGGTGAGAATGGGATGAATTCAGAATAATTTTACTGCCTCAGTCACTACAGACCTACTAATACAATTTCATTATAGAAAAAAATACATACAATGGGCTATTTTTCTCATCACTTCAGTGGGTGCAGCACCTTGTTATTTATAAGTGTCTCCCAACAATCAGTATTAAATCCTCCATATCCAGATTCCACAGAACAAAATACAGCAGGAATGCCAGTACACTTTGCAGTATTGAGAAGAGAGTACAAGGGCACATATAACTTGAAAAGTCAGGTTTTTAGCTTTCAGAAACAAAACAAAACTAGAGCAACTCACATAGTAATTTAACTTTTAAATCCTGAGATACTAGAATGCTTTCTTTCCAAAATGTTTTTGCTTAATTCAAAACACAGCTGATCTTTCAGCACAGCGAAATGGGATATTTTAAGCATGTTTTGTGTCCTGTGTTTTCATGCCAGCCTTGTTTGTAAAGTATCAGATTTAATTTCAAATGTGCTGTGACTGTGTCCTCTTTGTAGACAAATTCACAAATATTATTATTGCTTATTATTACTTTTATTTAAATCAAATAATCTCAAACTGTCAGCAGAATTTCAAGAACTTGGAAAGCAACAAAAAAACCGCAATTTACCTTTAATCTTCTTGTACTTTTTGTACCATCTCCCAAACTCCTGGCACTTGGTTGCTGACACATTGGCATAGTATGTACTATTTACAATGGATGAAATCATACTCTGGAAGTATAGAAAGAAAAACAAAACGTGATTTAAAACATCTTCCATGATTAGGAATCTTTTCCAGGGAAAGCAAATGACACACAAGTGCATAATGATCATCCATGTGTGACTTTTAGCCCAAAAGAATCATCTGATGAGTACAAAATACTGGTTTTATTCTCTAGTCTATATGTCCAGCCATGAATAAAATCACAATAATAGTTACTTTGCACAATTATGTATAAAAATGTAGTACAAACCTACACTGAGAGCTGCAGCTCAGGCTGGGGGGGGAGGCTGTACTTTGCTTTGTACTTGTGATGCTGCAATAGCAAACTTCAGTTGCATAACAACAGGCAGTGCTGTGCCGAGGAACACACGCTCACTGCACCAAGCACAATTTAGGAACCAGGTCCTAAAGGTAAGATTAGATGCTCCAGCATGCATAATCCAAATAATGCTTTTCAGATGTCTCTGTTCTGCTTCCAAATGCAGCAAGACCGCACAGCCAAGAACTGGAGAACATCCGTGCTACTTGGTGCGGAACAACAGTTAGGCAAATAAGTTAAATTAATATAATTTACAGAAACGTGTGATTAGCCCTTGTGTGAAGAATCACCCAGAAGAGAAATTAGCAGCACCATTCAGAGCACAGGGAACTACACATACTACAGCATAGAGCAGTCAAAACCCACAAGAAAGCTCAACAAAACTGAAATATCACTTGCCTAACCAGCACCCCTCCCTACTCTGCAAATTCCCCCTAAGCAACTCCATACAAGCTGAATGAAGAGATGGCTGCAGACTGGTTTTCCAGCACCTGATACCAATAAACAGGATATTTTATATCTGGGGTGCTTCTGCCCATAGGGTGGCAAATAACCTCTTTACTGGTAGTTCTTCCATTCTATTTTTCCCTTGCCTTCCTCCATGCTATAGAGGAGGCATCCCTTTAACAACATTTTGCTGTCCTTTTCCCCTTTCTGAACTCTTCCAGGGTCAAACTGTTCTCAGCACGTGTACTGCGCTGTCACCCAGGAGATGCAATCTAACAACACCAACACATGGAAGTCAATGCACCTTCTCCACAGTATTTTATTTTCCTCATGCCCTCCTTCTGCACGTATGTCGAGCTCAGAGAAAGCTGGGGCACCCTGTGCAACCTTTCTGCACCAAGGGGAGAGAGCACGGATGATCTCACAGCTCAAACCATGGCTTCAAGCTCTGGCCTATGAGCTCCTGGACATCTCTGGAAAGCTACAAGGCTTATGCACTGGCTCAATGCATTTAACAATGCTTTAAAAACAAAATCATCCCTGCCCTCTGCCAGATTCACCCAGCCTCCTGTCCTGTTCACTGCAGTATCACAGGACTCTGTCCCTAACTCTTGAGTTTTAGGAACTTAAGAAAAGTGAGCAAAACCGAACAACTTAAGATAACTGGGTGATACAGATTACTTTCAGTCTTCAATAGCTAATTTCACTTTCACTGAAGAGGCCCTTCTGCCTTTTCACTCTGCCTTTTCCACTCAAAGAGTGCTATGGTGCACTGCAGTAGAGTTTGCAGGCTATGAAGTAAGGGCATTAAGTAGCAGCTCCAATTTCTAAAACTGAGATCCAATTTTCTAATTAAAATCAATATTTTGAGACATAAACCTAGCATTGTGGCAGTCAGCAGCAATTCCTTGCCCATAAATCTTCCCTTGCTCTACAGCATTTTAACAAGCAATAGAATTCTGAAAGCCTGACATGGCGACCGCCTTTGCTGAAGAGGGTTTTTGAACAAAGTTGAGCAAACCTGGGGGGTTTTTTTGCATCACTTCAGTTAAATTTCCATTCACTAAAGAAAGGTGGGGGAATTGTTGAGCCCCATCTACATATCAGTTTGGTTCTCTTAGTTTTATTTATTTTTTGGGGGGAGAAGGTTTCTTCTCCAAATCATCTAGGTCTACAAGAAATCAACACTACTGAAATCATGACAGTAAATATCAGAGAATATATTAACCCATTAACCTTTACTTGAGAAAGCAAAACTTAAATTAAATAAACAAAGTAAAATCAAACAATAAATCAACCATTGGTGAAAAAATCCCAGGACAGATTCTCTTCTGCAGGGGAAAGAACTGTAACAATTTTCAGACCAATATCCTCACTATTATATATAAAGAAACACTAGGGGTATTTCTCTTAGGAATCTTGATAAGTCTGGAGAAAGGAAATATCCATTTAAAAGAGAGTGGGAGAAAAAACCACTCACTAGTTGCAAACTTCTAAATAATGCATATTATTTCCGGAAAAATAATAAATAAAAGAATAAAGCAGCAGATATGTTTGGTATGTGTGTGGCCATGACAGCCATGTTCAATGAAAACTACTTAGACCAGGAGCTAAGAAATACCCACACAAAGAAAATCGGCCACAGTAAGTTCAAGGAGAAAAACATGGGACACACATGTACTAATAAAGCTTGCTTCAGCAAAGAGACAAAAATGCATGGTCAGTGCTGAAATGAGTGATACGACACAGGAAAGACAGATCTCTATGAAAAGACAGAAATACTCAAATAATTGGATTTCTTTCTGCCACACACACTCCCCCTACATCCCCTCCATCCCCCCAGCTTGGTTAACCGGGATTTATTTGTTTGAACAGGAGCCGTAGGCTAAGGGTAGCTAAGCTGCAGACATGTAATACACCTAGCAGAAAAAAACCAGAACAATTTGAAATCAAAGTGAATGATTACATTTCCCATTAGCAGCAATCAGAATCCCCATCTGGGCTGCCTGGAGAGCTCGGGCACTGAGAACCAGAGCCGGAGCACCGTCGCTGGTGGGAGCGGGAGCTCCCCACGCTGCCCCTCTCTCCTTCTGTACTTGAGGCACTGTGAACACATTAATAAACAGCAGCATTTACTCTGCAGTCTCACTCCTAAGAGACCACTCTGCAATTTGCTGCTGTCAATAATATATTAACCACAAGGGGGTTGTAATGACATTTCACATTTGGCACGATATTTTTTTAAAACTGATTTGGGAGAAGGAATTGTATTAGAGGCATATTCAGATGATGGTAATAGACAGCTTCTATACAACCTTCCATTGTATCTTCTGCATTTTGTGAGCTAAACCAAAAGAGACTGAAACTTTTTATGGCAATAATAATAATGACACAATTCTGCAGTCTCAGTTCAAGAGTTAGTCACTACCCAAGGTCATTTATATCTGTGCTTAATAGTAAGCAAGTTCAATTTCCTACAGAAAGATCTCCTCTTAGCTTTGTCTGCTAAATAAATACTGGGGTAAGGATTTTGGCTGCTACACTTCTGCCATCAGTAATTTTGTAAATATATCTCAGACTGAGCCTACAGGAGTAAACCAACTGCAGTGTTTCCACCTGGTAGGCTTTGAAACTGAAGTGGGAGGAAACAGACCCAGACAACAAATGAATTCTGCATATGAAACCATGCATAGTTTAGTTATGCTGGATATTGAAGAAGACTGGGCAGAGACAACCATATGCTGCAATCATCATTAGCTGACCAGATTCTACAGATAATTCTATTTTAAAAAATTACACTTAAATTGTGTGAAAAGGAAAACACTTTCGTATTCAATGCGTATGCGACACTGTGCATATCTACAGTGTCTGTTACTCCTTTATTAAATCAGCAAGTTCTGAGGCTTTTCCTTACAAAACCCTTCCAATTCCTGTTAGTTCTGCAGATCCCACATGGCTAAAGAAAGTGAAGAATGTGATTCCCACCAGCTCCATATTTTACCTCTGTGCTTTCCCTGGAGCTGTAATCATAACACAGCGAGGCAAATTTGTGGTGAACAGAGAGAATTCTCTTGGTTCACGGAGGCTTTGGATCATGAATTGCAGGATGAACATACAGTGCAGCGGAAGGCAGACAATCACAGGAGAAAAGATGATGGATATGAGCAGCAAAGCATTGGATTTTTAGGAAGCTGGAATTACCCATGTTTTGACTTTTAAAAGATACAATGGACAGATTAACCTGATTCTAGTACACATTTTAGAAGGCAGTATATTTTTCATGCCTAGCAAAGTTACCTGGTCTGGGTGCTAAAGTGTTATTCTGTTTTTTCTGAGAGGCAAGGAGAAGTAAGTCATAAAACTTTTATGAAAGTCTCATTATGACAATCTAAAGTACAAATAGAGCTCGTGACATCTGTAGGAACCTGTGTCTTAGACATGACATCACTGCTGTTTAAAAAGCAGTCATGGAGAATGAGGCTGAGTTTTTGTTCTTTTTTTAACATCATTACATATACATTTCTTTGTTGCTGTTTCCTAGAAATTGGGGCACAACTGTTAAAATTGCATACTTTTTATCATGGTTGCAGGCTGATGAGAGCTACCCATGGGTTAAGGGGGAAGGCAAGCCTCTGCTAGTGGGAAGCCATTAGAATCTTGTATTTGAGGAACATTAGATCTACTGCAATAGTTCAGATAAAAATCTAAATAATGGATTTACATCTCTATGAAAACCAATCAATTAACTCATAATTTTTACATGGCAACCCACTAAGAAAACATGGTGTAAAGATACCATTTAACATATTAATTAGTATTTCTCCTTTCTAAAGAAAACAAGAAATTTATTTGGTATTGATGGAATTGTTTAGCGTAGGCCCTTTACAGAACAAATATGAGCTTTGGGTCTTGCAAATCTTTCTTTCCCTAAGCCTGCTGAAAGCACTGACCTGTGAGAGAGGGCATTCTTTGGCTAATGTGCTCTGATTCATCTCTTTGAGCAGTTCCTTTAAGGCATTGCGAACTGTGGCATGGTTCCACTGCTCTGCTGGCAAATCTTCCAACTTTGAACAACTGTTAAAACAGAAAGCAAAAAGCAGATAGAAACATCACCTTCACAGACGCTTACTTTTTGTGTGCAAGTGCTATAGACCTTTAAGCAACAAGCACAACCCTGGAGTTTCCTGCTTGGCCAGTCCATCAAGGTGCTTCTCCCCTCTATCCCTCTCCCCCCAAGCACGATTACCAGAAGATGTGCAGTTCAACATGCAGCTGCTGATCCTTCTATGGCATATGTGCACATAACCATTCCTGCTGGGGCTTGATGGAGAGCAAAGAAACTGCATAAAGCGAGCCCCAGGAATGGCTGAGTAAAGCCATCCTCTACAGAAAAAGATACTCCCGCTGGGGTAGAAAAACAAACATATACGCTGCACTGCCACTATCAAAATCCCTGAACAGTGAGGGCCCTCATTGTGTGGAGGCAAGACTTTGAAAAATTAGTTTAATTTTATAAAGGTTCTTATAGTGCCTTTATCACTGAAGTATCCCAGAGCCTTTCAGAAACACATTAAGCCATATGCCAAACATCTGTCACGTGTAGTTCATTCTCACTTTCATTCCACAAGAACTGCGTAGGTAGCGAAGCTTTTGTCTTCATGTGACTTGTGCCTCTTTTAATTTAACAAGCTTATGGTTTGTATCTACATGCATGGGGACAGACCCAAGAAGCGCAGCAGAAAGGTGAGAGAAGCTTGTCACTGCCATTTCTGCTTCAGAGCCTTAATGCATGCTCTCCAATGGCCCCAAAAGGTGGTTCTGCCTTCTGTCCTTACAGCTGGGCTTTTGCCTCAGTGCTGAACTTTCAGTTGTGCTTGAGGAGTTCAAGTAGTCAGTGATCATCTTCATGTCAAAGTCATGGACTATCTTTTATTTATGTGACATCCAGGCATTCAGGCACTTTGAAGACAAAGAATGAGGTCTTAACCTTAGGTTCATACCCTTTGCTAATACAGATGTGACAACAGACTACATGAACACCTGGTAGTGCTATAGCAGCTATAGGGTCTAGACACTCTTTTACAACTACACAGCAGAGATGCAGCCCAGCTGAAAAATTTTAACAGTATACAAAACCAAGGAAAGACCTGTTCATGGAAATCAGGAAACCCAAGATCCATCAGAGATTCAACAAGAAAGAAATGTTGCTGTTTGCAGGTTTAATGCCAACGAGGCATCAACTAATTCCAAATTCTAAACTGCACTGAACAGTTGGAGGGCATGTACCTGTCACCAAAGGGCATGCACATATCCCTGTGGGCCCTTCTTCTGTTCGAGCCAAAGCTTCAAAGAATTGTCAGAAAGTTATTCCAGACTGTCTGTTAGTTTTTACTCTTTCCTCTGTCATGTTCTGGCCACACAGCTACAGGAGGCTGTGCAATGTAGGCTTATCTGCAGCTCTGGCATACGCCATGCACTGCCAGGGACCTTACATTTCAGGACTCTTTAGAAGGCCAAGACAGAGAAAGGCGAAGAAAAAAGGAAGGAGGAAAGGAGGGTAAATAAGTGTAAAAATGTTGGGAGCTTTTGCTTTGCTAACCAGAACTAGCCCTGAGGGAAGGAAAACATTTTCAAAAGGCCAAATGCAGCTGCAGTGACACTTTCCTTGCTTGTCTTCTGTTTGCTGGAAAGACCACTGAAGGAAAAAAAGGAAAGTAAAAAAAGCTCCCCTCCTCCACATCTCAGCAACTGGCTGAACAAGACCTGGATTTTCACAATGCAGCCCCTAGAAAAAGGCAAGGAGTTTATTATTTGATAAAATTAGAACTTAAGAATCCATTAAATCATGGACTGTAGAAAGGTCTGCCTCTAGAAGCCCCATATTTTTACTTGATTGGGTTTCTGCCCTTCCCCTCTCTGTTACCATATTGCTACTTCAGAAAACATACAGTATCAGTTGGAAGATGCACCAAAAAGCTGCCAGGTGACCCACCCATCTCTCCATTTTCTTTTCATCAAAAGCCCAGAAATTAATGAAGACAGGATGCGCTAATCTCTGTAGTAATGCTGTAACCAACAGAGCAGCTCAGAGAATAGGGAAGGACAGATGTTCAGAAACACCCACCTTTGTAATTGGATTTTCAATGTCACAACATGATAGACATCTTGTAGCATGTCAGCTACTGTCGCATCTGGTGCATCGGTCACATAACTGAGAGGGAGGGGATTCCACCTCCCAAGCTTGATTATTCCTGAAAAGAAAACAAAAAATCCATACTTTATATTTTATCAGCCATTTATGAAACCCTGCAGCAAGGCTGATTGTTCCCAAGATCTGCCTTGAGGTTTATTGCAGTCCTGCCCAGCTAGACATGTTCTACTGACTCCTGAGGAAACAGTGGAGAAGAGCAGGAACAGATTCAAACTTTTTAGGAGACAGTTGCTGACATGTTCATGACTCTTAAATTGCTGTAAGGAAACACAGGAGACTTCCTTCACATCTTTTATCATCGCTCTAAAGCCTCGGTCTTTAAGTTAGAATAAGCTTTAAGTACTTTCTAGTCCTGATTTTGCTGTCTACAAAAACTATTCAGTAAATAAATGCATTACTTTGACTTGAACAGGAAAATTCCTATGCGTGGGCTTTCAGCACTGTTACAGTCTAAGCACAGTACGATTCCCAGTGTGGATGGAAACCCACCAAGCAGGAAGAGCTCACTCCCAGATACAAGTTGCACTATGCAGACACGTTTTGGTTTTTTTTTCCTCACAAAGAAAATCAAGAACCAAACAACTGCAAGCTGCTGACCACAGATCCAAAATAGCTTTTTGGAGGCGGGGGAGAATGCTGTATGTTCTATTTCTACTTCTGTTCATTTTTTCATCGGGATCATCACCTCTTCTGGATGAGCTTGTCACAAAGACTGCAAACTTGGATGGTAAACCATTTGGTGCAGAGGTATTATTTCTGTTGAGACAATTACAGAGGGCCCACCCACACCAAAAACAATGACTAATCCCAGGAATGACTTCCAGGAAGACACCAAACAAAGAAAGCCACAGTGCCATCTTACCATGGCAGCAAAGCAGTTCAGTCTTGTTCTGCACTATTGCCACTACGGCTTTTATTCCCTCCTTCATTTTATTCCCATTGCCCCACTGTTCTGCTCACTTAACTCTCCTCAGCTCAGCCCTATAAGACACCATTCTCCCATTCAAACTGATGCCTTCTGAGGTTTCTTTATATACTGTGTGATCTTTGAAAAGACATCCATAAACTCAACTGCCAGAAAAAAAGTAGTACACTAATACACAAGAAGACTACTTCTTCTGAGATAACAGGCACGCCAAGAACTCCTCTTGGGTATCTGGAAGGATGTTGTGGTGCCAAGAAACTTCAACTGTCTCCTCCTCACTTTCTACTCCCAGCTCTTCACCAGCTCTGGAACTAATTGAACTGCAGTAAATTACAAAAACCTCTTATCCTGATTTCCCAAAAATGATCATAAGATAAACACCACACTGAAACAGTGAAACAAAGCTTCTAACAGAGACAATAACAGAATACAAGGAGCCCATGAAGTACCTGCTATGGAGTATTTTCCCCCATTCCTACACAGATTGAAGAGGAAATAATTTTAGTACAACTCCTTTTCTGTAGCACTTAAATCTTTGCCTTTACCACCGACAAGCTTTGCAAGGCATTCTGTCAGCACACACTGAAAGAAGCTGGAAGTGACCTAGTTCATCCTCAGTGGCACAAAGTTTCACTGGAACATGCTGGTACAGACAGGCTAATACTTCAAGAGCAGTGAAGCTTAAGAAGCTTTTGGCAAAGAGATATAGTGTCCAAATGAAACAAAAAGTTACTAAGTGTTGCTTGATATCCAATGCTTGAAAATGGGACATAAACAGAACAAAAACATTTCAATGATGCACTGTTTCAGTATTAAGATTTAACAATCTGGTGCTGAATATGCTGCAGTATAAATAGTGCCTGGACTCAGATCCAGTAGAGTAACACACAGCACTCATTCACAGCACCGTATGTCTCCAGTGCTGGCTCCTTGAGTCATATTCCACTTGCCAAGAAAAGCTGTTTTTCTTAAGGGGATAGTTTACTTAATGTTATCTCTGGTGACAACAAGAAATGTATATAGTACAGCATATATTAGTCATGAAATGAGCATCAAGGGTCTACTGCGTAAAATACATGCTGGAAAAACACAGTTTAGCTGCTGACTTCCTTCACCTCCTCCTGCTATACAATAATTTAAAGCAAAATCACCTAAAAATCCAGAAATCTATACAGGCTTCACAGAACACTTGGCTTCTTATGTTTAACCCCGCCAAATTTTCATGTTATTGAAAAAATAAGCATCATATGTGCCCCATAAGTCACATCTAAATTGGTGATATTTTACAAGAGGCTTTATTTTTCATTCAATTAAGGAAAGCACTCAGAGAGCACACCATCTGCAACTGCTCAGGCCTGGTAATGCTGGCAAAGGACAAAGAGATGGTCGGGAAGCACTGAAGTTACTAAAGGTGTCCCCACACTAAAATGGTTTAAAAAAAAAAAAAACAAAAAACCCAGAGCAGCCAGAGTGCACATGGGAAATACTATGCAAATTGTTTTACAGGAATGTCTGCTACTACTGGAAGTTAGGGAGTTTTTTTTTTTTTCAATCCTCCTCTACAACTGGAGAGGAAATTGTTTTGGCTGGATTTAAACAAACACAGGTGTTACCATAATGCTCAGTGCCTCTGCACGTTAACACCTGCTCAGAGTCCTTTACTCTGTGTTACAGCGCTGCTGATGCACGCTATTTTTTCAGCCGGTGTGATGTGACGTGTGAAATATTTTTTTCCAGAGCACATTAAGCTGGTCCAAACGATAGCCAGAAGCCATGGTTTCCATTCAGCTCCTCAGCAGACTTCACAGGTGCGTATTTCATGGCACCAACACTGTACTTAAGACAACTCTTGGGCTATGTTTGGGAAGATGATGCCAGCTTGTTGAGCAAACGTGTTCTCTGCATACTGAGACATCTCTGAATGACTACTCAGTAAAAACTGAGCAGGCCAAAATTTTCCCCCTAAAATGGTCCCTTCTTATCCAGACTGGGTGTTTCTAGCATAACAGCAACGCTGACATGAAAACAGCCTGACAGCAAGGGGTCCACATACACATTTTTTATTGTTCCTCTCATTGACTTCAAATGGTACAGCTCAGGCCTTTAAAGAAATCACTTTTACTGGCCTGGCTAACCTTTTATCCTACCACAACTGACACGTGGGACGGGAGACAGGCGTGAGGAAAGGTCACTGTGTTACTAATGAACATAGTACTTCTCTGGGAGTATCACTTCCCTGTCAGCTTCAGACCTTCTCAAAATCATGTGTGGATAATGCACAGCAGATCAGAAAGCTCAGGGAACACAAAAATACATCTTCCTTGAGTTCCCAAAACTCTTCTGTTAGCAAATCTGGCTTTCTTTCCAATATCTATTGGGTCTTTTTTCCTGCGAAAGATTTTTGAAGGGCAAGCTAACAGATTTCAATGCTTGCACACACTCAAGAAATAGCCATACACTAGAACAGCTCTCAACTCACCAAGAAATTACTGAATGCAGCCCAGGCTAGTTAGCAATTGAAGACAATAAAGACATTGGTTTTCTCAAAAGATTTTTTTTCACAACTTATGTTAGAAGAGATTCTCTATCCACACAGGTTGTTGGTTCTTGAAGGGCATGTACTTCTACAGTCAGGTCTTTCATTAACTTTACGCCTCAGCTTCATCAAAATGCAGACAGGGAAAAAATACACAGTAGCTTTGTGTAAAATGGGTGCAACTCCCTTTACCCACAAGAATGGCAGAACACACCAGGGCCAAACTTGTGTGAGCTCAAGTGTCAGGTTTGTACATAACAACACTGAATTCACTGCTGTCACTCCACTCAGGCCAATGATGTGCCACCCTGCCAGCATGTTTCGAACTGAATTTCATTCAAAAAGCAGCTCTTTTGGAGAAGGAAAGTGATAACTACACAGGTGAGAGCAGAACACTACACTTAACAGAAGACTTGCCCTGCTATATCACAGCTGACCCATTCTATATCCAGCAGAACTCATCACAGGATCCTCATGAGCTTAATTTTTATCACCTAAAAAAATGATGCACCTAAAGCACTGGGATTATTCCTAGGATATCACCCCACTGATATGTGAACTGAATGGATGCAAGGCTGGGGCTAAAGCAGACTTGCAGAATAACTACTTTGATCAAGAGTATAAAATGACAAAAAGCAGAAAGCTGCTTTCTAGAAAAACACAGCTAAGCTGGCAAACCCTTTCCATTATGTAATTCACACGAAAATTTCAAGTCCCATGAAAATTATTTATCTATATAGGCTAGAAACCTCATTTGTCATTGCAAATGGAAAGACAGCCACACAGCACACTCATTCTAAGAATACCACATCTGAGCTTTAGAACATATGTATCATGGTCTAGCTATGACTATGGAATAGGTCCTAAATGGAATGAAGAGCAGATGCTGCATCTCCCACTCACCTGCACAGGTAACCTTCCATCTGGATAGCCCCATAACAATTACTGGAGCACTTCAGGCACCTTCCAACACATCACTGCTGTAAAATTAAACTCTTCAAATGGGGCATTTTCCAAATTCCTTTTTGTGGCTAAACAGAGGAAACAGGACTAGAACATGCTTCACCCTGTCACTGGCTCTCTTCAAACCATCCCCTGCTCCAACCACGGCCATACTCTTGATTTCACTTTCACAAATTCTGAGCATATCTGAATTACATCTTAAATGGATATTAGTAGTATTAATGCAAATGCGTATGCAGAATTAATGTAACTTATTTTAAATGCTAATCTGCCAGGGTTAAAAGTTAGTCATGAGTCCTAGAATTTGTTTTCTTGCATCTCAGGGATCTCAGGACCACAGCCTGAGAGTTGTGGACTGCAAACACAAGGCTGGTTGAAGAACGCAACCAACATCTGCTGCTGCCTTGTGAATTCAATCAAGTAGTTTTGATCAAACATTGTGCTTTTTAACAGCAGCTCTTACCAAAACAACAGACACACAGGAGAAACTGCAGGTTGGCATTAACACCCAAGCATTTCTGATTTCTTTTACAGCTTCAAATGAATGACCTCAAAGAGATACCCAATAAAAGCCCCACTTCTGGGAGCACCAAGCCATTTCTCTATCACCCACTACTGCAGGACTTCCTTCAAAAATGGGTAGGCTCCTGTGATAGTGATTGCATCTATCCCCTTCAAAGGCATCTTATCCCTATGCTTTAGAATGGAATTTTCCTTTGTGGAGCTGTGTTTTGTTACAGAAATTGAAAACTGCTTGTCCCATGTAATAAATAAAAAGAATTACTTATTCATAAATCAGTTTGGAGAAAATCACTACCCTGCAGTACATAACAACTCAACCCATGTTTCTTACCTCTATACTACCTGCAGTATATCATCATACTGTAGCAACATAAAGCTGTAATTTCTAGTTATTACTGTTAATCCAGCAAAGTGAATGACTTTTCAGGCAGAAAGGATGAAAAAGCAACGGGAAAAATTACCAGAAAATAAACTGATTATATTAATTTTTGTATTATATTATTGAGCTGTCTTTTCTAGCTTTTTGGAAAATCTAAGAAAATACTATACTGCCTTTGCCCATCGTTATAACGGTGCCAATATTATTCTATTGGATTTCAGTCAATGACACATTAGGGTAATAGATGGGAAAAAACAATTAGCAGAATACTCCCCCATACTTCTAAAGCATCTTTCATCAGAGGGCCCCAATGCACTTAAAAAACATTAATTAACTGAACTTTGCAACATCCTAATATGTGAGGTAGACTGCATTCTGCCAATTGACATATCGGTGATGCGGTGATTGAAAGCACAAAATGAACATAATCCTATGCTTATGCCAATACAAAAGAATCCCCCTCCTTCCTCGTTTCAGCCCATAATAAATAATTCAGTGAGAGAACAGGAATAAACTATGTGATTACACTGTGATGTACACATCCACAAATCAACAGGAACACCCACAATCCTCAGATGACGAATGCTCCACCCCAGCTCATGAGACTTGTGCAAATTCAGGGCTCTGCACAAAAGGGTGACCTTCACCCAAGGGGAAAACACAGCCGAGCCACACAAAGCTCTGGAAGCACAAAGCCCCTGGAACTGTTGCTGCTGGAAGTCTTTGCTCTTGCTGTTTAAAAATGCTCTCAAACTCTGAGTACCAGTGATGGTTTAGAGCACAAAACAACACAACTATGAGCCAGTCAATTTAAATACTTTCTGGCTTGCACATCTGTATCAGTACAGAGACTTTAATATAGACTAAGCAATTACATGATTACATATGATATTTATATGATTATATATTAAACATTTTATGGAATTATGGGTGTAACTATCAATAGAAAGATTATTAGTGTTACAAGATTTAATGCCAAACTTCAGAGTACTTTCATAGATGAAAATAGTTTTGATACATGAAGCTTGGTTTTGTGTTTTTCATTTTTTGAATGCTAGCACTGCCCCTTCCTTTCCTCCAACATGACTGTACTGAAGTATTTGACTTAAATAACATACACTAAACAGTTTAATGGCTGGTAATTCCACATATCGGGTTTACATTTTACAGTAAAAAGATTGTGCCTCGTGTAATAGATGCTGGTTCACATTTGGGAAACGTTATGTGAGGACCCTGACTTTTATTAGATTAATTTAATATAGGCACTAAGTTACTAGACTAAATTAATAAAGATCTTCTTAAAAAAGGAAAAAAATGAGGTGAGGGGAGAGAGAGAGAGTGAACAGAATGAACCCACAAATTAAATAAAATTTTCTGGAGCTTGTTATTTTGGAAGTCTTTATTTAATTTTCCAACCTCTATTCAGTTTGAAAAAACAGTCAATAATTGGTAAGGAAACAGGAAAAAAAACCTTGATGTTATTTACTTCAGGGGATTATTTTTAAAACTGTTATATGATAGAACAGGAATACCACAAATAAACAGAAGGGCAAGGAAGCAAAGGAAGTACTATTAAAAAAACAAGACAACAGGCTATTCACTGAAGTTTCCAGAGTGGATTCAATGATCCTTGTGAGTCTCTTCCAACTCAGAATATTCTGTGATTCTGAAGTATCTTTTACATGTCCTGTATTACTTATAAAACTACCACCTCCACTGAGGAAAACCACATTCAGTCCTGCATAATATCTGTCTTTTGTCATTTTTGAGCTAAGTGTGCACTTGCCTTGGACAACCAGAATATGCATAATGAAAGAGAAGTCCACTTCTCTCATCTGAGACAGAGAACCACTTCTCTTAAGTATCACTTCCAGAGCAGAAAAGAAAGTCTTTCAAATCATGACAACTAATGATGGAAAGGCTACTGCATCCAGGTGTCTTTCATAACCCTGCCAGCCTGGAGTCCAGCTTCACCCTCCACCAGGCTGCCCTTCCTGAGAGGCACCCTCACACCAGGGCAGTCTCAGCGGTATTATTCAGTGGACCCAATGCCCATAGGACTGCAGCACCCGCTGCATGTCACTAACCTCATCCCCACATAATGCCCAGAACAGGGCACTCCACCCAGTTCTGCATGAAATTACTGCCTTTTGGGCAATCTGTGCTCTTATGACAACATTGTTCCCAGCTTAGCCGTGGGACACCAGGAGGCTGTGCCTCCTCCCAGGGAGCAGTGCCTGCTGAACACCCTTGAAATCCAGAGTGTCACAACTCAGCTTGTTCCTTGATGAAAGAGCTTCTTTAGCTGCTGCCATGAGTAGAGGTTTGCTTTGCCATGTTAAAATCAAAGTTGTCCCTCATGCTTTGGACATCAGCTGTCTCTCCTTAGAGTCCCAGGGTCCCTGTGTGCTGCTTCTCTGCCATCCCAGCATGGCAGCAGGACCTGTTTCTAATTTAGGGCCTCCCAGAGAGCCAACATAAGCAGATACAGCTAGTGGGGACCTGCAGTGGGCTTCCAGCTCAGCCTTACGGACTGAGAACTGGGGCTTTAGTGCAGTTGCCTCAGTTGCTAAGAAACACGAATGCAAGTGTACCCAACAGGTGGTGCTTTTCTCTACAGCACATGTCCCTGAACAGCCATAAACAATGCTGGGATCATCTCATCACAGATTTTGGACCTGGTGACCGTACTGCCACCTCACCACCTATACAGGGCTACGCATAAGTAAAAGGACCAGAGCTTTACACAAACATTTGCTGTCCAACCTTTTTGTCATCTTTCTGCCAGCCCATCGCCAACCAACAGAAACTGCCTCATGACACGTTCAGCAAAAACAGCGCATCTGGGCAGACAGCCTTTGGTCCCTACCTCCCTGAAGCCTTTCTTGAATTTTATATGATATTTCCCAGAGAAGAGGAGAGGTAGGAGACATTTTCCCTCTTTGGGGAAAACCCTGCTTCTTTTTAAAAAGATGCCAATGCCCCGAACTCCTTCAATTCATCCAGCTTCAATGTTTGCCTATAAGCTTCACACGGAAAGTCAGTCTACTGAACAGAAGAAACAGCACAATAACATGGCATTGCAGCTGAATACATAAAACACGTTTTAAAGGTTATAAAAGAGCATTGCTAACAGGACATTGTAGAGGATAATAAGCTTAGAATTAAGCCTACAGACATTGTCTGGCCTTGTATGAATCTGAATATCCTGCCCACTCACAGCAATAGCTACAGAGAGCTCAGAAAGTCTGGCTCGGACTGCAAACACGCAGCAGCCAACTATCTTTGTGTTGAGTCAACTACAAGTAGATTTGAAAATTCATGGGTCTGAAGTCCAAAGAAAAATAAGGGCATACAGCATGCTGTGCTACACAAACAAACCCCTAAACTAATGCAGTTTCATATTCTGGCCTATGTAGTTTAACAGCTTAATCTCTTTAGTCTAAGGTTTGTGTCTTGGGGTTTTCCTTACACTGTATAAAGACTAGCAGAATGGTTTTTGCATTAAATTACTACTTTTGGTTTGCTTTCTGTCTTTTCTTTCTTCCCACCAGACATTCAGCTCTTGACTTCCATAAGAAAAAAACAACAACAACATGAACAACTGAAAAACTAGGAGAACAGCATCTAACTATTCAGGACAGAAAAGCAAGTATTGCTGAGGAAATACAGGGATCGAGGACTTTACTGACAATCTCAAATTACTGCTTCCACTAATTCAACATTAATGCAGTAAGTGAAGACACAGTTGCTGTAATTTTTGCCATTCAACTTTGAAGCCCTCTGCTCTTTGTAGCTGCCTTACTTTAAGAGTATAGCCCGATCCATACAGGATCAAAAAATATTCACAAGCTTGATCCCAGTGTCTCTAATGACATTCAGTTAAGAACTAATTCCACCACAAAGCAGTTAACAAGGAAGGTAGTAACACTTGTATTTTAGCATTTTTATATTAAAAATTTCTATGGAAGCAGAAGTATCCATGAAAATCTGCATGCACATGTATATTTAAGAACAGGCAAGAGATCTAAGACTCTCTGTTGATACTCAGGTTCAGGTCTCACTCATAGCACAAACAGGTAGAAGGTAAGGGAATAAACCTCCCCTTTGTCTTACAAATTGATCGACTAGAAGAGACAGAGAAAAGTATCTTTAAGGTTATAAAATTTTTTTCAAAATACATTTTAATAATCCTAGTTCTTAATTTGCATGGCATTGCAAATTCAGATGAATATTATTAAATTATGTAAGAAATTTTCCTTTACTGACACTTATTTCAGTTGATAACCTGATCTCAAGTTCCCCGTCTCTCTCTTTTATTCCCAAGAAGAGAAAAAAAATCTGCATTTCTGACAAGTCTAAATAAAGCTTTGCTGGTTACTGAACTATGCTACATTTCCTATCAACAGAAAACAAAAGCGGAAAAAAAAAGACTAGTTCACCACTAGAGGAGATGACTCAGAGCAAGCAGGAACTGTTACCAGACT
Source organism: Onychostruthus taczanowskii (assembly GCF_017590055.1). NCBI lineage: Eukaryota > Metazoa > Chordata > Aves > Passeriformes > Passeridae > Onychostruthus > Onychostruthus taczanowskii. The sequence goes on along the minus strand of NW_024499240.1, from coordinate 11,613,203 downwards.
CAGAAAAAACAGTTTTCCCTTGTACCGTTGATGAGCCCACATTAATGCTGAGATGAACCTAGATTTGTTTTCTTAGCCCACATCTTCCTAGAACTGAACCTATTTTTTTACAAAGCCACCAGAGCCTTTTTGGATCCTGTTAGCATTTTAACTTCATGTTAGTCATTTTGTGAAGAAGAAACCAAAAAACAGAAAGATAGAAATAACTATTTTTTTTAAATTTAACTGATACATTTCTGTGCACATGGTAAAGACTGGATAGAGTTATTAACATTTTGGATCTGGAAGTTCACAGCACACATACATCATGCTCAGCAGCATTTCCAGTTCCCCACTTCTTTAGTAGCAGCTAAGATTGTCACGTAATCACCACATATAGAAATTGTGGAGCTGCTATGAAGAAAACTAACTCTATCCCAGCCAAAACCAGAGTGAGTGTTTAATGGACACTACAAGCCTCAAGCACTGCTGGCACTGTGAACACCCTTGTGAGATGGTGTAGAGCTCTAGTACCTCCTCTCACCATTTCTTTCTCTTTCTTAAACTCTATCTCATGTTCAAATCAAAGAGATAAAAAAATGATGCAGAGTGATATTTCAAGAGAAAGGGAGAAAAGACTGTCATTTCTAATCATCTCCCAAAGCCCCAGGTGTCTTGGGCCCACGTATGCACAGCTTCTATGTGCGAAAGCAGAAAAGGAATCTAAAGGCCCATTCCCAGTTCGGGGGAATATAATTAAAGAAAGATACAGTGGGATGATGCCTTATTCAGAACATGGCACCAACACTGGAAAATCCCTGGAATCTACCAGAGATACCATTTCACCATAAGGCACAACCTATACTGCTGCCAGCATTTTCCTCTGTACCACAAATATGGAGTATCTGACTAGGGATTTCAACTAATAATATCATGCTACAGGAGAAAACAAAATATAAATAACTACTTCACAAAGTCTTATGTAGGAAGATGAAGACACTGCATACATCTTCTCAAAGAATAGGCTGAACAGCCTTCATATAATCCAGATATATTCTCTTTTCCTTACTGGCACAGGGAACCAGAGCAGACCTCAGCAGTGAGGGAGCATTACTAGCCCAACACACCAAGGCATCTTTGGGAAGTCTATAGTTTTCACAATCTGATTGATTTCAAAGGTCACCCTGGAGGAAAAGCCTCAATCTGGTTCCTGCCGACACAGCCGTTTCCCACAGCCAGTATCTATTCTCTGCTCTTGGCACTCACTCAGGTGGTGGGACGTGGGTTGCACTGTGGGTATCTGCATCTTAATGAAAGTCTATTTCACTCCCCCAAAGCCTATTGTTCATTTGGAGGCATGGAGTGCTACTGGTTGTTTCATACTGGAAGTCTTAAGACAGGTATGCACACCAAAGAAATAAAGACTTTCTGAGTAAGAAAAAACTTTGGAACTATAGAATTATCCTAAAAATCTGAGCTGCCTAAAATACTATAGCAATTGAGACTTAAAATTATTTGTAATTCCTTCTAATCAGCAAAAAAAAATACCCTTCCTTCATCTGACAGATCTGAGTTCATGGTGGATGAAAATCCAAACAGAGGAGTCTATCAGCACTAAAACAGCTCTCATTTTCCCTAGGTGATGACCCTGGTTTACAGTTTATCACAGATGAACTCATTTGAAAAGCTCATGCAGTAAGAGTCCCAATCAGTGTGATCAACCATCACTGTAGTGTAGATGGAAAAGATCACAGCCACACAATTAAAACTGCAATCTAGGAGAATAAAATTAAATATTAAACAAAATTGATAAATTAGAGATGAATCTATATGATTTTGCGAGAAAAGGCTTAGTCTAGGTAAACTGCTCTAGACTAAACATGTTGCACTGATGAAATTCAAGAGGTTGTCCAGTCAAGCCATACTGAAAATTAAGGTCCACCCAATCTTCATAACCAGGAATAATTTTATTGCTGGAGGCCCAAAACAGTGGTCTCCTTGTTACTTCCTTTACCTACTTCTCAGGTGAAATGCTTTTGTCACATGTTCAAAGAAGTGAACTGAAGATACAGAGGCCCCTCATCTGGAGATGTCTAAAGAACACTGTTCATTTAGAAGAAGTAAGATAAGAGTTTGAAATCGAAATACTCTGTGTGTTAAGGCTAAGCTAACAAGCTCTTTACAAATGAAATGGGGGCATTTAGGGACTTAAGCCAGCTTTTAACCAGGTATGTAGTATACAAAAAGCTTCATATTCCATTAACTGTGGTGAGTACCTCCAAATGCCCTACATAGACAAAAGGAATGTCATACCCGAAGCATCTTTTGAGTAACTTTTACTTGAAAAATTTTGAGTAATTTTATCTAGAAAGAAAATATTAGCTAACGTAACTACCTTACAACCTAAACTTTTGAGCAATCTTTGCAGAACTGAAGAATTACGCTATTATTACGGCTGAGGAGTTTTCTGCCAGTAGAGGAAAGGGAATTTGCTGTGTCTTACAAAGGACAGGAAGGCTTGACAGGTTGATGGGCAAGAACAATGCACTCTCCCTCAGCCTCAGTGAAACAGCAGAACCCTCCACCACCAGCAACTGCCCCCAGCCAGAAAATGGTCTCAACCTTGTTAACAGCCTTTTGGGCCCTTCTTGGGTACAAAAAAAGAAAATTCCATTTTGAGCTTGCAAATCAATGAATAGGTTTTCTTTCCTGCCAAAACAGACCTCAGATTTGTCATAGTGAATAAGATGAAACAAGCCTGTCTGAGAATCCCTCATGGCAAGCAGCTCTGCTGGTCAGTGCCTGCTCACCCATCCACCCAGGGCCACATCACTGTCACCTTCCTCCTCCCGCCCACGCCTCGCTGCTCCCGTCTCTGAATGACGGCCAGCACCTCCCAGCTCTACAGGAATAAATCTCCAGACCACAAACCCCTAATATCCCTTCCTCCTCTCCCAAGGCAACAAGTTACCTCTGTTTGGCTTGAGTCATGACTTTTCTTCCCATCTTCTTCCCATGCAAAGGGATGTTTATAAATTTACTCAAATTTATAAACAGAGGAAGAGAGTACTAGAGGTGCCCGAAGAGGGATGAGCCAGGGATGCCTGTTCCACAGGAGCCATGCCCAAGGGTGCTTGCTCAGCCCATACAGAGTGGGGCAGCCCACAAAACACCGAAGTGCTGTTCCCAGGGCAGGGAAAGCTGCAGTGCTGGATGAGGAAGGAGCACGGCAGGCAGGTGTGGTGATGGCTGCCAGTCAATTCACACCTCAGCATTAGCCCTTTTCACTGTGCATACATGGGCTGCACAGCCAACTGGCCAGCTGCACACACCCCACACCCCCCCTCACTGCAGCCAAGGACAGGAAAACATTCCATTTTTCCACTAAAATGACCCATTTTACTGCCACAACAACTCTTTTTTGATATATTTGCTCTGGATCTGCTGTCAGGTATGCATTATTATATATTCAACGGAATATGTATTTCTAAATAGCAGGTGTGATATATTTTAAGTGAATGCAAATATTATGTGCATAGCCACAGTAAAGGGAGAGAACACAGCAGTCAGTTTAAATCCTGCTTCCTTTACTGATTTTCACAGTAGAAGTAGTAAAGTATTTGTAGGAAGCTGATACAATATAACACAAAGTGAATTAATATTAAAGGGAAAAAAAAACCAACTTACTTCAGGGACTAACACTTTTCCCCCTTCTTGCACATAAAGACGTGTAGCTATGTTAACTCTGGACACTACAAATTTGATATGTATGTTGTAAAATCAGACACAAATACACAGCTTGTTGTTATAATTCAGAAATAAAGTACATAAGAAGCAAAAAAACCAAAAACTGAAAAGCAAACAAGTCTTTTTCAGCTGTTTCTCCAAGAAATGCCAGGAAATTCTTTGTATTTCACCTTGGGGTATGGACATTAGTAGTCATTCTCTGACAGTATTTATATGAGATGCTTTCAAACTGTACAAAGTTGGTAAAGTCATTATCCCTATTGTACAAAATTATGTTCAATCCTTTTTTTTTTTGCCAAATCACCACCAAAAGATGACATTATTTCAGAATATTCCCTGTGTAACACAGAGCAGCAGATCGTGGAAGTAACAGATATCTTGCTTTGGTGGATAAAAATCAGGGGAGAAAAAGAGAGAGAATCAGTTCATAAAACCACAACTTGCGTAACTGGTTTTGCTTAAATGAAAGACAAATCAACTGATCATTTCCTGGCAGATGAAGCATTACATTCAAACAGAATTTAAGAATTTAATTCTTTAATTATTTAGCCATAGTCTTACTCTCTCTCACTCTATTCCCTTTTTATTTAAAAACTCCTTTTTAAAGCAAGTAAATTTTGGAGGAGAAACTCTGTCTCAAACTACAAAAAGTTTGAAAAGGAAAAAAACAAAACCAAATCATCCTGAAACAACGTATTTTTAAAACTTATGTCCATGCCTCCTCTGCCGTTTAATTTTCTCTCTTGGCAAAAATATTCTAAGAATTTTGTAAGACTACTAGTATATTTGTTTAATCCCCAGTCCCAGCCCCCCAGAGACGGCTTTTAGGTGGGTTTGTTAATAAATTGTTAATACTTTGTTAATAAGCAGTGGCACAGCCGTGCTGTGGGAGTTTCCCAGGTGAGAGCTGAGCCCTCCTGGATCCAAGTTCATCACTCGCCACATTGCTAATGAGACAAGTGCAGCCCAACACGAGGTTAATTGTCAGAAGCAATAATCTAAATTAAACTGGCCAACATTCAAGTAAAAGGTACCATTTAAAATATCCTTTTCCAATGAAAGCAATCTCAGGAGTTTATTTGCCTACTCAATATAGGATTCCAGGTTTTAAAAAAAACCCTTCTCCTTCCCCTCTAAGGAACCAAAGTGATTATTTTTAATACAGTGACATATGTTAGACAAAAGTATTAAGGAGGGGGCTTCATTCCACTCCAAGTCTCAATGGAATTTTCCCTTATGTGATCACACATCTGAGCTCAGATTTCACCCTAACCAATGAAGATTTTTTGTTGAACAATTGCTATTAGCTGATGAGAAACCTTCTCACAAATAATCCCAAAACAAGGAAGATCTAGTGTGATGTTCCCAGCACTGAGAAATATAATTAAAACAACATGGGGAATTTGAAAAAAAAAAAAAAAAAAAAAGTGAGAGTTCAGAAAAACATTTGAGAAACAGCTCAAGTCAACTCCAAGCTCACTTGGTTTTGGCTGGGACTGCGGGCTCACAACAGCTTCAGCCTGCCAAAACAAATATAGCCACCCGTTTGTTCCCGATGCTTTCACCCAGGGAGGGACCTGCTCCTTTGCTTTCCCCTGCTACGATAATGACATGTCTGCTAGGATTTAACTGGGGTTCATATCCCTGCCCACATCTGAAACAAATAGTATTCTGTTAATTGTGAGAAGAAAAGGACTTAAGTGCCTCCTCGAACTGACATAATAACCAATATCTTCTCGATAATTAGTATGTGCTGTAATTAAAATAGTACACATCGTTCAGGCAAAAAGTTTAAAAATACCTTGGGAGGAAGTAGTTGGGGCTATAATTCCACACAGGGAATCTGTTTAATTGTGGTTGCAACCATAGAGGAAAAATATCGCATTTAAGATAAATATTATTCATTCACAGGGTAGAGTTAGTATAAAAAAGCATCTAATAAACATGAATGTTTGGCTGTAGCTACAACATTTTATGCATATGTTTACCAGTAAGGAATGACTGCAACACATACGAAAAAGTAGTTGTCAATTAACCTTTTTTGTACTTTTAAAATTATTTAGTTGTCATTTTTAAGAAAAGCTGGTAAGTGGATACAAAACTCCTTTTCAAAGTCACCTATACCTAATCTCTGCACTAGTGACCATTAGAATATCCAGGTTTTCAGAACTCCTTAATTTTAGCCTTGAAAATGACATCATTTTAAGGTAGGTAATGCAGTGAAAAATCTCTCAATTGAATAACAACAAATGCAACAAGAAAGAAAAATGCCTCACAAAATATTAGGAAAGACAGTGGATTTAAGTAAGTAATATTAAAAAAAAAATTGGCTCAGCTTTTAATGATATTGCACAAGTGCCTTTTTCTAACACAAAGTTGAACTCTTGAATCACTACAGATGCCTTAGTCTAAGACTTAGGTAGCTGGCAAATACAATGGCATGAAAAGCATCTTGCATTAGACATGGCCAGTTCCAGATTAAGATGCTGACATGAACTAGTTAGAAACATTTTTACATTTCTCTTTTTTTAAATTCACATTTGGGAATTTGCTGGTCCCTCTTCCAAACATATAAAATTCAATCCACAACACAGAAGCTTTGTCACATTCCATTCCTTGGATGCATTGGCCAGTCTACTGCCTACTCATGAACCAAAGGGGCCAAGGCATTCCAAGGGGAATGTACAAAATTAAGACTCTTAGGGTACTAAAACAAACTCTGAAAGTTTGACAGAAGCACATATCTACCTCTGTGAACCAGGAGAACCACCTGCAGCAAGCTGTGCTGGTAATACAGCTAAAGATGACTTTGTGAAGACAACTAGGCAGTGGCAAAACGGAGAAGATTCTAGAGTTCCTGAACTTTGATGTAGGTACTAATCCTAGGCTACTGCCAGTGCTCTTCCTGCCCGATTCTTAAGTGCATACAAAAGCAAACAGCAGATGGTCAATTCATAAGACTGGCAATACTGGCATAATCAGCGCAGAGCCACTGGCCTGTGCCTGCACTCAGCCAAGCAGAGGCTGATTAATCAACTGAGATCAATGGAGTGAAGACCAGAGATGCTTGGAGAACACCTACAGAAGGGACTTCACTCACCAGGACACTCTGAGTAAGGTTCTTCATGGTCCAAGGTAACACATCTTCAAAACACATTGTTAATTTCTTTTTCTATATAATCGTTTGTTTTCCTTCTCCTTTTAAATCTGAATCTCCTATGTCAGATGGGGGAAACAAGCATTTTAATCTTCATTTCTCCCCAAATGTTATCAAAGGACAATAACACAGACCCACTTAAAAATGTAAGGAAATAATGTCATGAGTAACTGTTACAGACGTAAGGAGACAAAACTGTTTTGTTTTCAGAATTTAAAGCGGGAAAAAAGAAGTCCAGGCAGCTTTTCTAACTGCACTAAAAAGACACTAGACAGCATCCATTTTATCAGTTCTGTTTCTGACTTATTCTTCATCATTTCATTGCTGATTTGAGGAGGGGCACAACTGAAGTAAGGTCAGACCTGTTAAGTACTCAGGACATGGTGGGTTGAATAAGACAAGCAACAAAAAAAAAACCTTGTTTTTCTCCTTTTTCTCCCAAATGAAGTAATGTACCATAGAAATCTCCTTCTTGCCTGACAGTTTGCACCTCCAGCAACCAAGGGGCAAAAGGCACTGTAGGACTTCTATCTAGAAGAAACATAACATTTCCTATCCAAATCCAAACACAATGATCCCAAATCAGCAAACTATCCGGCAGCTGTGTAGGCCAGATTGGTGAGGTTCTAGTTAGTTATTTCTGCCAGTTTAAAGCCCAAACTGCAAATGCTTGTTCACTTCTTACAGATTTAACAACTCAAACACACTGGATGATGACCACCTCTGCAAGGCTAAGCTGCTATTTATCATTACTTAGAATTAAATAAAAGCACAAAGACAGATTTTGAAAACCTAGAGCACACACAAAAAATTACACTCTGCTCCAAGACCTAAGACAGTAATAGATTCTCACAGGAATAGCTATTTCGCTGGCAAGATAGTGCAGTAATGCAATTACTGCCATTTAATTAATTTATATTCTCAAAATCTGTCTTCTTACAATTTCTGAGTATTTCACTTTAACATCACGACAGGATTTTCTGCCCTGGTTTGCCATAGCAACCCTTGCAACAAATGGCAGTTGTCTATAAAAAGGGGGGACTCTTTGAGTATGCATGCATGGTTTAGTATGGTTTGTTTTAAAGCAGGTCAGAGCACAATGGACCTTTTCTACCGTGTGAGATTGAACACCAACAAATCTCACTTCAAGGGCTGCCACGCTCCTTTGCAAAATGAAATGACACTGCTGCTAAGTCTGGATGTAATTACAGATATGAAAGGATGGCTATGAAAGTTGCTTGTATCTTCCTCTCCCTCCTCTACTCTAGATGTATTTGCCATACAGCTGTTAACATCCTGAACAAGTAACATGCAGCAGACTTAACATTTCCTTTCATTTAAAGTATTAGTATACAGTGGTGGCTATTAAAGCACATTTACCACTAAAGAATGAGACCTTTGTCAGTCTATGGCAAGCAGAGCTCTGCCCTGCCTGCCTGTGCAGCCCAGGGCAAAAGCTATACTGGGAAGCCTTGACCTCCGGCCCAACAAGGACACTCAGTAGGGCTAAGGGTAATCCCAACCTCTCCTTGCTCATTCAGCTTCTCGAGCTGTTTGAAGTAATCATTACCAACACAGCTACATTTTGCGGTCATATTATAAAATGAATCATTGTTCAACAGTCCAAGATTGCTAAACTTGTTTTATGCGTGGTTTAGAGTAGAGTCACTGGTTGCTCAGACCCCTCAGAGCTGTACTCCCCCCAGTCCAGTTGCAGCAGGGAAAGCACTCGTCTTTGGCGCTACTCCAAACATAGGATGGTGTAAGCGAGCAGCATTTGGCTTCTAGTGTTCCTTCTCACCAGTTCCCTACAAGATAGCCAAGATTTTTTTCAGCCACTTCCATATGAAGAGCCTTTACCTTGAAGAATCTCTTTTCTACAGTTTTAACAACTTCTGGGAATCAAAATATCTACCACTCTTTTTGAGGTCCTCTGATTATACCCTCTGAAACACTACTTCTCAATACATGTCCCTACAGGCACAATTTCTGTTTTAAGAGAGCCTGTGGAATATTTGATGATGGAATTTGGTAGGAGTGAATGAATGCTCCACTATTCAGCCTGGTGGTACAGCAGTGGTTGCTCTGAAGTTTTACAATGCAGCATATGGCTGTAATGACATCATATGACATCATAAATCTCCCACAATTTCTAAAGCTTCTGATGAATGTGTATCCATAAGCACCTTATTAATTTTTTTTAAAAAGAGTTAATCAAATAAAATCTTTTGCACTTGTATATTATTTAGAAGTCTACAGACAAGTATTAACCACCTTGGGCTTTAAAATCAAAACTCTTTTACCTTAAGCTTCATAGAAAAGAAGGCACCGTCTTGATTTATAGATGCAGTCAGACACGGCACCCTGCTTTCCACACTATGTGAAAAACTCACAAAATATAGGAATCTTAGTTTGAATTAATATTTCTAAAAAGTTCTCTGGAAACAAAAAGATACTGTATTTCTCTTTATTACAACCAAGTGTTCATGTTTCAACCAAAAATAGCCCAAATTAACAACTATTTTCACCTTATTTTAAAACCTTCCTACAAACACATAGATATTAGTCAAGTTAAAGACCAACTTCTCAGTCCTTGCCAAAACAGTGGATATTTGCTATCCCCGCCTTCAATCAAACACAGACATACACATACAACTAAAGCAACACCCTAGCCTACGTTAAGGCTCTTAACCCCAGGCTTCATGGGTCTCCCTACCCCTCTGCAGCTTTTTCCTTCCTCCAATTTAAAGGAAAGTACTTGAAACTAAGTCAAATCTTACACATATCAAGACACATATGGCTCCTTACTTTCAGTCTTAGAGTTCCCACACTTCTGGCCTCTGAGGAGACAGGTTTTCTCCATGACTCTGAAGTGGTAAGAGATTCCTACAGGCAATACCTATTTTATTATCCCAGTCTTAGTCACTGTGTCTGAGATATTCACATAAGCAAGCAAAAACCAAACCCAAACTTTGATGATATATTAGAAATAACGAACCAATTACTCTGAACATAATTAAACAGAATGTATCCTGCAAAAGGATGGCTTTCATAAAAGGAAAAATATTCTGTAGTAAAATGGCTTTGGCCTGTATCTCCTGTAGCTAAATAACTTACTCAAGAATGGCTGTATTGAGTTTGGTTTTCCATATCAGGAGACAGATGAAAAATTACACGGATGAAACACCTCAAACAAGATCTTTGCAAACAACTGAGCAGAGGATCAGTAACCACATACTAATATACATAAAATTATGTGAACCTGGGTTGCCTATGATCCCAACCCACCTTACAACACATTATTTACTTCTTCACAAAAAACAAGTCTAAAATACATCTGGAAACAAAAATCATGTTTCAACCTCTGCCCTCAATTGCATCAGTGGAAATCAAAAACTCCACTGACTTCACAAGCATTTGATTTTATTTGCAGTTCCGCAACTGAAAACATGGCTTAATTTTTCTGGTAAAGAATCCCTTATTGAAGCTACAGCATCAACAACTATGAACACTAATAGCAACGTGAGAGCTGATTTTGGACCCTACATCACAGCACTGGATGTCCATTTAATTTGTCTATTTCACTTAGTCTTCACACCAAGTCAAAACTTTCTGGTTTCATTTGCAGCCTTATTACGATAGTAGCGGAACCCTGATTTCAATTTCCACCATTGCAAGGAATATTTTTCTCTGAGATATGCGCCTCATGCTAATGTTTTCAAGAGGCCAGGATATTACCTCTGTTACTACCAGCTTTTTCACTCCTGTTCTTAACTCTCCCTACTAAGGATGCAAAGTTCCAAATGACATTGTCAGCCTGGACTCCTCTTGTCTGAAAAAGTCATGTTTGTGACGAGCGGTTCCTGCTTTGGCATCACTGGTCCTTTCCCATCTCTCCTCACAATCTGCTGGAACACACTGCTTTTCCATAACCTTCCTTCAACTCCATTAGCTAGCTCCCTTAAGTCACTTCCAGCCCCAGTTTCTGTCAATCCCTGCGCTGTTCTCCCAGAACATCTGTAAGATGCTAAACGGTATGTATAGTTTTAGGGAAGTATCTAATCTGCTATTTTTGAAAATTCAAATTGCTTTGCTGCCAACAGTTAGGAATACGATAACAAGGTATTACTTAGTACTGAAATCCTCTTCTTTTTCTGGGAAGAATTAGAAAACGTATGAACTGTCCTACAATATTCAGTGGTTTGCTGAGCATAACTATGGTCCAGCCACATGCCATAGTGTATATATAGCCTTACAAGTTTATAACATACTGAGGTTTCTGCTTAATTTAAATCTGCTACTGAATTCTAATATCCATTTCTCTCATTTCCCCATCTCCACACATCCCCCACCAGCACTCGGTGCCAAAGGCTGAGAAATAACAAAAGGGCCACAGGAGGCCCCAGGCATGTTTGAAACCAGCCGAGCCCCATGTAGGATCACACTGTCACATGCCTGCACACCCGCAAAGTAATGTGCTTCAGAGAGCAAGACTGCATCCCAAAGTTACCAACCAGCTTCTTTTTGTTCCCAGCAAATTAAAATGCTTGGATTCTTTTCTATTCCGTGTTCTCATGCCAAAGACAGGATCATGCTAACAAGCTTCTGACGGAATCCTCTAAGAATTTTTTTTTATCTTTACAAATTAAATTTTTACAGAGAAGATGAAGCTCCCCTCATTGAAGAGTCCCAGAAGTATGAGAAACAAAATGTCAAGAATTAACAATGCCAAATATTACACTCCCACACGGGGTTAATTTTTTTTTTTTTTTTCAAACAGCACACAGAAATCTGTCCCACCCGTCAGATGAGCTACTATACTTCCATTAGCGTTCTGGCACCTCCTTCTGTACAAACATAGCCCTTTTGCTATAAAACATGTTATATAAAAGACTTAATCCATCAAGCACGGAAGTAAGGGATTTTTGGTTTTGCTTCCAGACATGAACTGATCAGTCCTCATATAAAACAGCATCTTCTTCCCCCCAAAATACTATATCACACAACTACCTGGATGTAAAAAGACATTCAGTAGGTGTACGAGATAGGGGAAACCAGGACCAGCCTCCCTTTATATAGAGAAATTCCTATGACACAAGGCCTGAGTCAACGGGTCCATGCCCCATGACAAAACTATAACATATTCCATCTTTCTCCCTCTTAAGTGACAAACTGCACCACCCAACTGTTCTGGGAAAATAACTGCAGGTTTTGTAAAAGACAAATGCTATGCCAATATAAGAGGTTATTTTGCCATAAACCAATTAGGTTTTGTATCTAAAAATATGTGGACAAGGGGCTGCCTATCTACTACAGGATATGCACACCACGGTGACATTGCTGCAAACGCACATTTAGATACACATCCTGCCATACTGCACATGCAAGGGTTTTAATAGTCCTAAATACAGTTCAATTAACAGCAGCTTGCATCCATACCCAGTTCCTGGATACGTGACCAGATAAAATCTAGAGAAAATGCTAAGCACTCAAAAGAAAACAAAGTACACGCTGTCTATTAATTGCACTGGAGTTAACACTGCCATCATGTAATCCTTGGTGAAAACATGACTTTTTTAATGTATTTTTTTAATTTCTTTTGAGCTATTAAAAGACATTCTATTTAAACAGCATTGCACAATTTCTAGACAACTGAATCTGTGAAAAAAGCCTTATGGCTTTGTGTCAGGTCTTGCCATATTATTATGGTGCAAAGGTTGCATAAATTTATCTCCTTCTAATTTTGGATTCTTTTAAAATATGAAGACACTGGAGGCTTTTTTTCCCCCCCCCATCTGCAGCTAAGATTTCTCCATCTCCTTCACATTTACATGCAAAATGTGAATTTGTGCACAACAGACCCAGATAAAAAAAGATAAAGATTCAGAAGCCTTGAAGATGTATGATGACAATTTTATTCTGCAACAGCCCCTCCTTACACAAAATTAACGTTGCAACCCTGGGGCATCACAGTGCCATGCCAGTGCTACAGCTGTACCTGCAACTGCATCCCAACTTTGGTCAGCAAGGAGAAGAGTGGGACAGGGATTTGCTGGACCTCAATGACCTAATGCTGGTGCTTACTACACTACCAAAAATCACACTACTGTCCCTCACAAAGTCATGACATTGCTATTACACACAGTACAGAAAAATCTCTCTATGTCTCTTTTGCTTTCTCTCTCTCCACTTCCCTGTACTGATACATACACAAGACTGTGAAGCACGGGAAGTTCTTACAAAATAAAGTTTTAACACAGAGCTGCAGAAAGCTAAAAGGAAAAAAAACCCTCATGTTTGTATGATTACAAAAGTGTTCCTTAACCTTGTTATTGAATCACTTTGGATTATAAGGCATAATTTTTTTTAAAGGGTAACCCACATTTCACCATAAATGCTGAATTTTTTGTCTCATACCACTCAAACGAGACCACAGAAGCTCTCTAGCTAAATTTATAACATTTATTTCCTATTCATCTTTATGAAGTGACATAAGGGGCCTTTTGGCCCCCTTCTAGAAAAATTCACAAACCCATCCATACATTGGGATTTAGACAATTTGGCATTGATCTTTTAGTAACTAGTAATAACAATCAGCTTAACAGAAGCAGTTTTGTATTAGTAAACTTCATAATAAAAGTACTGCTGGATAGATAAAGAACATCTCTATTATGCAATTTCAAACTAATCCTTGTGATAAATTTATTAATTTAACCCTCCAAAGATCGTATAAAATTAATTTGTTCTTTGCACTAAATAATGTATGAGGGTTTAATCTAAACTGGTTAAACTGAAGTTCAGCAACATTCAAACAGCCTTGGCACCAATATTGACACAGGGCAGTAAAAAATAGTAGATGTTCTATAAAATATTTTAAACTTTCAATGCCAGAACACAACTCTATATGAAGCTACAAAAGCCAAATCTTCAATAAATGCCAGTTTCTACTGAATTCTGCCATAATGCTAATATTCATTTCTCAGATTACGATGTCACTTGGTACTGTTTGACACCCTGTTGTTTCCAAAGGTTCCTGTGTTTTCAAGGCAGGAGGGCAGAGCTGTTCAGGATTCCACCACAAGTGCCCAGGAGGGAGGGACACCCTAACTGTGCAGCAGAATGGCATCCCCTCAGGTTGCGTGACACCAATGGAGCCAGGACAGGACCTACATTTCCCTTCACATCAGGGAAATGACCCACATGCAGTAAATTGTTCTAGACATCATGCCCAAGAGAAACCAGACATTAAATCCTTCACCTGTGTGCTCCAGTCTGCACTGCAGCACCTCTTGCCTAGCTGGAAATCATTTACATGCAGTAAGTCACCTTTCTGCTGAGCTAAAGCACACTTTTAGAATCAACAGGTCTTTCCTCTGGGGACAAAAGAAGAGTTGTATGTTTGATCCTTGAAGCAGATCCCACTTTTATAAATGCACATAAAAATGTATTTCCATTGGAACAGATTTATCTCGTTCTGCATAGGGTTTTATTTTATGGGTGGGCCTGGGTTTTGTTGATTTGGGTTTCTTCATGGCAATTAGCTGAAAAACACCATAAGATGCATTGCTGGAATGACTGCTCAACAAATAGCACTTTGCATCTTATTGTAAAATATTCATACACTCAGCCCAAACAAATGTTGTCTGTAATAAAAATACTGCCATATATCTTCATTTGTACTAGAACAAATCCATTTTATTTGTTCATTCTGTGTTTTAGTGTCATAGGTCTCTTAGAAAAGATAATTTATAATTCCTTATGCAATTAGATATGAAATTAAGTTGTCTTACTCTGCAGAAGAATTTCTAATGAAGAGACCAGGTTCAACCAGTTCCACAGAAAATATTTTGATAGCATCAAAAAAGAAAGCATAAAGATCTTTAGTGTTTTAACAAATTAACACATGCCTTTTGGGTAAATTACTGTACATGCTGTTAATCTTTTAATTAGGTTCTCAATTTCACATACACATTTATGGTAGGGAGGATTTTTAGTGATCAGAAAATGCAAATATATGGTGTTGCTCTGCTCTTTTAATAGACGTATCAAAAAAGTAAACAACCTCACCCCCTCAAAGAACCCTAGTAGGTGTAGTCCTTTATTTGAAAGCACCACAATAAAATATTAACAATACTCTATTAATAATCACTAACAAAACACCACTCTTCATTTTATTATTCAAACAAATACAGCTTTCAGACTGAGAGAAGCAAGACTTGCTCTCCACGGTTATGCCACAGAAAAGGAAACTTTTATGTTTGTAATCCATGTAGCTTTTAGATGCATCACCAGCACTTAAAAGTACGTAACTGATCTTATCTATAGACATGGATATATAAATCCATGTACATAAATCCATAAACAGTGACGATTGAAGCACATTCTGTGGCAGCATTTCACGAAATGCCAATTTTCTCATGCTGACTGCCACATAATACTGCCTAAGCATCTCCTTCCAGGGTCTTGAAAAAATACAGTATTATCTACAACTCATTATTTGATAGAATTTTTTCCTCAAGCATTTGGTCCATTCTCAGTTTCAACACAAGATAAACACAATTTTCCCCCACCGATTATTTAATAGATTCTATAGCTGGTACCGAAGAAAAACATACTCAGAAAGGCAGACAAATTGCCATCAGTTAACAATCCCTATGCCAAGGGACATTTTTAGCATGGTGTTGTCTCTGTAAAAGTAGGAATTATCTACTGGCTACACCACATAATGATTTCTGTTAGAAAAAGGAAAAAGGCCAAAATGTGGCTAAGTAGTAAATATATTATAAAAACAAAGTATGAAAGCAATTTAGCTGCGAATCCTGACTGGCACATGCATCCTCCTCCTAGCTTACTTGCTTGAATTTAACTCTTTGTTAGTAACTTGGAAACAGCCAGGTGAAGACAAAGGTGCTATACATATAAAACAGTATAGGAAGTAAAAACAGAATAAAATACAGACCCCAGATCCCAGGGCTATTCTAGCTTTATTGACAGTTACTTCATTCTACAAGAATTATTTTTCATGTGGAATAAGGTTGAAAGTAAAATTACCCATAAATACACAGTGAAAAATTCCCCAACCTCATCTCATCCAACCTCATGCAATGCTTTTTTTTTTAATCACACCTGTATAAACATATATTATTTTAAATTGTCTGGATAAATCAAAGGTATTTACTGGCCAAAAGATAGACTGAGTATGAGCAATCCTCCACAAGCCCTCCACCAGTAAAGGAAGAGACACGTAGCCTGAACAATCAGGTAGCTCAGTGGAGGGGAGGAGGGTACACACACCCACTTCTCTCAGGCACAGCTTGAATTTGAACCTTCATGGATACTCTCTGAGTGGGTTTCCAGTGAGCTGCATAGTAGGTAAAAGGAGGTCACTAATAGCATTGTCTTCTGCTCATCCTTTCCCATTCCATTCCATTAAATGTAGCCATTTAATCTGCTGCAGACCCCGGATGACCGACAATGCAGGAGGGCAGATTGCCCTTGTAAAATTCAACAAGGTATGAAAGGACCCGAACGTCAAACACAGCTGCTGAGTGACAGCTTCATTTATATTCCAGTAGGGACCAGGAGGGTTAAAGCCAGGTCCTTTCTATAATGCTCACGTACAGCTGAGAGAAATTGTCTGAACTGACCCTTTGCTGTCACTGTCAGGAGGATCTCTCCTGAAGAGACAGAAGACACTGAACAGGGGGTCAGTGTGCTGGCCTCTCTTTTGCCATTTTAAACCAGGAAACACTTCTTGTTTAGCTCCCTCAGATTTTCTACACCTACTCTGTTAGGTTTTCAGTCTAAAAACAAAATGGTTTTCATACTTAGTTTCTCTACATAGTTAAAGGGGACTGAGAAGTATTGCTTTACACCACAAGCTTCCCTGGAGCCAAGCACCTTTGCTCTCTACATGCTCAAACCAATTCCCCCAAACACGAGCAGCAAGATTCAGAATGGGGCACTGATGATAAATGAACTTCAGGCAGAGCAGCCAGCAGAAAGAGCTCTGCTTTCTCTCCAGCAGCACAGCCATTATAAATGCTGCACAGGGAACCCACACCCAAGGCAAACCAGGGATTCTGAAAGGTGGGATTTACTTCTAAATAAGCAGAAGCCGATCTGGGGGTTGGGCCCTACCTCTGTTAGGTTAAAGAAAGAAGTAGCTGGGGGTGGGCTCGGTTTTGTGCACCTGTGGGGAAGGCAGATGGGGCAGGGCAATCTGCAGCTGCAACAAAAAAACAAGCTCTTCATGACACTGGATTAAAATGCTGCTCCCCTTATAGAGGGGGGAATGAAAAAAAAATCAGTAGATAAGAATATTTTTTAAAATCAAAAAAAGAAAAGAGAAAAAACAAGGTAGGAAGGGGAAAAAAGGAGCTACCCGGACATATTAACCAGCACCAAGCTTTGCTCATCCTACTGAATGTTTAAATATTCAGCTTGTTAGATAACAGGCTGTTAACTGCACCTCATTTTCCTTCTCTGGACAGGGGAAGACCTAGCCTAACCTAATTTATTCCCACTTTTAAATAGAGAACTGCTTCATTATCAGATTCATGAAGAAGAAAAAAAAATGAGACAAAAAAATTATTTTTAATTTAAACTAATAAAGACCATTACTCAGTTTTACTCAAAACAACCAGTGTTTCTCGGACTAGAAGAGGATGGATTTAGCTGAACGGTTGTGAAGGAAAACTGGAAAAATCTAAATTTATTATATACTGGTCTAAGTTTTTAATCAAGGCCTTTCAGAGTGAACTTGATTTCCATTTCACCCAAACTACTGTAATGGTTGCTGTGACACCAAAGAGCCTGTGGCTCCATTTCCCCAGCATTTCTTCACTGGTTTATAACACTGGCAGTACAGGCAATTTTTCCCTGAAGAGTACAAAGCTTCAATAAACCTCTGTCCTGCAGTGTTACCTTTTTGCACACAGCATACAACATAAAGTGAACGGAAAGCATTAAAGAACGTGGCCCTCGCCGAGCTAAAGCACTGATCCACTGTTATAGCCTGAGCAATATTGCTCAGAAACAAAGGAGACAAGAACAAAAGGTTTTAATGATTTCTTTCCAGAGCACAGTCCGAGTCCGATCCATTGTCACCATGGAACAAACAACTGACACACACACCACTGCAACAGGTTCACTGGAACCTGTGGAGCTGTCACCAAAACACGATGTGCTCCGAGGCACTCAACACTGAAGTCCCTTTGCAGGTATGTGGGATCTCACAGAGAGAAGGATGAAAGGGAGTCTCACTGGAGCAACCAAAGCCCATTGTGTCCACTCTGCTCCCTCCTTTCCCCCCTGCCCCCTCTCCTGCTTACGAGCCTGCTGTGCTCAGTCACAGACCGCAATGAGACGGAAAGCGGCGTCAGAAGTGCTGAGCTGTTCAGGACTACCTTTACTTACCCTCCTTTAAGCTGTTCAAACACTAATAAATTACCCATTTACTTATACTACCCAGATGTTTGCCATCTAGAAAAATAGATTATTATTTGTAGAAGGTTTTGTTCCATCACAAGAATCCTGTAAATAATATATTGGGATCAGAACTCCAATACCACATGCTAACTTTTGTATGCCAGTTTGGGAGGGGTGGCAGGGAGAAAGACAGAGAAAAGGAAAGACAGACACTTCCTGACCACTAGTCAGAAGCTATGAACTTTCAAAGAGAGCTTATCAAAAACTCAAGTATTCACTGGAAATCATGCTGTTGGAATAATGAAGTTATTCAAAATAATGAGGTTATTTAAAATAACAGCACAAATGGACAATAAGGATGACAAGTAATCTGAGATTAATTCATTAATTCTGAGCTTTTGCTTTCACATATATATTATACTTTTACATAAATATATATTTGAGTGCATGTGTAAGTATAAAATGTGTGTATACTAAATTGTAACTATGTAAGTGTTTATATATAAAAACCAAAGTAAAACTTAAAATATATTCCATTTATGTATCTATAAATATGACATTCTAACATTTCTTTATATGTCACATTTTCCATAAAAAATGCAACACTAATTTTAGCAAAGCCTACAAACACAAGGAGCCTCAATCTTTGTTGCTTTTTCTATTTTTTACATAAGATTTCTTAAGAGTTCTGAGGAACTCTCAAAGAGAATTCTAGGGCTTTAATTGAAATGGCATGAGATGCTGAATCGTTAACAACAGTGTCTTTCAACCCCTGTGTCCATTATGCACAGAAATGCCTATCAAAGCCCACAAAGAATGAAGAGGTTTTCAATATTCTCATTAAAATGTGACTTTGTCTCATAGTTCCAGCTAATTGAATTTCACTTACAGTTGTCATGAAGTTTTGCAGGGTAGACAAAACAGTGATTTGCTGGTAAATGATGTATATAGGGAGAGAAATAAATATTTGAGAAGTTCTTAGCCCTCTTTTTTCAAACATCAGGGGAAAAGACAAAGAATACAACTCAAGCAATGAACAGTTCAAGAAGGAGCAGCTTTTACAAAGAAAACTTTGATCTGGATGGCTGAGTATCACTCCAAGAAATCCAGTCTGCTTAGCAATCTCAGACAAGTTGTCATGGAATTGCACAGCAGTTTACTTCAATATGTCAGTACCAGCCGTACCCCTCACACATACTACTGTTAAATGATTTCATTTGGGCCTTTTATAATGCCACCTGCAAAACTGGACAGAAGAGAGAAGAGTTTACCCATTATAAATATCCCCAGTAGAGGCAAGGGGGACAAAGGGGATTACTAAAGGTAAGGAGCTGTTAATTAGAGATGGTGTAAAACTGAACTGATGAAAACAGGAGTGAAGAGGGTTGGGTAGGTGTCTTTCATTTATTTTGGGGTATTTTGTTTTAAATCTTGGTTTAGCAGAGTGAAAATAGTCTGTGTCAAAAGAGTTTGAGCTCAGAGAAATACAGCGGCTTTCCATAGACTGACAGTTCCGTTAGGTGAGACCAACATGCCGTGTCTATTAAAATGAAAAACTAAAAAGTGGCAGTAAGGAGTGCCAGTCAGGAAGTGACACAATATTTAACTGGTTGATCACTGTATCATCTTGTTTTTTAGGGTACTATATCACCAATGTCTCTCCTATTTATTAAACTCTTCTCACTAGAAAATCTTTGATCACATGAATAGGGAGCCATGACTCAAGACACGAGTGAAAGTGGGCTGAGGGGTCAAAAGATCTCAGATTATAGCAGCCTTGTAATTTATTGCACATTACTCACATAAGAAACCTGAACTCAGGTTTCCTCTCATTTTTTTCCTGTACTGCTACCTTGCACTTGTGTAGAATATAGCGTATTTGGTCTTCCCAGCTACAGCAAACTTGGCTGTATTCATCAAGCACAGTTCAGCAGGGTTTCGCCACACTTTTACTGTACCTTTCTTGATACAGAAATATAAAACCAGCTTGTGCGTGTGTGCTCAACACAGTCCCCACCTGGTATGTTCTCCCTTTACCTGACATTCAGTTGGAAGCTATTGTGGTTCTGGAGACAGCACAGATGGGAATATTTCACAGGATCTTTCCCTACTAATCATCTGCTCAGGTCCTTCCAATTGCCTCAGAGCCCTACCCTCTTGTACCAGCTTAGGCAAATCCATTCTCTCATCTGTATTTACACCCTTCAAATATTTGTACACATG
The DNA here is from genome assembly GCF_017590055.1 of Onychostruthus taczanowskii. Lineage (NCBI taxonomy): Eukaryota > Metazoa > Chordata > Aves > Passeriformes > Passeridae > Onychostruthus > Onychostruthus taczanowskii. Next base: position 11,592,667 of record NW_024499240.1, on the reverse strand, counting down.
GTTATAATCCCATAAGGGGCAAGATGGTCATGCTGCTCTCACAAAGGCTAATCTGAGTGAAGGAGCACAGCACTCTGGCTGCCACATTCTTACACACAGCAGCCTGGGGCTTGGAATGATTGAACAACACCGTGTCACACAGATCTGGTCTGTGCTTTGAAGTAATACTAAAAAGCAGGCCACAAGTGCAAGGGGCCTCCAACTAACAGCAGCGAGCAGGGCTGAGCACATGCATTTAAACCCTTGAAGGAAACAAACACACTTGCAGCCCGGGTTATTTCCTGCCCTAGCCACGCGCACTATCAATCCAGAGGAGAGTTCTCAACATGTCTGTGCCTTGGTTTCCTTCCTACACAGTCAGGAGAGCTACCTTTCTCTCCTACTGCAGCTGACTGCAAAGACAGCTCCATCAGTGCTCCAGAACACACTTCTCTGTAGAAGCACCAAAGCCAAGCTGACCTGTGGCTGCAAGCAATATCAGAGTTTCACAGTCAGGAAGCTGGAGTAGGACCTGAGGTACCTCTCGATGTCAGCTACTCTGGCCAGGCACTGACTGGCCCAACACAATTCTCTATTCCACTCCAGTGATGCAAGACAGACAGGGCTGAGATGTCCGATCTCTGCTCACTAAGCCACAATCCCCAGAGAGCATCACTCACCTCTGAGTTCAGCTACTGCAATTCCACATGGCAAAGCAAGACACTTAAACCTTTTTCCTTTCTTGTTCTTGTACTACACCTTCCCCACTGACCACTGCCAACCTCTCCTTCCAGCCTTCCACTCCAACCCCCCCCACACAGCACTATGCAAGCACAAGTCCTCCCCCTGCTCCAGTCTACAGACAGCATTCGAAGAAACTGGTCACAACAAGAGAGGTCTCTGAGGCATAAATGCAAGGCACTGCCTCTTGCAATGGCTCTGCTCAAGGCAATACATTGCTTAAGAACCACAACTTGACAATCTCTACAGTGATAGGGATGGGAAGGATCTTTTGCCCTGTGTTAACTTTGCTGTTTTCTCACTCCTCCTCCTGTTCAACTTGACATCTAAGCACCATTTCACTCTTCTGTACACCCCTTTCCTTGCCATGGCCACACAAAGCAACTAACCCAAGCAGCCATCCTGCCAGTGCCTGGCTAAAGCTGCCCCAGAGAGCAGTCAGGGCAGGCACTCCACACTGCCCTGCCAACACACAGAGCTCAAGTACTGGAGAAGGCAAACTCCATTTCAATGGCCCATTAAGCTCTGCTAACTTTTGCAGACAATCCACATCAGCTTCATGTACACACTCACAACAGCTAACAAGGAACTAGTCAAAAGAAAAAAAAGGTATATCCACAGGAAATCACACTGTTTTCTTTTTCACATGGATTCTAAGAAAGTAGATACTAAAAGCATCAAACTAACACTGTTCTTCTTCCACCCCACAGGGGAGGGAATCAGCTTTCATAGCAGGTCCCAAAGCCACAGGAGAGCACACAGGGTACACCAGATTGCAGCTACTTTCATACTACTTTGGTCCCAGCACTCAGCACTGTGTATTCTATGTACTCCTACCAGTTCCATTCTCTTGTTCCATTCCATTCCCTTTTAGAATACCTCACACACAAGAAAAAATTTTCATCAGGGCACGTAAACTTTATTAAACTGTATATAGAACAGGTGTCCCTTTAAAGCACGACTCTTTTCCTCTCTAAAAGGCACGTGTAGCAGGTTCCCTACTGTCAGGTGTAGACTGGAGTGATGAAAGAAAAATACATAAATGTTTATTAAACCTTTGTTGCCATTTACACCACCAACTTTCACACCCCAGTGCCAAGCTGTTAACAAATTCCCATGCTGTTCCAGAAGACATTTCACAGCTCCTGTCAGAAAAGGGAAGTTTCACGAGGGCAGCACTTGCTGGAAAAATCTCTGCTCCCACCACCATCAACAAAAAATCACAACCAGCTGTTTGTGGAATAAATGTGTTCTGCCCAAACCCTGTGGGAATAAAGAGCTTCTTCCAGGGAGGCATGGGACCACCTTCATGTATACCTCCTGATACATTTTTGTCCCAACACTGTTTGTGCTAAGACTTATCAATTATCAATTTACCGAGCAGCCAGGAATAAAAATGATCCATAATAAGCCAAGTGACCACAAGCCAGTACATGAGGCTCAGGCCAGGTGACCACTGTGTGTGTGTTACAGCTCAAATGCTCAGACAAAGCATCACTCCTCAGCGAGCTCTGCAGCTCCAGGCTGCTGCCCAACAGCAGGACCCCTCAGGGAGGCACATACCATCTACCACTCTGTGCCATGTTTCCTGTCTGCCAGCCAGGCTCTGCTGTGCTGCTGTACAGCTGGGAAGCTCAAGGCAGGGCCCTGCACACAAGACACACACCAACTCGAGCCTCAGCAGCTCTGCAGGGCTGCCATGGGGAACTGCAGCAGAGTGAAATCCTACAGCAATTCTCTCCTCTGCCACAGCTCTGCTTTCCTCTCCAACCAGCTCTTCAATCTGCCACAGAAGACCCTGTTCTAAAAAGAACAGGCAAAAGCAAGATGCTTCTCGCAGGATGAAGTGAAATTGCCGTTCCTCTCAGCGTCATGGGGCCGAAATAAAACACCTTCCCAACTCAAAAGGCAACAATTGTTACACGCTAAGTTACCACTTAGACAGCTTTTACAATACCAAAGCTTTGACAAACTCGTTTACTTTGTCCTGGAGGATATGGGGACACCTACTTATATCATTGTTTTGCAGAGCATGATGTTCAGAGCATTCTGAAAAATGCACCTGAGGACCTTCAACCTCTCATGCAGATCCTGTAATTCAGCTGATCATAAAAAAAGAACTAAGTGACCGTTTATTAATATGTTTTGCTAATGGAAATCAATTCCAAGCACTAGAACAGAAAGAGACTTGTCCTACAGCCATAATGAATAAAGTAAATAGCTTTATTTTTCCCACCTTTTTAATATCAGAAAGTTGTGTTCCCAAATAGATTGTTATAATACCAATTTAGTAGCACGCTTCTGTCAACTCTAGTTAACAAATTATGGCCCTGTATTTATAAATTGTCACATTAAACAAAACAATCTCAGAAATCTATTAGCTGTCCCCGCCTGTACCTCACCCCTCAGCTTATAGAAAGCTAGCACAGCAGCAAGATACTGCAGAACATGCTGCATACTTCAGCTTCATATCTCAAGATCAGCATGGCCTGCAATATTTGTTGAAGATGTGTAAAAGATATTGGTGGACTGGCCCTTCAGTGTAAAGGTAAATAACCTGACTAAGAGATTTGTTAGCTGATGGATGTTTAAGGTATTTTCTGTCATTCGCAACATTACACCATGAGATGTTAGAGGAATGCAATAGCTGCATTAAAGATGAAACTATAGTCGTCTTTTCTTTTAGACTAATTGCAATAATTAGAGATTCAACTTCTATTTTCTAGTGGAGTTACTGGAGCAGCACATCCAGCGACAGATCAGTATCTGAACCTGCTCATTGTTAAAGCTCAAAAACGCAGTGGCCATTTCCTCTCTGCACAGTGACTAATTTCCTTCATGAGTCAATCTGTCTCCTTCCCTCTATTCTCACAACAGAGCGATGCCACAAAAGCAAGGCTCCCCCAAGTGAGATGCTCAGCCTGTGTGGGTCACTGCACTGGATGACATGCCCCCTTGGAGCAGGTTTTCTGCAAAGCCCATTCCCCTTTGGAAGTGCCAAGAATCAAATCTTGGCCATCTAATGCAGCGTGTTCCACATGTTAGCTCGCAACACGTTGAGCAACTGTGTTAACTGAGATGGATAGTGCTGTCAAACAGAAAGCTGGCTCACCAGGATGGAAACAGTGCGATATGCTGACCTTCTACATTCAGGAAAAAAGAGTCCCTAAGATGACACAAAGCATTTCGTATTAAAAACCAAAACAACTACCTTCTTGCAAGGCTTTTATTACCATATTGTGTAAATAAACACATGTACATAAACTCTGATTATATGAAGAAACTGAGCCTCTCTCACAGAGCAGAGTCTGACAGAGGAAATGAATCATTATCACCCTCCTTGGACAGAAGGAGCCCAGGCGATTAACCACTGCCTAGAACTCCTGGATTCAAAACTACCATTGCTCCTTCTGTTCCCACGTTCAAATACCAAACTATACAAAGCAACTCAAATCAAAAGACAAAATTCAAATCCCCAGGCAAATTGCTTTAAACTACTCTAAATGTGCACAGGTTTTATTGGTGATATGGAGAGAAAACAAACTTAAAGGCTTCTCATCCAAAACAATAAGCGCTGAAATAACTTGTTTAGTATTAAAGATCCTCTTGGAATTTGAAGTTCATTCTGGAAAGATTTTTCCCAACCCACCACCTCCTGCCCATCTCCCTCAAAATTACGATTTTAAACTTGGGTTTTTTAAGCTTATATTTTGGGTAGAGAGAGGAAAGCTTTGTTTATTTTAAGATTTTGCTGCTAACAGAGAATAATCTCTGCGTGGAAGGGACTACAGTGCTTTACAAAGGGTTTTGCAGCAATATAGTAGGTAAGTGAAAACAGAAATCAGCCTGCACACTGAAGTCCTTCAACTATTTGCCATAAAGACAGCATGCATATATATGAAAACATTATCTACAATGCGTAATTTAAAAAATGCAAGACTACAATATGCTGTTCAAAACTGCCCTGACACAAAGAGAAATACTGGATACCATCTGGCTGTACACCTAAAGGTTGTATCTTCTGCTCTGACTTCCTTGAAGCAGCGACCTGCCTCGTGGTGCAGAACAAGCGTGTCATGAATATCCTGACTGATCATTATCAACAGATTTCACACTTCAGCAAGATCTAGCTAATGCTTTCTAGACAGGCTAAAAATGTAGGGCTTGTTATACCCCTAGTTTAGGATTAAGCAATTAACACAACTGATATAAACACTTCCAAGTTTTGCTCCCAATTTTCTTACTTTTTCCTTACATCAAACAACCTCAGGTGCTGTCTTCTGCAGTGCAGAGAAGTGGGAAAAAACTATTGAATACCTTGTGCCTGAGCTGCAGAACTGTGGGAATACCCCAGAGCCAGGAGCGCTGTCTCCACCAGCTGGCTAAAGAGCACATCTTTGCGAACCAGAACGAACTCAGCATGCTCTTCTCGATTATCGTATTCAAGAGAGGCGTCTGACTGCTCCACCACACAAAAGACTGGAATCATCAAACCTACATGGAAAAAAACACCAAAAAAAAACCAACAAAGCATCAATAAGAGGAACATGAACTGTGTCATACGTGTCTAATTAAACTTGTACATTAACACACCTCCTAGAAGACTCATCATAAGTGGAAATCTGCCTTTCTTCCTTGTGGGATAACTTTTGTTTTCTTTCCAAGGAAAATACTAAAGTCTCATCACTTGACTCATTTAAAAACCACACTAAAAGCTCTAGAGAATACAGTTCAGGAACAGAATCATAGCCAGAACAAAGATGAACAAGACTTCCTAATAAGACTTTCTCAACATTGCAGAAGTCTTGTACAGTTCCATGAATGTCCCTATTTCTTTGAAGTAATTTCTCCACATTCAGCCATATGAAAGCCTGACCCACAAATGCCATTTCTGCTTCTCTCTACACAGTGAAAGTATGGAGAAATCAGCAGAGGCTGGTCCCCTTGGGGGACCCTGGGATATTTGTGCACTTTCAGACCATGGCCAGTCTTCTCACTGTACAACAAAAATACTTTTGAATTGATTTTGTTGAAAATTATACAATTATAATTTTCAACAAAAAGCTGTTACCAGCTGATGGTCACTCAGACACAGAGAGACCAATGGCTGTCTTCACTGCATCCATGAGGAGTGTGAGAACAAACTCTTTTGGAAAAAAAATCAAGGATCAGGAGGAACCACAGAAGTGAAAAACTCAGGGGGTGGTCTGGATTCAATTTTGTTGTGTTGTATTGCAAATCTACTTTTGTGGCGACAGGATCAAGTTATCTATGGCATTAGATAAAATTGTGAGGCATGAACTTTAAGGGATTCAGTACTGCAGGCAGTAGAGAAACGTGCCAATTTGCAGGAACAGCCCCACAGCACATTCCCAGAAGGAAGAGGGAACAGACTGAAAATCTACAGAACTGCATGGCCATTTCCACCACCTGCTACAGGCCAGTCTACCTCCAGTCACAGACACTTTTTAACTGGTTACATATCACTTGTTAGTCCCTAGGTAAACTAGAAAATATTGGTGCAGAGAACAATCTCAGCCTAAAGCAGTTTTCCAAATGGGCCATCTAAGGCTCATAACATCACCAGCAAGTTCACCTCTAAATCCTCTTCTTGAGAATGAAATATAATAATTTCCAGTAGACAATAACTACAAAAAATATCTGAGTGTATTTATGAATTTCGGACACTTACTGTAAAAAAATTTTAAAAATTACTGTATTCCTGGACCAGACACTTCTTTAAGGGAAAAAGAAGAAACAGCCACATTTCAGTTCTCCTTCACAAAGTCTATTAAATATTTTTAAGCTACTGTCAGTAGCTTCAAAAACTCATATCTACAAACCAATAGCTATGTATCCCTTCGGAAGGAGTCACCCTCCCCTGAAATAAACAGAGTCAAATCAGTATTTGCTAAGGGACTTAAACACTCCTTGTCTTGAATTTTGAGAAACTAGATCTACTTTAAAATATATTTTAGCTACACAATTCTCAGTTAGTGACTTATCTAGCACAGAGTGGCTCTCAATTTGACATCCTAACTGCAGAAGCTACACACTACAATATCCACTTGATGTGTTTCAGTTCTTTGTTTTAAAACACACCTCAAAGTAACATGAAAGAAGGTTACAGCATCACATTGATACTGCTCCCTCTTCACTGCTTGATTCTGGGTTAAACTGATGCATTTTGCAAGTTCAAGCAGCCAGATTCTAACACATAGTGCTAAAAAAATTCAGTGAAAAAAAAACATCTCAAGGTGCTTTCCTGAAGAGACAGCACATGGGTGATCATGTTCCTCTGAAATAAGTGACAAAATTTCTTTTCCTATCAAAGGTTAAAATTTGAATTCTATTTGCCCATACACCATTTAACTAGTTAAAACAAAAATAAGCCTCTTTAAGTGACAAACTTCCAGTCCTGTCGAACACACAGGCTGTCACAGCACTTTTGATGGGGCTATTAATGTCTTAGCAAAAGATTAAGATAATTGGCCAAATGCTGAAGCTGTAATATCAGTCATGTAAATTACATTTTGGCAAGACAGAAAAGGTGGTGAAGCAAACTGATGAGAGGGATGTCACACCGTCTTTTATGCTCCTGCTGGATGCTTTCCTTGTCATACCACAGTATCTCTTTTTCAGCACAGGAGTAGCACCTATTCTCTACACTCATCCTTTGCTGTCTGAGTACAAACAGGATCTCAAATGCTAGAACGGATGCCATACATTATATCACTTCATGGACAGTACACAGGACCCCACACAACTCCTGTCCACAATGACATTCTTGCCCCTTCCTGCTTCCCATGCTTGCAGGAACCCTGCTGAAGAAACAGCTTTTGGAAAAACATATTTGAACTCAGTGACCCAGAGTAACTGATGATAAGCTGCTATTAGTACCTTAAAAACAGAGAGCAAAGGGCAGGTTACCACATCTGTCTGATGTGATCTGATACTGACCTATTCTCATGCCTCTCACTATAGCACCTGGAATCTTAATACTGATTAAAAAAAAAAAAAAGGCAACAGCAATCAAAGTTATTTCCAAGCCAATCTCACTCCAAGGAAGTTTCAACTGCTTTGCTCTCTATTTCACATGAGAGAGTTAAACTCCAACGAACTTACTACCTCAAACTTCTGTTTCTTAATGTTACCTGAAAATAAATACACTTTCAGTACATTGGAATCAAAAGATAAAACTTCTGCAGACGCCAACGTGCTCTTTACATGCTGATATACACCATGGCTTGCTCCTACTTGCATAGATTACACCTCCAGCTCGCTACAGGACCCTTAGAGAGAGCAATACAAGTTAGTCACTACTCACTGTCATTCCAGTGGAAGAACTTGGAGCAGTACTCAGAGAGCTGGAGACCAAGCATCCATAATAGTCTCACATGCAGTGCTACTGCAGCGCAAGCCAGCCTTACTCATAAACCCTGGAACTCCTCAGCTCCTTCCCTAACGAGGGATCAGCCAGAATCCCTGCGATCCTCCCTTGCCTGTGCACACACACCGAGCAGGCTGAGGCCCCCAGCACTGAAATCGCGCGCACCCGCTCTCCCAGCTTCAGAGAGAGGCTGCGGGCAGCGATGCTGCACAGCTCATGGTACATGACACACGGCACTGCTTTTCACACAGGGAGAAAACAAGGAGCTTTCCGAGGGCTAAAAAGGGAAGAGTTTGTTTCCTTAAAAGACAAACACAACGCTGGTATGCACACAAAACATTACCAGCAATCGCAAATCACACTAAAGGCTTTTACTCCTTGATTTTGATTAACGTAACTGACTCATGAACAGCTCTTTCACGCTTCCCGCAGAGCTTTGACCCCATATAGATGGCATCTGCATAAAATGTCAGGGGAGCATAAACCAAGATCTACAGAAAGGCTTTTATAAGGACATCCATACACAGCACGAATTCCATCTAACCAACGAAAGAGAGCAGTGAAAAACTGTTCCCACCATTATCCATAAGAGGAAAATGGTTAGCAGCAACCAGCACCTCTGTATAACATACACATTTAAAGCAAATCAGAGATGAGACTTAAGCTCTGCTGCTGCTTTCATGGAAAAGCTGCAATGTACACAGAGTCTCTGTAAACACACTTGCACTTTTTGCCAAGATTCTTCTAAAGGCCAGAGAAATTAAGAAGAAATTAAACATGTATCAAAGAGACCAAATGCACATTTTCTCCTCTTTGCCCATATTAATCTATAGTTTTATTTCACTGAGGAGTAATCAATTCTTTAAAAATTAAGGAAAGATAAATAGGTATTTCATTAGCGAAGTGAAAATCTGAGATAATATGCTGCATACAGCATTCATTTTTACAAAAAAGAACTTAGAGCCAGTTAAAAGTATTATCAACCTGCAATCATAAAGCTCCCTGGAAAACATTTTCAGCTGTAAGACTTCCAAGTAAAAGCTGCAGATTTCTAATGACAAACTAGAAGGAAGAGAAGAAAGCAGGTATTAAAAAGTCCTGCACTGTTTCTTTTGTTTATTTACAAATAATACTCGGTCCAGCAAATGCTTTTTTATGTAACAGATGTGATACTAATGGCACTTAACTTCTTTGCATGGTCTGCTTGCACAGAAGAGCAGAAAGCTGAGAGCTCTTATAGCCACCCAACTCTCCCCAGCCATTAAACAGGGAGCAGTGCTTGTGCATCTTAATAACTACAAAATGAGGATCAACTAGAAAGAAAAGGCACCAATAAAATTCATGTCTTTTTAGATTAAAATCTCTTTCCATCAGAACAAGTTTTGAGTCCCATCTAGGTGTTATTTAATTTTATCTAATTTGAACAATTTCCAAACATCAAGTTGATTAATTTCAACAGTATGGTGTTATGGAAAGATTTACTGTACAGGGGTTGTCTAGCAGGGAATTAATAAAAAAGCCAGCTCTTTGCCCTCAGTAACATGAGGTTTTAAGACTTCCCAGATTTCTAGTGGGAATACTTCACAGCACAAGCATGTTTTCTTCTGGGAGTGAAACCCACCAAAATTATTAAAAACTGAGATCAAATGGTGGTGTCAAACCCAAAGGAAATCATTCTACAGTGGAGAGATTTTTATCAAGTGAAGAAAGTGGAAAATAAAGTTTTTGTTGTTGCTGTTATGTTTTGGGTTTTTAGGTTTTGTTTGTTGGCTGGTTTTTTTTTGTTTTGTTTTAAACAGAACAGACACACATGCAGAGTAATCTCCCTCAAAGACAAAGCAAATTTCTATGGTTTGAGTTCAGAAACCAGAACATCTACTTGAAAATTCATAAACTACTGAAAATTCTTCATTACTTTATGTAGAAAAAATTGTGCCTAGCAGAGACTGCAACGTGGGCCACTCACTAAGTTGGCCTTCCCACCACACAGAAAAAAAAAAAACCTGTAGGTAATAGCAAGAACAGAATCCGAATCCATAAATGCTTATTTCCACACACACCTAAAAACCACTGATGTATAAGCAACTTTGGTCAGACTTCTAAGATGAGACCCTTACTCTACAACAGAAACTAAGAAGCCCAATTAGCAAAGCATGGATTGTCTTGAGAAAATTATCTAGATGAAGATTCCGTATAGTTAACAATAAAGCATGTTTCCACAACTGGCAGTAACCACAGGAAGCAATCAAACTACAAACATTTCCTAAACCTAATCTGCTTCTGTTTTTTCTTTAGAGAGAGACCTCTATCCAGCAAAGGCAGTGATGGGGAAAGCAGTCCATTTATTTATTTCTCTCTGAACTCAAGTAGAGCTGACCTTACATTTACAGATTTGGTATTTTAACTGTCTTTCCCTTTCTTCTAAACAAATATGAAAAAGAACCTAAACTGAGAAAAATGCTTTAAAAGGCAGAAATCGGCACAGGAGAGGTTTGCCAGTTCTCCTTTTCACATCCTGCTGCTCTAATTGAAAAGGCAGAAGCCAATTCAGTTTGACAGCTTTCATTATGCAGAAATACCTGAATTTCTGCAGCAAAGATGCCATCCTGCATCCTGAAGCGTAACACAAATCCATAATTTCCTTTTTGAAAAACTTAACCCCACCACTAAGTTCATCTAAAAAAAGGAAAAGAAAAAGGGAAGCTTTAAAGCCTCAGTGTGCCACTTCTTTAAAACAATGTAAACTGCAAATCCTGAAGTGATCAAAAATTAAAACCTAGTTAATATGTTAATAAATCAGGAGATTTCTACTGAAGACTTGACTAGCTGAAGAAACATAAATCAGAGAACCATTTTTGTTGGAAAAGATCACATATAACAATGTGAAGACAAATTCATAATTAGAAAAATTAACTGCATTCCAAAATGTGGGTATTTTGTCCAGTTGGCTGGGGCCTTTTCAAGAGGAAAGACACCAAACAGTATTTGGAAAAACAGGGTTTTTTTTTAAATCTCAACAATACTTCTGTTTAGATCACAGCATAGCTGTAGCCAGTGGTGATGTGAGATCTTCTCCAGAAAATCCTGCAGAGTCCAGCTGAGGGCTGCAGATGCAGGAGATACAAGGACAGGCTAAACAAGCACAATCACACCGTTTCCACAGGGTCACACATACACCACTGGTCACGCTCAAGAAGGATCTGGCTTGAAGCAGACCCCACATTCAGCCCATGGCAGTGCAATTCCATGATAAGGTGGAAGAGACAGAGCTCCCTCATTTCAGCAAGCATTAGGCATGTCCATTAAGGCTCACTTTCAAGTTACACCATAAATTATGAATACAACTAAATTGGACAGAATATAAGTTGTTGGCACTTAACTTATTTACAATAAATGCTTGGTTTGGGTAAATGGACTGTGTTTCAGCCTTTTACTTATCAAGCACCAGCTTATAACAGTCTTCTTATGAAGCTGAGAATTCTTTCACTGTAAATCTTTTTTAATAGGGACTGAAGGAATGACTTTGCAGTTGTTTGTCACTAACCACTCGGAACCACGTGAAGAAAGCTGTGTGCACACACTGACAGGCGGCCAGCGGGAAACCACTGTGTCAAATACAGGAGACTGCACCAAGACCTTTGCGACTGTACAATCCTACACGGCATCAAGCACCTCATTACAGCAAAAGGTTTTGTTTAAAACCAAGCACCCTACTTTCTGCTAATCCTCTGCTCTCCAGTGCGTTCTAGACAAAATGCAAGATATCTGATTTTGCATATAAGCAGTAATGTGATGCTGTTAAACTCCTACTCTTCATGGGTTTATAAGCCCGCTGCAAATAATTTGTTCCAGGATGCAATTTAGTAAAGAAGAGCTCAGTCCACAGATGATTTTAATACAGTGTTTGCCAAAGAAACAAAATCATGTTAAATAACATTACATTGTAGAATTTTTCTTCTTAGGAGGGCCAGAGGAAGTAAAACTAAGGACAATATCTTTCTACTCCTCCTCGGCTATTTTTTCTGGCTTTACATATTCAATAAATCTGTAGGCAGGAAATGCATTTCTACATTTTATATTTTAGCCAATGGCGAATGCAAACCACAAGGTATTATTTACATCTTTCTTCAGCTTCCAGTGCTTTCTGTGGCTTCAGTCTCCCAGCCATCGCAGCTATCCCAGATCTCAGGAAGTCTTATAAATAAGTCGCTACCATCTCTGCATATGTCCTTTGCTTCTTACAGCTTAACTACCCAAAGAATCCTTCTCCTAGCTGAAGTAACAGCCTTGCAATGTTTAACACAAAGTATTTCAGGCTACTATCCCACCACAGAAACATATTACGAAACTCCTAAATTGATTCAATAATGCTTCAATTTCTAAAAAAAAGGTAAAAAAGCAAAGCCACGTTTAGACCATGTGCTGTGACAAACAAGAAACGAGAAATAGAAAAACACCAAGTATTTACCTCTGGCACAGCCTCTCCTGTGGCATATCTGGGACAGAAGTGCTGCTCACAGGAGATGAGACCTTTTCTTAGTCAAAATGAATCAGCTGTTTCTGGTTACAAATCCCCTTTGCTAAATCACCTGCACTAACTCAGCTGAAGTTTGAATCTGCCACACCTGTTGAGTTCACAGAGCGGGAACAGGAGCAGCCCCACTGGGGCTTTGTGCCACCCTGCTAGCCCCTGACAGCCACGCACGGGGCAGCCAGGAGGCAAGAGCACTTAAACAGGAGATAAAGCACTTCCACCTTTTCAATTAAACAAGCAAAAGTGAAAGCAATGATAACCCAGAGCTCAAAATACTGCTCTGAGGGAGCCCGAGTGAGAAGGCAGCATAAACAGCTGTCTAGGTTCCTCCAGCATAAAGCTCAGCCCCCCTGTGCAGCAGAACCCCCGGCAAGCAGGAATCCTGGGGGATACCAGCACCATGCTGCCCACCAGAATCACACACAAGCCTTCCAATCCATGGAACAGAATCATAGAATCGGTTAGGTTGGAAAAGAACACTTAAAATAATTAAGTCCAACTATTCCCATTGAAAGGAGAAAGGTGAAGACACTATAGCTACATTTTTCCAAAATAAAAGAGCTCAGTTGTTTCAACTTGTTTCCCAGTTCAAAAAGAAGAAAAAATATTCCACAGCCATACTCCATAATATTAATTAAATGGAAAATATACTCCTTTCAGTCAAAATCAGTGGAATGAACACTTTGAAAATCAGATGACTTTTTGTTAAAAAATCATCTTAAGCCATTAATCTTCTCTAAGTTTTAGGTTTTGATTTCTTTAACTTAAAAACAAGTATAGAGTTTGTGAGGGGTTTTTAGTCTGGGGAACTGCTTTCTGTTTCTTTTCTCTCAAAAATGTAACAGAACTTGCCTAAGGGGTTAAGACTCTCTATGCCAAGTTCCACCCAAAATTATTTTTAATGACCAACATTTTTAAACCCTGAAAACTGGAACCACTAATAAGCCCTTAAATTCAGCGGTGCTAGCAGATGCCACCATATTATGTAATTTTTGAAGCAAAAAAACATCTTCTAGCAAAAGCATTTTAATGAAGGTTCTATTAACTAGTCTCCTGGTACCAGGATAAGTCCCCAGGAATGCAACAGAAAAGCCTTCATAGCTGGTTTGAGGTTTTATTTCTGGAGAAGTGCTGTAGACCACACTCGGGCCTATTTTGGGGTCTCCACTGGGACCCACCAGCAAGTTCTTTTCTCCATCATGTCCATTCCTCTGTGAACCACTCCCTGGCACGCAAAAGAAGAAATCTCATCACCCCTTCCCCATGTTACAAGATAAATGTCTGCCAACCTACATCTCTGCCTTCAAACCCACTTGCATGCTCCAGCAGTGAGACAAACTGAATTATCTGCAACCTCCGTAACCACTGCCTCCTCCCTTGTGTCTTACAGATACTGGCAGCACTGTCAACATGTCAACAGATATGGCAGAAGTGGCCATTGGTTAAAGTAACAAGTACATACACAAGAGGACAAGCCACATAAAACTCTCTCTGAATAAATGGTGTCAAACTCAATGGTAACAGATGAAGCTCTTCATCCTGCTTCACTTTCAGCAAGAGTAAGGCCATTGCTACAGCAATATCATTACTAGATGGTATTTTTCTGGTAGAAGGAGACCACAGAAATCTTCATCAAATCTTCAGCGGGAAAGTAAGTGAAGGAGAGAATCACAAATGAGAAAATGTAGAAGCCATTCTGTCCTCCAGAAGGCAGCCAGCTTCCCCCTCTACCTCCCTTATCACCAGTCAACAGAGAGTCTTCAGACAGTCCGCACCTACAGCCCATCATGGGTCAGCAACTGGCCTCTGGGGCTTGGCCTTTACTTCCAGCTCCAATCTTTCACACCCTTGTGGACAGAGGGCAACTTCTGAGTGGGCTTCTCTTGTATTGTCTTACCAGAGAGTTGTGGGGGAACCACTCTACAAATGTAAGGTCACACATTCAACAGCTGTCAGTTTGAACATTAGTCCTTTAGGAATATTTATTTACATTTATCTGCCAGCAGGTCACATCAATCTAATGGGTTTAATAACTACCAGATCTTTATCAAACAAGTAATGAGGTCAAGGAACAAAAGTTAAATACATTCTCTTTCTCAGGTATGCACAGTACACTTCATCCAGCTAGGAATATTTTGGGGCAAGGGTGGAAAAGACCTACCTGCAGGCTGACCTTCTGTGTGCGGATTCACTTGTGATGAGTCAGCAATGCTTTTGGGGCTCAATAAGCTGAATTGCTACATTATTATGTACACAGAACTACACCAAAGAATTAGATACTTCTGCTGATGCAAATGCATGTGCTCACTGAGAGGTGTTAGCCAAAGAAAGCAGATTACATCTGTGCTCCAAAGGCCGAACTGGCTCCCACTTCACTTTCAGATGCCATTCCAAATGTTGATTTATAAAGCTGTATGATATAGGACTAGAGCCAAGGCTACTGTAGCAAGGTTCTCTCTTCCCATGTATGGTACAGCAGAAAGGACACTTCTGCTTACAGCTCTAGCAGCCAGAGAAAATGGAGAACCAGGATCCCTCAACCTCAGGTCTTCAACTACAGTTTGGTCCCTTTGCAAGAGGCACACAGATGCACGGACCCTTGGCACAGGGCCTTTCTGCCTTTTGGGTTTTAATCTGAACCCTGAGATGGCGAGGAAGCTGAAGGGCCACAGGAGAGTCTGCCTCAGGGAGCAATGGCTTAAGAGACCAAGTACTCCTATTTGCATTCATGTCCACAGATTTGAGGAAGGCACAAAAGATCAAAACACTCCCCCTACACAAAGCAGCACAGCTTTTCATTTTGAAAGAGAAGGAAGTAATTTTTACTACCTTTTACCTGTCCATGGCATTCTCAAAGCTCATGCAGCTGGCAGGTCAATATGACACTGTGATCATATTAATGTCATCACAAAGGCTCAATACATTCATTATTATGCCAAACCCAGACACTCAGATAATGCCTAATTTGAGCATTACTCTCAAGCAATACACATACTTACTGCATACTTGCTCACAGGAACTCATACGAAGTCTACTATCCAGATTTCTATCTTGAGAAACAAACTACTTTAAAAAAAAAAAAAGGAAAATTAAACCCTCACACTTCTGTTACTCTGCATTTTCTCTAAGTCTAAAAATTGGTAGCATGTATGACAGGTCCACCTCATTTTTCTTAATGATGTTTTTATTATTCTTTCACTCAATTAAAACAGAAATGGATATTGCATCTTCTGACTGTATAATTGTTATTGTAATCTGTTTTCGATCACTGCTTGGGAAATGGGTCCAAAACAACATAAACTATCCACAGCCTCAGAATACAAGTCATTTTCTTTTACTACGATACTTAAAGAGACATCTATCATGTTGCTCCGCTAACATGTTTGTATTATGGCAAAGAAGTTATTTGTAAGTTGGGAAAAGACATTATGAAAATCACCTTTTACTCCGAAGTATTGTATAACTCATAATTTATAACTACACTTCTTAATAACCATTCAAAATAATAAGGCTGGAAATTGTGCACATCTAATTTTAATATATAAATAATGGAAATGCACATAAACCAAAATATGCTCAAAATATGAATTTATATTACTCTCCAAAAAATAGGCTGGTTATAGTTTTGAAAATAACATGCTTCATTTCCAATATACGCCTGTCAGTTAAATTTATGACAAAACATTCTCCGCGAGTTTAGATTACCAAGATGGTAAATACTTCTTTGTGTTTCCTCACTTATCTGAAGCTTCCGTCCAAATGCTGACAAAAGTCAGCAACTTCTCAAGAGTGAAGTGCTGGTGATACCCAAGTAAAGACAGACTAATCCAGCCCCTTCTCAACATTACAAATAGAATGGAACAGCTGAGAGAGAGACAAAGTAACCTTGTGGCTGTATGCAGCCATACAAATCATGCTTTTGATATAAGAAACTCCCCTCCTGACATTTCATGCCAGGTTTAGTACCTTTGAAAAGATCTGCTGTCAATAGTGTGTCTTTTCATCTCAGTGTGTGTCTTTGGGGGACAAATAAGGGAGCATGTTTAAGTGGAAGACATTTCTACTGCATTCTGAAAAAACAGAGGGTATATATTACCTCAAGAGATGCTGCAGGTTCATATAAAATAGTGTCTGACAGGTATTAAGATTTTTGTGACCTTCTTTACCTTGCTCACATTGCTACTAACAAGGTACAGTTGTGCTTAAATTATTTAATATTGCATGTCCGTCTGATACAAGGATATCAGTTAGAGCACAATGACTAAACATTTCTAGCCAGATAATTTTCTATTTAGAAAACAAGTCATATGCTTAGACTCTTATCTAGAGCTACCTGTCCTTTTTCTTCACGTTCTTTCTGTTCCCTTCATACAGCTTCTACAAATAATGACAATCTTCTTTTTACAAACATCACTGCATGAAACACCAATAATCATTCAGCATTTGACAAGAAATTGAAAATATATCTTGAGTTCAGACATAGTATTCCTGCCCTAGCATCCAGTTTACCATAACATCGATGCAGGGCTCACACTTCATTTTTTAAACAATCTGTAAATTATCTGCGTAGTTTTCTTCTAAGTAGAAGTGCCTCCTGAAAGGAGGTTTTTACATAAGTCCTCAGATACTAGCAACATTGACATTCACACCTTTAAAATCAGAGTAAGAATTACACTTAAAAAACCCAAAGCAAAACACAGCACTAACCAACCAATAAAACAAACAAACAAACCCTTTCAAACATCTTTTGTAAGAGTTTTTAAATGTCAGCAGCCCTAAACTGCTAATAGACAAATGCCAAAATCTTGTCTATTTCTAAATCTTCAGGGGACACTCAGTAAGCTAGCAAATAGATTTAAAAATTTAAAAACCAAACAACTAAAAATACTGCTTCATGGTTTTTCTACCTGAAATAGAAGAAATAACACTGGAAATATAAAATATTTTTCCTTTACCAATATTCAAATCAATGCAAATGAAGACTGGGACAAAATATACTCAATAAATGCAGTACATACTCTCATACAAAGCGCAGGGACTCTGGATAAAAAAAAAAAAAAAATCCCTAACTATAGAATAGAGACAATATGGACATATCACACATTAAAGCAGTCAACACTTGGGAACAGCCACAAGAACCTCAACTAGGTGGGCTAACAACTGCCCCCAAATGAAATAGCAAAGAGTATTTCTGTCTTTCATAGCACTAATCAATGTAAACTCATTTGCCTGTAGCCCTGCTGCTGATGAGCATTCTGCAACAAGTACAAAGCTTCTTGGAGGGCAATTTTTTTTAGTATCGCTAGAGGCTAGAAAACATTTCTCAAAAGCCCTCAAATACTCAGCTGCCTTTTGTCTGCTGTGACTATTTCTTACATCTGCATTAGTGACACATGCCACCGTGGGGACTGATGCAGCTGACCCCGGACATTTGGTACAGTAGGAACCAACCACAAGGCGATTTTTTCCGAGCTAGAAAGGGCTCTGGCTCCTTGTTCAACACAGTGGGCTGGTTTCAAAGCCACTGCGAGCTTCAAAAGGAGAGCACGCTCCTTTGGTAGTTACAGAGTATGAATCAGGCACAGGTTATCTCCAACAAACCCCCGTACTATCAATTCAAAGGGACTTGGTAATACTTTATACCTTGAAAAACTGAGCCTTTAATCTGAAAAACACAGCAGTAGTTACTAATTTAACTAAATTACGAGGGGCAGTAATTAAAGGCCTAACTTAGCTATGCCTTGCAATTTGGGACTCAAAAGAAAATCTTCCCAAGTTTTACAGATTTTCAGCTATTTTGAAAAGTTTAAAAATAAGATTTAAAAGCAGGTTGAGGACTGCTCAATCACAAAAATAAGAATTTTCCTAAACAGGTCGCACAGATGTTTGGTGAATATAAATACATGACTGCAATAAAACTCTCCATTTTACAGCACCATAGTTGTCATATTGTATTACCATGTTCTGTGTCAATGCGAGTGACAAAAATCTTACTGGTTCAAGTATTTTACTTAAGCTCCAGACCACCGCTGTGGCCCTTTTGCTCCCCATTCCACACAGACATCTCTAAAGAAAACATCAATAACAGAAAGTAACTGCAAAAATAAATATTCAGGCTAGCCTCTCCATGAAGAATACTAAACTCAAATACTTTTAAAGGAATCCTAAAGTAAGTGATACCATCTGAAAGTCCGTGCTACAAACTAGAAAGTTTCAATATGACATAGCTGTCTATTGAAATGACAACTTGATTACAGTTACATTATGCCAGGTTTTTTCTATTTTTAAATCAAGATGAAATATTCATCAGAATTGTATTTAAATAGACTATAAGGACTCCACAAAATTAAGTATTTGGGAAAGGAATCTTCAAACTTCACTTCTAAATGTTTATTTATAACACTAAAAGGTTAATACTGTTGGCCTTGCTTTGATGTCCGAACTCTTCATCTAAATTCAGAGTCGAAAATAAGTCACTATTTAATTTCTTGAAAATACGTTACCTCATTGGCATCTTTAAAGTTTTGAATATGATTTTGCCGTCTTCTTTAGGCACAGAACACAGCTCTGGGGAGTCACTGAAACCTTCCGTTAAGGTGAGTTTGTCAAAGAATTGCCCTATAAATAATTGACAATAAATATACTATGCTCTATCCCAGTGACATCAAGAAAAGGTAGGATCCAACTTAAAAAAGGAAGAGTAAACAGAGAATTAAATTAATATGGATTATTTCAATTATGTTGGTTGCTTTTTCTTTCCTTTGGTTTATGATAAGAATAACAGCATGCAGTTAACTAACACGGCCATGGGTGTGGAAAAGAAACAGGGAGATGACTTGAAACACTTAGGAACTGTTGCAGGGGAAAGAAAAAAAAATCTTACTACCACTAATCTTAAATCTTGAATTCAAAATTGTTGGTGTCTTTCTGCAGATGCAACTTAAGGGTTCCAAAATTACCCTAAACATCAAATTATGTCTAGGTCATTGAATGGGTGGATACCCTATATTCTGTTTAATGCATATGTTCAATTGTACACGCGTTTCAACCAACTGTGTCTTTATTTTAATAACAGACCAAGTACTGAAAACACATAAAGAAAGACTATTTTTCTACCTCAGCAAAAATATGGCTGATACACTGCATGACCCTTCAGGAATGACTGCTCTGTTTGTTCTATTTACATGATATAACCTGATTTGAAAAGGGAGAAAGGGGTGAAAATGAGCAAAAATACCAGAAACTCATTTTTAACAATCAGTCCCGAAAAAACAAAAAAAAAAAACTGTCTTGCTTTTCTTACTGTTCCTGTTAGAGGTTTCTTCCTCATTATACATCAGAAACACGTAAAATGCAAGATTTTACATTTCTTCCAAAACCCTACTGCATCATATAAAATTAAATGCAACATTTTCCAACTATGCAGCCACAGAAAAAATATAAAACATAAACGTAAAACATAAAACACATCTATGCTGGTTCCTGAAACTAACAAGGATTTGCGGCTTTCACAGTTCTGTATTTCAGTGCGCTTAATTCTTTCCAACAGCTCCATATTTCTTTCAGGCAGCAGGAAGGTATTCTTCATCTAGCATCTGGGCAGGAGTCTAAAACTTCACCTTTCACTTTGCTCAATTCCTAAGGACAAGTGAAACACTTCCTTACTGCTTTCAGGATGCCATGTTAACTAACCACTTAGAACAGAGGAGCAAATTTGATCAGGCTGTATTCTTCATCTGCACAGAAGTGAATTTTTGCTCCAGTCAAGCGCCTTAAATCCTTGTAAAGATATAAAAGGTAGTACAAAGCCTATCATATTTTTACAGAAATATCTAGAATGGACTTTGACAAACAGCTCTTTAACCATCAGCCTGTGCTTCTGTCACCCCAGAGATATATTAAAACTGATTTCTAACTACACTTAAGCAGACATGACCACCATACACTGAACTTTAGGGGGCTCACAGCAATCAGCAGCAGCGCTCCGAAGACTCACTGCATCCACGTTTCTGTTACATCTGACTTCATACAAACTCCGTAACTACAGCTACTGATTAACATCCTGATCATACACTTTGGCTTGAATTGCCCGAAAGCTTTTCCCTCCGTTAATATTTTGTAAATTGAATCACAGTTTTTAACAGTTACATTCATATGAACATATCAGACTGCATCAAACTAATCTAAACAAAAAATATTTTGCCATCATTTCCTGTTTTAAATTTGAACATGCTCCCTTGGCTATCATTTGATTTTATGCTTCTTTTTCAGCAAAATCAAACTTCAGAACAGCTCATTCTGCATCCTGGCATTTTAAGCTGCTTTCAGAAGCTTTTGACGCTTATTTTCTATGCTCTTCAAATCAACACACACATATATATGCACATCCACTCTTACACAAACAGGTTCACAAACTGCAATCAACAATTCTGTAAATATAAGTTTCCTAGTCATTAATCATCTCTCTTTTTTTTAATCCTTATGGAGTGAATTACTAACTGAGAGGAGACGCCAATTCTAGTAAGTGAATGTTACCCAACAGGGATATAAAGCTGTCAACACCATAGTGCTCTTGCTTGCTCTAAACTCTCTCCCAGGCTTCATATGTTTTTTAAAGCGATATTAGTCTTTTTTTCCAAGGAACCTTACTCTCCTTAAAATCTGAGCACTTGTGTTTTATTACATACAGGTTTTAAAACAGACTGGTCAGATAACAGCTGAAATATTTCAGAAGTGCTGGGTTAGTCAGGCAAACCAAAACTGGACTCTAATACATTGGACTGACGCTAACAACATTGTAAACAGTACCAAAACTTTTAAATCCCCTATTAAACACAACCTTTAAGACCTCGTTTATCTTTTTAGTGACCTTCGCTAGATTATTATAGCTGCTGTAATGGCTCTCTGAATTAAGGACATTCACGTTAGGAATAAAAAACCAGGAAAGTCATAGCGCAAAATTTCTCATGAGAACAACTGATTTTCTGTTTGCATTACATAAGCTAATTTTAAAACACTTTTTCACTCACAAAACTAGAGAGAAAGCTAGAAACACCGATAGCATTATATTTCTCTATTTCTCAGGGAAGTCACTAGAAAAATAATTGCAGCAAACAGTACGATTATAAAACTGGTTACCAAAGGTCATCACACTCATCATAGCTGCAGATAGTTGAGAGCTTATTGCTCTGTTCTCACGAATTAACTTCAGAAACTGATATTATTACAGCAAAATCCACTTGACAAATAGGAAGGAATTTCAGAATTTACATATCTAAGGCCCAAAATGAGATGAGAAAAAGAATTGCTAGCATTTGGCGTTGCTTTCAAAATCTTTATATACACTTTATATACTATGGAATTAAAAATAAAACAAAAAAACTTAAATGGTCTCTAGTTTTCGGTAAAGTATTTCCATTTTTGTCCTAAATACAATTCACATTCAGTAAGTATCAGCACTTGTTAAAGCCCAAGAAATAAGAATAAACAGAAAAACTGGCAACTGAAGCCTTGCATGTCACTTCACTATGACTTTCAAGAGTTTCCTTTTTGTCAGACTCTAGGCACAATAACAGGAGAGTCCCTATCAGTATTTACTTCAAATAATTTTTATACTAATTTACCAATAAAGTAAGCCCATCCACAAATGTCTGCAGATGCATTTCACAACTCCAGTGAAAAAAAATTACTAACACCACAGTAATCACTGCAAAGACACAGACTTCCAAAAATACCTGAAACAGGTGTGATCTGCATACAGGAAAAGATCACTTGATCATAACAGGTTCTTAAAGATCAAACTTGAAAAAGAGCAGAGGGAAAATATCTGGAAATTAGTTATGTTGATTTATTGTAAGAGTATTTCCAGGAGAAAAAAAAAATCAATTTTAAACAGCACCATTATCTTATTAAAAAAAAAGTCTGCCTTAACTAATTTAGTATTGAGTATTATAGAACCTAGGTAAGTATTCAGAAAGGAATCATTTTTTCTTGCTTTCAGTATCAATAAGGAGTAATGAATAACCTTTATTATGAACAGCCTAAACCCAAAGAGACTGAGACTGTTTAAAGAACACAAGCTAAGAAAAAAGAAAAAAAATTACTCCTGCATTTCTTATTCCCCCACACTTCTACATTCCAGTCTACAACACCTTTATACATGAGCTGAAAAGTAATGAATGAAAACTCAAGCTCTTAAAAGTTTGCTTTCAGAAATGAAAGTCTTTTTCTTAAGTGGAAGAGATCTTCCACAACTTAATAGGCCAGATTCAGGCTGAACCACCAGTATAACTATAAAAGCTGCTGAATTTCTCTTGGATAATACAGCTGCAACTAGAAAGCAAACATATATTCCAAAACATTTAAAAGAGTTCTGTTAAAGTATATTTCTATAAATGCCCCGAGGAAAAATATTTCAGCTCTAATTCTAACATTCCTTTAAAAATCAAGCAGCTTTAATGCCGAAGTCTTGAAAAATGCATGCAAAACTACATACACTCCTTTTTATATGATTAAATAGTTCCTTTTTACGATTATTCAACTAATTATTTCTCCAGCAATTTCTAAGTGGAATAGTATTACAAGTCTTTCACTGCAAAGCTGTTTCTTCTTCTTCCATACACTGGAGGAACACGGAGAAGAGGATTAAAAACTAGATATATAGAAACATAAAAAAACTAGTGAGCTCTCTTACCCTTCATTAGGTATATAAATGAATCCTACGCTTTTAAAATAAAATCTGCAGCTCCTTAGCAAACTTCAGCAATTAGGAAGCCTATTGAGCCAAAGAGGTCTAAAACAAGCATCTAATGGCAAAATCGCTAAATAAACCTCACGTAATAGAGAGTCATGTGACGACCATTTCAATGTATCTCTCGAAATGCCAGTTACACAAACTCCTTGTGTACAAACAACTACAATTATGTTACCTCTCTACTCATTTTAAAACACAAATACAGAGGTTTTTTTAAGGTAAAGTTACTGGTGGCCTTTCCTGCAGTATTCTGTTCACAACAGCTGGTTAATTTCAAGATCTTTAAATGTATTTTTTCTAACACGAGGCTGCACTGTCTCAAACACGACAGCATCAGAGTTAAGAGGAAAAAAGAAGGCATTTAAGAGAAGTAACTGGAAAGTTTATCTGCTTGGAACAAAAGGAGGGAAAAAAGCAACCATGCACTTAATATCCTCTTAACACAAAACTGACCAGCAACTTGATAGCAAAATAAGAAAGATTAAGTATTCTAGAGAAACGCAGGAAAACTGAAAAACTAATGCCCAATATATTTGCTGAAAGAGCTGAACCTTACACATGCCCTATCCTCTTTTACAACAACTGCTACAAAATGCTACTTACCGAAAGAAAAATAAAACCCCAAAATGCAACCATAAACGCTACCATTTTTCCCACCCTGGTGACCCTCTTCTCAAAGCTGTGACGGTGGGTGTTAACGCAGCTAAACTGGTGTCACCTGCATCCGTGAAGGCAGCCCGACCGCCCGCACCCAGCCCGGAGGCGCTGCCCAGGCCCGCCGCCCGGCCGCTGCCGTGCCCTGCGGGAGCGCCGGCGGGCAGGGGGATGCCCGTGGGCTGCCCCAGGGCAATCCGCACCAACAAAGCGCCGAGCGCAGGACGCGCTCTCACCCCGTTACCCTCCCGCAGGATCAGCCCTCGCCTTTTGAGAGCTGCCCGGCCAGAGCCCGGCCCGGGGTGGCCTCTTTCGGCAGGCGGCCTTCTAACAGCGGAGGGCTGCGCGCCGCATGCCCGGTCCAAGTCCTCCCGCAGAACCCCATCACCGCAGCGGTGCCGAGCAGCCAAATGCTTGCCCAGGAAAGCGGGCAGCAGCCCTCCAGCTGCCACTCGGACTTGCCGGGCCCTCCGCGCACGGTGCCGACCCGCCCGCCACACGCTTCCCCCGGGCCCGCCGCCCTGCGCGCCCCGGGCGGCGGAGCCGCCGCGAGCGCGGCCGCACGGTTACCTCCCACGGGCTTGGTGACGGCGCCGTTGGGCCTCCCGCGGGTGCCCATGGGGCTGCCGTTCTGCTCCAGCCTGGCCACCTTCCCGGGGGGGGGCCCTTTGACATCGGGGCTGCCGCTGCCTCTGTCGGGGCTGTCCCGCAGACAGGGGCTCTCGCTCCTCCGCTCCATGCTCGGGGACGCTGCTCCCGCTGGCAGGTCGCAGTAGAAGGAGCACGGACCTAGGGCGAGAGAAACAAGGGGCGCTTCAGTGGCCGCTGGCCAGTACCGGGCCCCGCTCACCCGGCCGGGCCCCCGATGCGCGTCTCCAGAGCGGTTCAGCTCCGTGAAGCCGGGCGAGTAGCGGCCGGGTGCGACGCCGCACCGCTCCCGCCGCCGGAGCCGGCCCCGCTGGAAGCGAGCGGTTCCCCTCACCCGCCCGGCGCCAACCTGCCGCGGGCGGGGGCAGGCAGTGCTGCGCCCCGGTTCCCATCGCGCTCGGCAGGCAAGCAGCCCAGCCGCCTGCCGCAGCCAGGTGCTGCGCCCCGGGTACGGCCACAGTCCCGGCCCACCCCCGGGGGCCGCGGGGAAGAGGCTGCCAGTCCAGACGGCCCCGCTGGCACGGCCCCCCCCCGCGCCGGCCAGCTGTGCAGCCACGGAGTAGCCGGCTGCTGGCGAGGAAGCCTCTAGCGAGCGGCTCCCGCGAACGGCCGCTGTACTTACTGCTTATAGCCTGTCTGTAAGTTGGCTGAGTTGGGCTCTGTCCATGGATCAGAAGTAGAGAATCCAGGGTGGAAAGTTTTCCTGTTTCCTTCTCCCACGCCGCGTTCTTCGCTTCTACTCCTTCCCCCCACCCCCAGCCCCTTCCTCGCCTTCCTCCGGGGGTGCTGAGGCGGCGGGGCCGGGGCGGTTTCCCGCGGGGCGGCAAGGGTAGAGCCCCGTCCCGGTGGGTCGCGGGTGGCGAGCGGAGCGGAGAGGTCGGGACGAGGGGGCGGGGAGGCGTGGGGCCGTCGGCTGCGGCGCAGAAGAGAAGGGAGAGGGAGCCGACTTCTCACACCTTCAGCGGAGAAAATCAATACCGGGGGAAACAGGGGGAGGAGAAGAGGAGGGAGCGCCGCTCTCCCGGGCTCCGCGGCGGCGGCGAGTGCCTGGCAGCGCGGAGAAGTGGCGGCGGCGGCCCCCCGTGTGTCACTTTCAATCGCTCCCTCCCCTGCCAACGACAGCAGCGGCAGGAGGGACTCGCCACAGAGAGCAGAGAAACGGTTATTAGTTGCGTTGAGTCATCGAGGCAAAGTGAGTCCTTTTTGGGGTTGTCCTTGCTTTCGGGTTTGGTGTATGTGCACGCCTGTGTGTGTGTGTCTGCCTGTCTGTCTGCGCGGCGTTCCCGTCCCAGGGCTGTGCATCCCAAACATCGCCACCCCTCCTCGCCTTGACACCCCTCCTCCTAAGTGGCGGCGGCGGCCCCCCGTGTGTCACTTTCAATCGCTCCCTCCCCTGCCAACGACAGCAGCGGCAGGAGGGACTCGCCACAGAGAGCAGAGAAACGGTTATTAGTTGCGTTGAGTCATCGAGGCAAAGTGAGTCCTTTTTGGGGTTGTCCTTGCTTTCGGGTTTGGTGTATGTGCACGCCTGTGTGTGTGTGTCTGCCTGTCTGTCTGCGCGGCGTTCCCGTCCCAGGGCTGTGCATCCCAAACATCGCCCCCCCTCCTCGCCTTGACAACCCTCCTCCTCCCCGCCCCCCCCCCCCGCAAAAATCAAGTCTCGCTGCTACCTCGGAATCGGGCACAGACGGGCACGCAGCAGCCCACCTCCTCCCGGCCCGGCCCGCCCCGCGGAGCCCCGGCCCCGCTGCGCGCACGGGTGGGAGGCAGAAACCCACCTGGCAGGAAATTAAAGACCAATAAATAAATAATACATCTCGCACGCGAAAAAGGAGCGCAGTGCCGCGCGAAGGGAGGGCAGGCTGGGTGGGGAAGGGGAAGCGTGGCAGGACGACGCGGTGGTGACAGGAGAGCCCCAGGGCAGAAAGGCGCAAGGGCAGGGGCAGTCGGGCTGGGGGAGGGCTGAGAGGGACGGAGAGGAGGAGGAGCCGGGAGAAGGGGAAGGGCGGGGGGGGTGGATGGTGGGGAAATGGGAGTTGGGGGACACCGGACCGACCGAGGAGGAGCAAAGCTGCCACCGGCATTCAGTCTACACGCCCGGGTTGGTCCGATGCAGCCCGTGCGACCTCGCCGCGTCCTGCCACCCGCCCCCCACCCCCATCCCCCTGGGAACCGACCGACGGCGGGGATCCTCCCGCAACCTCTCTCCGCCGGGGCGAGGCCACAGTAACTTTTCCCGGCGCGGTGGGGGCTGCCGCCCCGGGGGCCGGTCGCGCTTTCTCCAGGCCTCCAAGAGCCAGCGACCGGCCCCAGGTAGGGCCCCGCCGTCGCACTGTTCTCCGCGCCCGGCTCCAGGCAGTTACCGGGGTGGTCCTGAATAATTGATGGCGGGGGCCAGGAGAAGGTGACAAGCGGGCAGGGAAGCGCTACTGCTGCCGCCGCTAAATTATTTAATAGCGGAGCTCCGGGTAGGGCATGACAGCGCTACCTAAGTGCAGCCAGTGGTGCGGGCAAAGCTCCGGCCGGGAAGTCGAAGCGGGGCGGGATCGAGCCCCTCACCAGTCCCAGGGCGGCGAGCGGTCACCCGGCAGGCAGGCAGTCCCCTTTCTCTCTGATGCAAGGTGCACCGCGCCGCTCCCGGGGGCCGGCGGCGGCGTGGGAGCGTCTCCCGGCGGGGCCATGCCCCGCGGGCGCCCCGAGGACCCGCAGCGCCCCCTGCCCGGCCCGGGGGGCGCGGGGGAATGAGCCGGCGGCCCCGCGCCGCCGAGCCCTCGCCGCCCGCCCGGCGGCGGAACGAGACCCACGTTAAGGTGGACCGAGGGAATCCCTTCTGGCGGAGGGGGGCGGGCGGCGGACGGGCGGCGGGGAATGAGCCGGCGGCGGCGGGCACCCAAAGTGCCCCGACACCCCCTCCTCCACCTCCCCCGCCGCCCGTCCGCGGCTGGCTCCCTGCGCGGCGCCGCCCTCCCTGCCGTGCTCCCTTAAGAGCTCCGTCTTTTACGGTGGCGCCGGAGGGTCAAAAAAAAGGGGGGTTAGTGGGGAGCGGAGCCCCCCGTCCCGGGCACGGCGACACTAGGGACCTGAGGGAGCATCACGGCCACCGGGCAGCCCTGGTGGCAGATCTTCGTTCTTCCCGTAAGCGCCCGGGGACAGTAGGGCGGGCAGCAGTGGTTGCCCCGAGCCCGCATGCAGCCGTCCCAGTGCTGCCTCGGGGTTTGGAGGAGGGTCAGGTCCCCACAGGAGATCGGCTGCCGCCGGTACCGCTGCGCCCCTCCTTCCCTCCGAGTGGCAGTGACAGCCCACCCGAGTGCTCGGGTGTCCCGGTGAGCTCCGGGCCGCCCCTGAAAATAGTGCCAGGAGAAGCAGCGGATCTCGGGCAGGGTAAGAGAAATCAGCCCTTCGTTCCACATCCGACCTCCGGGCCGGCCCCGAAAAGCAGTGCCAAGTGCGGCTTTCCCCGCCTCGGCCGAAGCACTCGTGTCTCCCCCCGCCTCGGCAGGGGCAGGGGGACCCGCCGCCGAAGTCTGGACGCGGTGCCAGCCTTGACCCGGGACAGCAAGCCGTGAACGCGGGTGGGAGCCGCGTCCCATCGCCGGCTGAAGTCGGGGGGAGCCAGAGAAGATACGGGGAGCAGCGGAAGGCCGAGGGCGGGGGGGGGCCGGGATACCGCCAGGGCCGGGGCTCCGGGAGCGGTCGGAGAAGCGAGCGGCGGTGCCGGGAACGCGCAGGCTGCGGAGGAGAGAGCGCGGCGGCTGCCGCCAACCAGGTCTCCTGCTTTCCCTCTCAGAAACGAGCCTCAAAGTTTGGAGAACTCTCTGGTTTCTTTTTAAATAACCCGATCCAACTTTTCGCCCTTGTCCGTCCGTCCCCGTCCCCCCTCCCCCCAATTTGATAAAGCTCAGCAGTGTGGAAGTTAACGTTCTTACATGGAAGTTAACGTTTTCTACCAGCTATTGAATAATTGAATAATGTTTTGTTCTTACCTTTGATGTTGAACTACGAATGCCCGCGGATCAATGGCCGGAAAGTTAGAAGAATTGGTGATTTAGGACTTCAGTACTTCTGGAAAAAAAAATGCCAATGGTTTAGCCAGGATCTTCCCTGTCTGATTCGTTACTATTATTATATCTGATGATGTGGATGGATGGAGAGACTCAATCCAAGCCCATTAATGAGGTATTTTATAAACACCACCGTCTGAAGATCTTCATTTACATTTTGTCAGTGATCCTTTCCTTAACAGCGGAGACGTGTGGCGACAGCGCGATTACAGGACTTTAGTAAAGCTCCTATAAGAGTACAACTGGCTTGTTAATCGATTAATATTTTATTAAGTGTAAATATTTTATAAAGTTTTTAGGAAAACTATCGATTCTAAATTATTAAACTAGTCAGAAGGGCATTTGAATAATGCATACAATTAAATACATTTAAATATATATGTAGCGATTGCTTCATTTGCAATGAATCCCCTGCACCTTTCTCTTGCTTTCGTTTCTTTCTCCACGGGCAGCTGGTTTCTCATTTCCGCGTTCACTGGAATATCACAATTACCGAATATGTGTTTAGTCCGTATTTATAAACTGAATGTTTACATAAAATACTCAGAGAAAATAACTTTGAAATCGGAAGCCGTAATGATTTGAAAATTTTGACGTGGAAGCAAAGGGGCTCGGTAGTGAAACCGAGGGAAACGTAACCGAGTTCGTATAAATGTTGTTGGGTAACTTCTGTTTTGTAAACATCACTTAATTTATGAAATATGATGATTTTATGAAGTATGATGCTTATTTTTCTTTTACATATTTTTTCCCAATAAAAGACTTTTCTCCCTGTTTCGAATTACAAACGCT
Organism: Onychostruthus taczanowskii; assembly: GCF_017590055.1. Lineage (NCBI taxonomy): Eukaryota > Metazoa > Chordata > Aves > Passeriformes > Passeridae > Onychostruthus > Onychostruthus taczanowskii. The sequence goes on along the minus strand of NW_024499240.1, from coordinate 11,563,115 downwards.
TTTTTCCCCCAATTGCATGATTTTCACATGTCCCTATTTCCACTGGAAAGAAAATATTATTATTTCCCATTGCTTTCCTCACCCGTATTCAATGTCGCAATTAAAAAACAACTATTTTAAAAAATATTAATAATATTAATAACCTATTTTTCTTTTTCTAACACGAACTCCGGAACGAGAATTTTCTGCTTTCTCATTCTGATGGGAGCAGGAGTGGATGCGCTCCGGGTGCCCAGCGCTCCTTGTTGCGGAAGTTTGTGGAGCCCTTCAGTCGTTGATTACCAAAAAATTTTGAACAAAAACACCTCCTTGGAAAGGTTTGGTTTTCATTAACTACCGCTTTTAAAGCCAAAACGCATGGAAGCGATCTCTGTGCCCACACAGGCTTCAGAGGCGGGCGGCTGCAGCCGGGGCTGCCGCGACCTCCCGGGCCTCCGCTGCCCGCGATGCCGCCCCCCGGGCCGGGGCAGCTCTCGTCCTACGCAGCCGGGCCGAGAGCTGGCCCCCGTGGGTCTCCCCGAGGCAGGATCCGCCGGACGTTCTCCTCATCTGCTGCTTTCTCCCCCTTCCACCCGGTATTTCCCAGGGGCTGCGGCGCCCGCGGGACGACAGCCTCACCGTGAGGCTCGGCCGGGGCTGAGCGCTGTGGCCCGGGCCGAGGCGAGGTCCCCGGCGCCGCACGCTGGGGTCCCGGGGGACACTGACCCACCGCCCGCGGGCGCTGCCTCGAAGCGCAGAGGACCCGGGCTGCCACAAGGGCACAGTGGCCGGCGGGCTGGGAGCGGGACGGCCCCCAGCACCGGCGAGGCAGCTCTGGGTCCCTTCGGGTTGGCGGATGTAGTCCGCACTGCCAGGACGCCGGGTCAGGAGGAGAGAGGAGAGGAGAGAGCGGATCCCACAGGCGAGGGCTCCGGTCTCTCCGCTTGGCTCGGGCTCCATCGCGGCGAGACCCGAGCCCGCGGATGCTCCTGCGGGCCGCGGCCGGGACCACCCGCCCGACCCGTCCCGGTGCCTTCGCCTTTGCACAGCGCCATCGCGCGGGCACTGGCGCCGCCGCAGCCCGACGCGGCCGCTGCTCTCGCCCGCCCGCGGCCCCGGCGGTGCGGAAACGGCGCAGCACCTGCCGCGGGGCCGAGCGGGCCCCTCCCGCCGCCCTCCGCTGCGCCCTCGGCCCTTGCAGCTCCGCTCCGCCCTGCCACCTTGCCCGCCGCGCCATATGCCGTCGAGGCTCAGACACCCTCTCCCGTCCCGCGGCCCGGCCCTGGCCCACCGGTGGCCCAGGCAAACCGGCGATGGGCAGCGCGTAAGGACCGACCTCCTGCCCAGCCGCGCCTTATTCGCGCTCCCCTCGCGGTCCGGGAAAGGCGCTGGGCAGCCGAGGAGCCAGGCCGCCGCTGCGGGGTGGTCCCGCCATCGAGCGCTCGCTGTCGGGGACGAGCCATCTAACCCTGCCGCCGTAGGAGGGGTTCTCGTCCCTCCGCACTACCGCGATCCCTCTTTCGGCGGCAGGTTCACGAGGGGAAGCCGAAATGAAACGAAAATATCCTTGAGCCCAATAACGGGAGGAGCCCGGCTCTGCCCGCATCACTTCGAGGGGAAAGCTCTGGCTCCAGCCGACAGTGCCGGCGGGAGCACGGCACCGGCCATCGCCGCTGCTTTCCCCCTACAACCCAAGCCTAAAACGGCGGCTGTCCGGAGGGGGAGCGCGGCGGATGCTGGGGCGACCGCCGGGCCGCCTGGCAAGTCCCCCCAGCTCCGCGGCATAACGCCTCGGCCCCGCGGGAGTTGGCTCTGCATCCCCTGAACACCGCCGGCTGCCTCCAGCCCCTTTGGGATCCACGCGGCTCGTTCGTGCTGTGCCAATGGAATAACAAAAATAATTTTTAAAAACCCAAACCCAAAGCGTCTTCACGTCGTCCGAGCTCCGACCAAAGGGTTTCGGGACAGCAGTATCTCTGCAGACCTACCCGCGCTTCCATCCTTCCCCCCAGTGGTTTTATTAATGAGCCTTTTGCTGTTAACGCTGGTTTATATGGAGAAGGAGCTGCGGACAGCAGAGAAGCAATCGCTGCAGCCAGACGTACACAGGGAAGGGAAGGGAACGAGCCGAGTAGCACGTAATAAACTATTAGACCGTATTTCGGTGCCCAGGAGGCAGCCCAGCCCCGGCCGAGGCGGGCGCAGGGAGCGGGCTCACCGGCAGGCCGGGCCGGCTGGACGCCTGGTGCGGAGTTGAGCTGGCCGCTGCCGGAGTCCTGCTAGGCTCTCTCCTGCCCTCCGGCTCCCCACTACGTCCTGCCGCTTCCCCGTGTTCCTTATACACGTCTCCAGATCTTGGCTTTCCCCCTTGGCCCTAGGCTTGCGTTTTCCCGCAATCACACGCTGCAATGCTAACCGCAAGGGAATTCCTCCGTGAGATATCAAGCTCATCGACCCACCTCACCTTAACAGACTTCGAGATTCTTCAGTATTGCATGGCTTCTTTAAAATAGTTCTGTTTAGATTTGTAAACTGTCAGGAGCAGAGAGCACAGACCGAAGCGTTTGTGCCCTGTGGCTCTTTTCCTTCAAATTAGCAGTTTATAGCTGGAAATGAAGGAAGAGTTTTGCCACCTTCGTTGCAATTAAGGAAAGTTCCCTAGATCCGAGAGAGAAGTAACTAACAAGCCACTCCACCCGAGCACCACCAACTGCGACTGCTCCTTCGCCGCAGCCTAAGGCCACTCCAGTGCCGTTTGCCCCAGGCCGGGCGGTGTCCCCCGCTTCACCCCGAGGTGGCCGCTCCGAGCGGCGCCGGGACGGGAAACGAGCGTTCCGCCTGCCGCGCACTGCCCGAGCTGCGGCGTGAACGAATGCGGGAAGGGGCTGCAGCACAGAGCCGCCACCCTCGGCGCGGGAGCCAGCCCAGCCCCTGCCTTTACACCCCTAATGTGCCTAAGGGGCGCAGGGTTCCGGGGAAACCCGCTCTTCCCTTCCAACCGCGCTGTAGCCCGGGGTGAGAACTAGTGACGGCGGGACTCTGCAGGACATGCCGAGCGTGCAGGGCTGAGGACTCGTACCCCGAGGCACGAACCATTTTATTACAACGATTTACGTAAATTAGCAAGATAGCATCCTTGCTGTCCCACCAGGCTCCGACCTAGAAGCAAAATACCACCCGGCCAGGTTTGACACCACAGCCTCACAAGGGGGAAAGCGCTCTCCGAGTTCCTACGGCCGGCGGAGACCACATGAGAGTACAGATCTCAATAGAACCAGGAGGACAGAGTCGATTCCGAGCTCCCTCCCCATGAGCTTCCCAACGGGCTGAGCTCAACCCTAGCCCCGCCGCTCAGGACGCTGTGCTCATTAGCAGCTGTCCTTTGGACAGAGCAGGGTGCTGTTCTCCTCCTAGATCCAAACTTTTTCTCTCAACAGATACTCTTGTCTGCGTAAGCCCGTTTTAATTAAAACTTCAGTAAATGCGTAGGGAGAACCCACTGCTCTGCGGCACAAGGCAGCAGTTCCCGCCGGCTCCTGCCACGCGAAATGGTGCTCAGGGAGCAGACGCGTGGCGGGACCGCACGGGGCCCCGGTGCCGGCCCCCAACTCCCGCCCTCGCTCCCCGCCGTTAGGCTGAAGCCAAAGGCAGGGCAGCCTGTGACAAAACAGCCCGGCCGGCAGCTGGGTGCCCGGCTGAACGCTTAGAGTTTTCTGTGCAAGTAACTGAAGGCTGCGGATCTGCTTAGAAAAATAGGGGCAGACAGTGAAGGGGATTTCGAGTGAAGATAAACAACAGGGGTTTATTGAACTATAAAGGCTGGAAACGCCTTTGAACAAATCGAGGAAACGCATCCTAATACACACGAGCCGCAAATATCGCGTAGCCTGCTGGCTCCTGCAAGAAGGTAGATCAGATCCTCCCGGCTGCGCCACGAACCTGGCTTGTCTCTGGCGGAATCACCGCAAATGGAAAGCTGACAGGGTAACGCTCAGTCTGTTTAGGCTTCCGCAAGCCCTGTACTGCTACCTACGGGGCTCAGCAAGGCGCTCCCTGCAGAGGGGTCACACATGGGGCCCAGGGGCAGGAAAGGGCCAAATCCTGTCGCTTTTCCGCCTGCAAACAATCCTATCGTCTTTCCCTGCGACCTCAAAACTTCGCCAGGCAATATGCGCCTACACTTAAAAAGATTTTCAGGGCTTGAGTTCGTACTTGGCCCGTGAAAGGGCCCCTTCGGGGTTCGGCGCTGTCCGCCTGCTCCCAGCACCTTAAAGGGTGGCCAAAAATCGGCCCGCAGCCCGAGGCATCCCCGGTAGCCTTGGCGAGGCGGCTTCCTTTAACCTGGCTTCTCGATGCGGCGGATCGAGGCAGAAGCCTATGAAGCAGATACCGGGGCAGCTGGGAACTGGGGGACGCTATCGTGAGCCTGCCCGCCTTTAACCCGCCGGGCTCCGCGGAGCTGATCCCCCTCTACTTCCACAGTCTCTGACGAGGCTGTCTCCATGCCACCCCTGCCCCGTTCCTGAGGAGCAAGCAGGGCGCGGAAGGGGCCGGAAGCAAGTGCTCGGCCGCCGGCGGGGGCTGCCACCTCCCAGCCCCGCAGTACGGCCTCAGCCGCCGTCGGCGGAGCCGCCGTGGCCTCGGTAGCTGCGCGACCACCCTGCCCAGACAAGGCACCGCTGTCAAGGAGCGAGAGCAATTCCACCTAAAGTCTCTTCTTCCTCCAGCCCTTGCGTTTCCCCCGGCCGCCCTGCCCCCTCTCCCCCCCGCCCCCCTCCGCCGGAGGGGCCGCCGGCCTGCGCGCAGCCAGCGCGCTCCCGTGACAAATTTCAGGTTTGTAAAAGGACGGGTGAGAGTTATCCACCGTTTGAAATCCCATTATAAAACCAGAGCAGACGCAGTGCTCGTGTGCTCCCCGTCACGGAATCGCTCCAACTAAATCAGCATCTAACAAGAGAGTTTGTCCCCAGTGGGGACAGCAGCTCCCACTTACTCTGTTCCGTGAACCGCTGCACTTCTGCCCCAGGAAGCCCTTCAGCCACACCGTCTCTGCGGGAAGACACTGTTATTTCCTTCTTGCCAGCGTTTCGCTGGGATCCAGAAGCCCCCCAGTTCCCCGGCCGGCCGAACGGGCCCGCGCCGCTGCCCCTCGCAGGGGTCCCAAGCCCCCGCAACCTCCCACCCCCCGAAAGACGAACCGCTCCAAGATCTCTGCGCTTTGTCAACGCAACGAAGTATTTGACAGTCACAATTACCTGTAAATATTCTGATCGTTTTGTATACGGGACACTTTTTGCCTTAAGCCTGGCAAGCCTCACACTAGCGGAACTGCAACACTACCGCAACTTCACCGCGGCAGACGGCAAAATTCCGCGCTCCGCTCTCGGCACTGAGTGCGATCTTTCTCGGTACCGCAGAATCCAGGAGCGAGCGAGAGATCTACCGCTTCCCTCTCTCCACACCCCGAAGAGCAACAGCTAAACAGTCAATTTAAAACGCTAACATTTAGGCGAGAATTCAAATCAGTCACAGGAAAAAAAAAAAAAAAAAAAAAAAAGGAAAAAAAAGGATGCCTGTTATCAAATTATGCTTTCGGACAGAATAAACGGGTTCACTCGCTGGCAGATAAGGTTTTCTAACATATTGGCATCCGCAGTTTAAGAAAAAAATAATCATGAAGTCTGAGATGGTCACCACTACCTAAACTGCGAGATTTCATAATCGGTCTTCCCATTTTCCACTACAACCTCTCCCTTCCCTACCCATCACATCACAATGATTAGCAGCGCGGAATTACCTGTCTGCTTCTTTGTGTCTCCTTCAAGTAAAGAAGGTAAAAGTCACTTTACCTATTAGCTTGTATAAGTAATAAAGAGGTGGTAACTTGGAGCTACCACATTTTGAAGACTGTGTCACATGCTATAGCATAAATAAGGGTGTTATAGCCCTAGCGATTACTGGATCAATTCATTTGTGCGACAACCCATGGCGCCTTTGGCTCTTAGCAGGTATTTGTTCTGTCCCTGGGAATAGTTCTGCACATCCCTCCTCGCTAAAACGGACATAAACAACAGCAGCCTCCCGATTCTGAGGTGTCTTTGCGCGCGTTTACTGGGGAAAGCCTGTTCGTTAGCGTCTTCACTTTGTATCAACCTATTTTGAACGAGATACGGCGGGATTTCTCGGGCTGCAGCATCTCCCTCCGCAGCCAGGACAAGGCGGAGTTGCAGCGGCTCCCGTGCGTGCTCTCACTCAAGAGGGGGCCATGGCGTGCGGCTTTTTAGTCTTCCCTCACACAAAAGGGACGCATTTGCACAACTTTCTCAAAGTTTCTCAGCCCTGTGCTTTTCCTAAGTCGCTTTCAAGAGAGCCCGGGCTCCCTGACGGTCAGCCCCGAGGAATTTCACAGAACTGACTCGATCCGATTGAGGGACCGCAAGTGGGCGCCTAGACGCGAGCGAAGCGCACGCCTCGGAAGGGCGAGCTGACGGCACCCCGCACCCCGGCGGCTCCAGCCCTGCTTGATCCACTCCCAGAGCTCCAGGCACCCACGCGGGCCAGTCTCAAGCCGAGCCGAGTCCTCGACAGCCGGGCGGTGAGACGGGCAGCGATCCCTTCCTAGGCAGTCACTGCTGCTCCTACTGGCGGGAGCCCGCAGCCCTGTCGGCTTGCCGCAACGAGAAAGGAGGGGACCCTGAGCTTCGTCAGGCAGCGGACTGACGGGGAAGCCTCCACACAGGTGGAGGACTACTACGATATGGGGAGAGGATGGACCTGCTCCTGCCACCCCGGGAGGGAAATGTTAGTAGCATCCGGATTTTGATACTTTTGGCCTCGGCGACTCTCGGTGGCACCGGCGCGACACGAGTGCCTGCGGGAGGTGGACAGGCAGGGCGGCAGGTGCCGCGGAACGTGGCGCGGCCAGAGGCGATACACAGGGCTGGAGGCGACTCCTGTCCTTTAGGTGCAGCGGTGACCCTCCGCCCCGCTCGCACTTGGCGTCACCTCTCGGGCAGAGGGTCGGGAGTGGCCCAAGGGCGTGGGCTGGGGCGCGAATATTGCCCGCTGAGAGCCGCTTGCTCTCTCCGCCATTTCCCTTGGACGGGCCGGGCCTGCCGCACCCTTCCCTTCGCACGCCGCCACAACGCAGGGCCACGGGAGAGGGTGCATCCCCAGCCCTGCAGACAGGTATCCACCTGCACCTGTGTATGACCGAAGGGCTGAACCCGGGCACCGAGGCAGCCTCCGCCTGGCACTTCGCAAATCACGACTACCGAGCACCATCAGGCCCGACCCTGTCAAGTGCCCGGGGCACGGGGCCTTCCCACTCTCCCCGTGTAACTCCCTCTCCCCCCTTCACTCTTCCCGGCCTCAAACGTTGCCTCCGCTATCACAACGTATTGACTGTCCCTGCAAACGCTGATCCTTGTAACTGGATGGGAAGAGTGCGAGCAGCATTGCTAACTCCGGCAATTGCCCTCGGCCTCCTCATCCTGCCTCTGGCAGGCTGTGTCAGCATCTGTGCACCAAAAAGTGGAAGAGGTTTTCGCAGGTTTTCACTGGGTGTTTTCCTCCGATCTGCAGGATATGCAGCTATATCAGCTGGAGAACAGGGTCAGGGGTGCACAGGCATCGCACTGCCACTCTGTCTTCAAGAAAGATGGAGGCGTGGATGTCTCTGCTACACAACCCGCCCGGGCCCACCGTTTGTCCTCTCCCTGCCCATGCCAGAGGTCGTCGGGCCCTGGCCCGCGCCTGTGTCAGCGAGTTGTCAGCAGCCATGGCACCTCCAGCAGGATGGCCGTCCAGCCCTCCACCCTCACAGTCCCGGGCGCGCTGCGGGGTTCCGCGCCGGAGAGACAGGAGCCCTGCGGCTTTCAGGCTTCCCAAGACTCGCCAAAGGCTGGGAAGCCTTTGGCGCCCTGGGAGCACCTCCCGGCGCATTTACCTGTGGGGCGCCCACAGACAAACAAATATTTGCGGACTACGCCGAAGCGTACGAACCAAACCAGACCTCCGGCGGGCCCCGAACACCGGGAGAAGCCCGGCTTGCTGCGGGCCGGCTTGCTGCGGGCCGGGTGCCCCGGCCGAGCCCGCAGCGGAACAGAGGCTCCCGCTCCCCGTCTCCTGCAGCGCTCAGCCCCGCTACGGCCCTGAGAAGCCGAGCGCAGGCCGGCCCGCCGGGACGGGGGGTTCTCGTCCTCACTGATGAGAGCCAAATCCAAAAGAATCACTTTCTAAATTTTCACCTTGATTATATGGTCCTGCTTTTATAGACCTGCCCGGCAGCTTGTGCACACACATTTACACCACTTTAGAAATATTCGACAGTGAAATCCCAACGAACTCCCAGCGCTGTCCACTCCCACAAAGCAAACAGGGGAGCGCAGCACTGGGCCGGGCCAGCCCGACCCCGCGGGCTGCACCCTTGATGCCTCAAGTTTTAACTGTCATATTATCCAGATTCTGTACTGCATTAGTATACAACTCTGAACTTCATATAAAGTGTTAGTAAGTTCTCCTCACAGTTTAGTCAGACTAAACAATCCTTTTCCAGCCCTAGAACCAAGGACACCGTTGCAGCTTCAGTCCCAAAAAGTACAAACAACAGCGAACTGAGAAGAGCAATCTGGGAGGATGGGACTTCATACCTGAAGCTGTAATTGGACAATTAACCCCATGTAAATGAACCAAAACTTATAAAAGTCTGAAAATGTGTGATCCGTTGTCCTGTAGCCTCGGCCAGGCTCTTGTACTGCCCAAGATTTATTCTTTGAAGGCCTTTTTAATAAATACCTACTTTATTCCTTTAACACTGTCTAGCCTCTGTTCCAGGTAGCCTCTCAAGGCATCACCCCGAGCCCTGCCACCTCCCCTCTGCAGCCCAACAGCCCTCAGCATCACTGAGACTGTGGGTGGCTTTCAGCTTGGAAAGAGAGAGGAGAGGAAGTCTGAAGTCTATTTATATTAATATATTTTCAATTAAGTCAATGTACAATGCCTGCACAATGTAGCAGACCCTTCCTTTTAACTTTTCCCTCATTTTTGCCAAGACAATTCATTCTCTCTAGCTAAAACAAGCTTCCTGAAGCCTTTACAAAAATTAGAAACAACAGCTAACAAAGAATCAAAATAGGAGGTAGGCTTCATGGGAAACCAGGCATGTAAAGTAACTGTGCAACTGCTAGGCTGGATTTCTCTTTCATATATTCATGACTGATGAATAACACACAATTAATTTCATTAAGTTGTTAAAGATTTAGCCCAGGCTGCAGCTGGCCATCTGAGTGGACATGTATAGCAGGATAAAACCATCAAGTGGCAGTGGGGTGACTTTTCTCTTGGAGATGGCAGTGGGTGCCCCTGGTAGCTTGCAATTCAGTCCCTGCCCCCCGGCTCTGTACAATCAAGGATTTCCTAGGAAAATGGTAAAGGGTCTGAGGAGATCTATGGTGTGTGCCTTCTCAGGGGCAGTAAGACTCCAACATTTTTTTACTCTCCAAGCACAAAAAGGATAGAATATACAATAGAAACCTTTTGATGACTCCCATTGCAACAAAGAAAAACTATGCTAGTGCCCACAAATTAACAAGATTCTTTCTGAGATAATTTCCACCAATGCCTGCAAATAGCACAAGTGACTTTTTCTGTCCCCTCAGTTTCCTGTAAATCAAATCTCACACAGTCATGATACATTCACAACTCCCTCTAAAAACTTGTGGGTGATGGTTCAAACAAGCAATTGTTTAAAATTTACAAGAAAGACCTGAAGTACAGAGGTGAAAGGAATCAGTAAGTTCCTGCCAGCAGTGAGCAATAAGGAGAAGGGTAGAGGAGGGAAATCCTGTCATCTCTCCCCCAGTGTGACCTGCCATAAGAAAAATTGCAAGATTGACTGTCTCATTAGATAAGAACCAACTGAGAAGGAAAGCAGATATAAATGGGCCACCTGCAGCAAAAAACCTGTCATGACTCATAGTCCGACACCAGACAAAAGCCATGAGAAACCACGTGTCACTATTCCTGGTGTTCATAAACTTCAGTGTTCAAGATGCCAAAAGTGATCATTAGTGATTGTAAGAGATATCAGGGGATACTTGAGATCCCCAGATTTAACTGTGTTCAGAATCCTAGCTCAACTCTTGACTTATGTCCTCCATAATTCAACACCCAACAAAATTTTAGTTGCAGAAAGAGGTATGTTTTTTTTTTTTTTTGTGGTTTATGGTTTTTACTTTCCTGCCTTAAGCAACAGCTAAGATAGACAATACTAGGCAGTTTGCTCCCTTTTCTCTCAGTAGTTCCTGTTCAGCACAAGTTGAAGTTACCACAGTAAATAATTTATCTCTGGGTCAAGGTCGTGGTCCTGTGTCAGCCTGAACACAGCACTGCCTTTGAAGCCAACAGGAGCCTTACACAGGCACAGTTAAGGGATCATGCTACTAGTTTGTAATGCAACCTGGAATGTCTTAGAATGAGAAATCATCTAAGATCTGAAGTTATTGTCTTGATACAGCCTATTTGTAAATGGCAAAAAAATTATTGCTACCATGCCTGCTGTTCTCTCTATATTCTCATGAGATCTCTGCTCCAGAAAAAGTGCCTAAAAGTTCTTGGGTAATGGCTGCTTTTATGCAGTTTCTGTTGTGCTAGAAAAGTAAAATAGTTCAGAGATGTGTTTGGTGTTCCTTATTGCTTTGTAAAAGGTTTTTGTCTGGTTGTTGGGGTTTTTTTTAATAAACAATTAAAAATACCTTGTCCTCTAAAAACATGCCTTTTCAAAGCACTAGAACAAGCACGGGAAACAGCCTTTGAAAGAAAAATTACTTTGGACAAGTTTCGAATTTCAAACATAGCCTTTGTTTATATTTCACTGACAAAATGCCTCTCAAATATTCTTTGAAAGGTGATTACATTAGGCAGGGGCTATTTTAGCAATTTCACATCTCATAGCACTATTGTATACAGGGATCTGTCCACCCACTTCCTTTGCTGCAGACACAGCTCCTTGAGCCTCTACTCAGCTATCTTTCATCACTTCTAAAGCCATGAAGACTTTCTTTTCTTGCAAATTGAAGTCAACCTTTTCTGTGCCACCAAGTTTTCTCTAGGACTTCTGGTGGGCTTCACAATCACTTTTGGCTTTTTGGTGGTGTTCTGTCTGAAGGTTTATTGCAATACTTTGCTTAGAGTTGGGCAGAAAATGCTTTCCTAGTTTAACAAAGTCTTCGGATAAAAAAACCCCCAATTTCCATTTAAAATCTCAACAGAAAGCTGAGCATTTGAGTATTTAATAATTTTAAGGGGAAAAAGTAATTTTCACTGCCAGTCCTTTCCAAATTACATGTCCTTCCTTTCCCACTAAATTTTTCCTGTAATTTAGGAAAAGAGAACAAAGCCCCTCCCGCGTAGCTGTGCAATAGCAGTGCACAGCTATGATAAAGCAGCACATCTAGTTATTCCCACCATCAGCTCAGGTGGTGAAAGCTTCAATACCCATTTGAGCTCTAGAGTGACAGGAAAACTTTTAGTGTTTTTACTTTTTGCATAGTCTCAATACCATCAGAGTCCAGTTTTCTGGCTACACTTGTCCATCTCCACTGCAATAAAAACTAAATTTGTTGACATGTTTGACATTTTTAAATACTCTTTAAATACTTCTAAAAGTATTTAAAAGTATCTTTATCTAGAGAAATTCTGTAGCAGCTTAACATGCATCAATGTCAGAAATACCTTGCATTTTCAGCAATGTTCCTAGGCCCCAGAACACAATGGTCTGTGCCACCAGACATGGAAACTGATTCTTGGCATGTGTTTGGAGCTGGCCAACAAGCACTGTCTGAAACAGCTCTTGGCCATATCTCCAGAGTTGTCTGAGGCCAGACTGCAATGTCAATAGGCAGTTCACCTGAGGCTATCTTTTTTTGGTGGGGAAGACAGTAGAGCAGGGTCAATGGAGGCTGCTGTGGGCAAGTTACAGAACCTCAGTGGCAGAACCATTCTGGCACACCAGCAGACTGTGCTTCTGCCAGTCCTGCATAAGAAAGGCAGAGTAGCACGAGGCAAACATCAGTGCTGGTTTTTGAACTCCAGGCTCCTGCATGGCGTGTATAAATGCAGCGCACAGTGCCATGCATATAAACTGGCTGAAGATGAACAAAAATGGCCACTCAGTGTGGCTGTGATGTGCTTCTGTGTGGCTGCACCAAAGCTGATGAAGTCAGAATTTTGCTCTTTGTTCTACTATCGATATTTAATTCTTCATGTCACTACAACATCTATCCTTTCTCAGATACAGCAGTTATGTATGTTTAGACACCTATTTCAGTAGTTTTGTAAACACAGGTAAAACCTCAAAACTTCTATTTTCCATCAGATGTGACAAGACAAAGGCTTCATTGGTCTTCACTGCTCTGTCAATGCTCTCACCATTCAGAAATCACTGGCAACCACTTACATAATAAGACCTTTGTCATAAACGGATCCCATACTAAAATTGTTTCAGAGACTTTTGATCTGTTATTTCTCCTGTCATACCAGAAGAGACAGACTAATGTGCATTCCCGGGGTCTGATTGTAAAGGCTGCAGAAACTTTGCTGAGGGTCTTTACCACATCCCGTTCATTCTGTTCTGTAGTTCATTAGAAGGATTCCAAAATTTGGTGGATGAGGAGGGAGTTGAGAGAAAAGGTGCGAGGTATCTCTGATGCTTAAAAGCACCAAGATTCTCAGTAAGGCAAGATATGCTAAGAATCAGGAGCAACACATATGACAAATTTTTCCTTCCAGTATTATAAAAGCAGATGACATGCATTCCACACATCCACATTTGGGCCTATTTTCTCCCTCTCTACCACAAGTCATTAAAGATAACAAGCATGCACCAACTGAAATCTGACCTTAAGATAAAAAGAATGACCCAGTCAGCAGTGATATCAAGAGCTGCATATGTCCCACGCAAGAAGAACCAGACTGGTCTGGGAAAGATTTACTAGATATGGGTTGTGGCTTAGTAAGGATGAAGCCACAAAATGAATAACTTATCCTGAAGAACTTATCCTCTGAGATGCAGTAGCAATATTTGACAACTTTCACATGAACACTTACTTATTAATGTCTGGTGGAGCTCAAGCCTCATTAGCTCCTATTTTAAATATATGGTCTAAAGGTTAGTGCACAGCCTGGCTATTTAGAAGCTTGGGCTACAGACATAGTTTTGCTCTAGTTCTCTTTATACAGAGAAATTTCTTGAGTGGCATTTTAGAAGTAAGTTACTGATCTGGGAGAACAAAACTGACTAATAGTATACCTGTCACATCCTCCTAAGACACAAAAGCACAACTGAGAACCTCTCAAGTCATCTCTTGTTTTTTACATCTGTAAAAGGAAACAAATCTAATCCACTTAGCAATCAGAGAGGACCTGTTTGCTGGAAATTGTAGTCTTAACACTGAACTTGCTGAGGCAGCTCTAACCCTTTCCCTGCCTAAGGAGGAGCAAAGTGTCTGCAGAATGCCCGCACTACTGTTCTGCATAAAGGCAGACTTGAGAAAGACACCAAGGATCCTGCCGTGCTGCTTCCCAGCTTCCTGCCCTGACATGCACCCAAGGTCATTTAGTGTGAGAAGGAAAAGGAGCAGAGTGCTGCCCAAGGCTATGCAGTGTGGCACTGGTCGGTTCCCCAGTCATTCCTGATTCCCTGTTCTCTGCATTCTTCCAGACTAGTCTGCCTCCCAGTCTGGGAGAACATTTCCAAAATGCAGGACAGAATTCAGACTCTCAGAACATTTTGAATGATCTGCAAACTTTCTGTATTTAGGATCCTTTTCAACTGTTCCTTGAGACACAATATTTGGATTACTATAAAAGGAGACTGATAAAATGTGCAACATATAGAAATTCCCTAGGAAAAAATAGTATGTGCTTATTATCTCTTCTTTCACATATTTCAAATACTTTCAAACTTCATTTGTCCCATCACCTGGTTTGAATCAGTGATCAAGTCAACATGGGAAAGAAGCTTCAAAACCAGGGCTGAATTACATGTATCAATGCCAAAAGTCCCATTCCTACAGTTGCAGGAAGCAGCTTCTGCACTGTTACACAAGTAACTAGGCTAAACTTTGCCTTTCAGTGATTTTAAGACCCAATTTACTGAAGGTTTATTGACAATAAATATAGTCATATTTCCTTTCCTACATTGACAATTGTTACTGTAGAGAGCATTCGAACTTTGAGTAAGCATTCAGATTATTCCCTTCTCATCTATTCTGCTTCCAAAATCTGGATTTTCTGCAGATTGATACAAATGAAAACAAACTTGTTCATAAAGTCAACTAGAATTTAGAATAAGGAACGCTACCAAAAAAGTTTTGCCTGAATTTTCTGTCTTCTGTTGTATTTTGGGCCTCCTTAACTCAATGAGTCATTTCTGTCTAACACAAAGGTACTTTTGCTGTTACTAAATCAAAGGAGTTAATGAGCTGTAGGTATCACCATCTGCACTCCCTTCTACACCGGGAATAGCAGTAGCCAATATCAAAGAGAAGAGATTTTAAGCAACATTTGCAGGCACATTGACTGCTGTGTCCATCCTTCCTTTCCTCAGCTCATAAACTACAAAAACACCAAACAACAATTATCACTGCAAAAGAAAATAAAAAATAAAAATCAGGTAACCCTGACTACATATAAAGTATCAGGGGCGAGGAAAGGGCATCTTCCACACTATGAAGAAACTCCCACTTGTTTACCTCAAGATGAATAATGTTCAGCTATGAATGAACTCAGCCTGGGAATGGAGCCTGGGATCCAAGAGTTCAAAAGGGTGGCTCTTTGGCAGACCCGTGCAGAGTTTTATTCCCCTGGACTGTTCAGGAGGGTAGTAAGTGAAGTCACTCAGCCACCATTCAGACAGCACTGTCTCACCATGGTACCTGCCTAGAAGATATCATCAATTTTCTTTTCTGTCCCACTGACCAAGCTCCAAATCTTGGATAAACTCCCCAGCATTTGCAAGTTTCCAGCATGTGTTCACCTTGACTTTAGATGGATGCTATTGTTTTGCTGAATTATTCTCTTGCAGATCCTGCTGCCTTAGGTGTTTGAGACATTCAGTTTAAACAGGTGGCTATAATTAATTATTCAAAACTATTTTTAGGAATTTGGTTTCTTTTTCCTGACAGTGCATTAGTTATAGGCATTGTACAAAAATAAGGCAATTGCATGCTGTTTGGGTTATTTGTGATTAAAAAAACATGTTCCAGCTCATTGTAATGTTTCTGTAGACTGGCATTCTTTGTGAGAAATTTATTTCTTGTAGCTGCTTTGGGTTTATGTCAGTTGTATATTTTAAGAACAACATCCGCTAAAGCAGTTTCATGTAAAAAATGGAAATATACTTACTTCAAGAAAGTATTTACACTCTCATCTTCTTTCCATTCTCAGCGGGTCTTTAACAAATACTTGGTTGCTAGTGGAAAAAAGTCAAGAAGATTATTAAAAATAATTGGGGAATCAACAGTTGAGCGTGCTGTATTGTTCTTACAAGCAACAGTATGAGGAAATAGGAAGAATAACAGAAGAAGCTGAAACACACATAGAGAAACCATTATTCAGAATGCATAATACACTGAATTCTTGAACTTGTAAAGAAGTGGGCTGAATTTAGCCTTCAGTTCAAAAAAACTTGAAAAAGAGACGGCAGTAACCTACAGTGTGCAGATCAGGAGGCATCACGTTCCTATACAGCTCCTACACTAGGCAGAAACCATAGGGAAGGTAAAGAGATCTTTCCACTACTGGCCTTTTCCCCATATTCCCCCAGCCAGATGATGTATTCATAGACAATACCATTCTAGAGACAGCTGTTTCTTCACAATATATTCTAGGCATCACTTTTTATTCTGATGTGATTTTTTTTCAGTTAAAATGTAACCAAATTAAAATCCAAATTATTTTAAAGCGAGGCTAACAGTTACAAACAAAGAGGAAAAAACTGACCAAACAAACCAAGCCAAAAAATCCCACAAAAATATTTACTCTTTTATTTTGGTATATATCTCATTTGTAATTAGGCTAACATTCTCCATAAGTTTTATTCTATTTCTTTAACCACCACAAAAATCTTTTAGTCTGACCTTAAGTACTTATTTTCCTGGGTTGAGTGATTGTTTCCTGAATCACAAAATTTATTATTTTCAAGAAGCAGCCTGAACTAGCAAGGGCTGAGCTTAAATAGAGCCCCTGGCCTATGGCTTTGTGTGTCTATGGGCAGGGCATGTAAGGGGAAGCCCCAGGTGAAGCTGGTCATGGTCCCTAGACCCTTTTGGCACTCAGGGCCCTGACAATTATTGATCTAGCACTAAACTGAGGAAAAAAGCAGAAAAGTAAAATTGAAAAAAAATTTTGGTGTCCTGGAAACAATATGTACTGTTACATTCATGGGGTGCTTAGACCAGGTGAGATGTGGAGTACATGTGCATACCCATGTTGTGCTTGGGTTGAAAGGCACCGTCCGATTTATCTTTAGCCTCTGTGTTAATGAATCTTCCTGAAGGATTTTCTTTGGTAATGTGAGCACTGGAACTTCATCCCAATAGATAACAATTGTAGACACTACGGAGGCTGAGCCAGGCTTTGGTCAGTGGTGCATGATGCCCACTATAATACTGAAAATCTGAGATGAAATCCTGTGTCCCTACACTCATGCAAGATTTGCCACTGCTTTCCATGGAGCCAGGATCCTGCCTCAGGCAAAAGCAAAACTGCTAAGGTTACAATATCTGCTCTTCCACTCCAACTCCCAGAAACAAGTCCTGCATGGCAGATGTATTATTATTTATTAATATGCAAACTTGCACAAACCTTATAATCTCAAATTATAACTGAGTGCTTTCCTAGTTGATAAATCACATTTCAAGGGTTTTTCAAATAAAGCTTAAAGTTTTTTTCTTTCTGGAATAAAATGGGATGTCAAAGCATCAACTCTAAATAGCAAGAACCATTCTTTTCAGATATACTGAACACACACAAGCTTCAGTTGGCAAAATCTGGTCATTGTTACAAAGCAAACCATACCTGGAGTTGTATAGTGAGTTTGGACTTTCCACCTCAGAAGATGTTTATATTGATTTGTTTATATGGGAAAATATGATTTCTGAAAGAGTTATCTAAAAGAGAATATTAGGAATTTGTTGTGGCACAACAGGAGACAGTGATAGATAACATAAGAGCTGTGGGATAATTATAAGAAAAATAAAATACATCAGTAGAAACAGATTTAATTCACTGCTGAAACTGAATGTAAAAGGTAATTCTACCTTTTGCTTTTCCTTTCTGAATGATGGAAAACCTAGTTGTACATTGTCTTGGCTAGGACTTGACAACAGTTTTACCAAGGGAAAGATGAGGCTTTAGTCCTCGCTGAGCACTGGCCAGTCTCAGACATGCATGTGTCATGCAGTGCAGTCAGGATAGTCTTGTCCTGCTCTCCCCACCCTCATTTGAACTGATTTTTCCTCCCAGAACTGCTGGTCAATTGTTAATTGTAAGACCACGATGAAGCCTGACAGTTGTCTCTCAGGCACTTATATTTTGCAGAAAACAAAAGCTAGCTCTTACAAATGCTCTGGGAAACCAATATTCCTCTGTTGCAAACAGGAATTGGGGCAACTGAGTCAACCAACACTTTCAAGGAGGAGATGAACGCCCTGATCTCATAGTCACACACCCCCTTCAGTTCAGAGATGTAAATGCCACTGACAGTAACGTCCTCCGGAGGACCAGTACAGCAGAATTAGAAGGTCACTGAAACAGATGACTTTCCCATCATTTTTCACAGTTGCTCTTTTATTTTTTTAACCTGGCATCTGTTCTCCCATGTGTGCATACATATAAAGGCCGCTAACTCTAGCTGTTTCTTTAGGCACATTTCTGGGATGGGGATGGAAAAGACGTTTTCATTGGAGAAAAGGACATCAAGATTAGAAGCATCAAACCTTCTCTTGCTTTCAAATGCCTTGAACTGCTGCAGTTACGTGACACAGCCAGACAAATGGCTTAGCTAGCTCATCACACTCCTTCAAAGGTGAGAAGGTAATGGCTTAAAAGAGAGTATAAAATTCACAACTTGCAAAGCACCTTTGGGTCTTCAATATACTGTGTACATCATTTGTACACATGTTTGTGAGATGGGGGAGGAAGGTCTGGGAGAGATATAGAACAAGTAGGATTATAATTAAACCTAAAAACTAATAAGGTGAAAGATCTACAGGAAGCTAGTATCACACTGTAGTTTCGCAAGTTATTTTTAAGGACTGTCTAAAATCAGTGAGTATTTGATTGTGGCATTCACAGCTGTGATACTAATCGGTGGGCTCAGATACAACACAAATCTGGCCTCAGGTTGATATTGATTGAACATCAATTCAATCAATAAAAAACCATAACCCATTCCTTTATTTCATCTAGCCTCAGAGTCTGCTGTCCCACACACTGCATCTGAATAAACCGCAGCTTATGCTGTTTGCAGCAGAAATGACTCAATACACAAAGAATAGTGCGGTTCTACCACGTTTTCCACACTCTGGGCTGTGCCCCTGGTGCTGCTGTGCTAACCAGCAGGGTCAGATTCTGAATGAAAAATTCTTCTGATAAGAGCTTGTGACAAACATTTTCCTCCTAGTCAAAACTTGCAACAAAAGGGGGTGAGGGAAATGGGACCAGTAAGGAGTATTTGCATAGCAGCAAGCACTCAGTATCTGTGGCTTTTGGGCCTTGGGACCAGGAATTTACAACCTGGGCTGCTTTTGGATTGCATGACAAGGCCCTGAATTTGGATTTAGTTCCAGCAGGCTAATTAAGATAATCCAAACAGGTATGAAAAAAGTTCTTTATTTAATTAGGCAGAGTACTAATTTTTTAAACGTCACTCCAAGTCACTTCAGTGTCCAAAGAGCTTACTCTCTTATAAAACTAACACCCACAAAAAAGCAGAGGGTGCTTTTACAAAGTATACTTGATCTGAACAAAATGAGAGAAGATATAAAAGAGAGAAACAGAATAAAGGCTGCTATTCCTCCTTCTCTTTTGTGAATATAGCTTATAGTTTTTTATTCATATCAGTTCTGTGCACCTCATGAAATGAAATTAAGTTGGTAGAATACAGAGAATGAAGAACACAACAGCTTCGCTCTCCTGTGAAGGTGCAGGCACGTACATACCAGAGTGTACATTCCCACACACAGGAGCCCTGGGCAGGGGTCATTCTTGTCCTCATTCCTACCAAAATTCAACTATTTATTCAAAGCCTGATTCTTTGAATCACCCTTCTTTAATCCTTCAATATAAATCAGAAACTTGAAGTTCTGACACCCAGAGAAAGAACGAGTAGGGAATAAGGGCAGGTTTCAATGGGAAGATCAGGTTCAAGCAGAAGGTAGGCATGCCCTTTTTTAATTTCCAGGAGTTTTGGCTTTATAGCAAACATTTTAAAGGGCTATTACTAAAAGCAAGAGAAAAGTACCTTCAATTCTGGAAAACAAAATAGGGCAAACAATCCAAGACAATCTGGATTTCCTTTCAGAACTAAGATGCGTTGGGTATCTCCCTACAGAAACAAACAATGGATAAATACAGTGG
Organism: Onychostruthus taczanowskii; assembly: GCF_017590055.1. Taxonomy (NCBI): domain Eukaryota; kingdom Metazoa; phylum Chordata; class Aves; order Passeriformes; family Passeridae; genus Onychostruthus; species Onychostruthus taczanowskii. Next base: position 11,543,495 of record NW_024499240.1, on the reverse strand, counting down.
ATAAGTGTTTTTATGGAAGCACTGCCTATATAGTACTGATGAAGCCCTCCATTTTACATCCCAATAACAAGGTTGTATTCCAGAGGAAGGTATTCTAGAGACTGCTGTTGAGTCTGCCCTGGAATGCCTTTGTGCAGCATAGCAAATGATTACCCTGAGGGGATTTTCCCACTGCTCATGAAAAATGTCACAGCCTAGCCTTGTCCCATCTGCACTGTGCTTTCTCAGGGCAACATCAGTGCAACCCATTTGGAGAAGCTTGTGCTGTAAATAGTGATGTTTAAATGTTACACAGAACAGTGGCAATTTTTTTTTTTCCCACTTAAAATGCTAAGAAATGAATATATTAAAAGCAGAGCACAACATGCTGTTTTACCAATAAAAACATAGCAGGGCCAGAGCAGCAAAGATTCAGAGCCTGTCTTCCTTTGAAGGGAAAGGTTCAGGAAAACAGGGAATTGACAGGATAAATGATGAGTATACTTTGCACATACTCAGACAAACCACACAGCTTCTACTAGAATTGCAGCCAATAACTCTGCCCTGCCTGGTCCACCTTTTTTCTTTACTGAATGTAGGGAGATCTGAGGTTTGGCACAAGAAGTACTTCCAGCAAGAGAGGTCTAGGATGTGGTAGGGTCCAGGCACACCTATATGTGTGCTCCATGGTGTCTCTGTCACCAAACCCACGGATCTAAAGTGTAAGAGCAAAATAAGTTTGGGTCTGTGATGCCTCTTCACTTCCAGCAAAGGCTGAAGTGCAGCTTAAGGCTTCCTCTTAGAACAGACTGTAGGATATAGATGCAAATTTAGTATGTCTGAAAAGGAGAATAAACTCAAAGCTGTACAGCACTCCCAGGATGAGGATGACATGAGAGGCCAAGATCCTCATCAGGCCTCCCTTTTAGACCAGGAGAGGCCTTGAAATGGGATATGGGAAACCATGTCCTCACAAAATCTTCCAGGTCTATCTATTGGCTAAAGCATTACTCCTACATATAATCTGCAAGGCAGCATGGTTCCCTCCATCACAGAGTGTCCCAGCCCTGTACTGGGCACAGAAAAACCCCATATGCCCATGCAACTTTCTAATTTGTAGTGGCACTTAACAAGCCAAACATGCCCACAGCTATCAGAGGAGCAGCCTACTAGAGCAAAACCACTATTCTAATATTTACAATTGACTGCTTGCTACAATTGCATAGTGGCTGCCAGGAGGCTTAAGAGGTGGCAAGAAGAAGGCAATAGTCATAGGTCAAAATAACAGTAAGGGAGATAATGAGGGATTATTTGTTTTATACCCTTTGACTTAAATCTTTTAATTCCCTCCTTCCCATACAACATAATGCTGTTCACGAATCTCCCCACAGTCATCTTAGAGGTTTCCACTGCACTTCTACAAACATTTCTTCACGGTGTGTCCATTTAGATACAAAATTGTTTAAGTGGAATGCGACGTACAAAACAGACTTGTGCTTTTGACAAAGTAGAGGTAAGCCCCTACCTTTTGCCCCAATTCACTCAACAAACTTCTTTTTAGTAGGCAAATCAATCTGGACTTGCCAGACTTGGATCTGTATTGGATCTCCAAGGTAAAACTTTTTGATTTAGCAATCTAAAACCTCAGTGAATACAGAGGCTAAAATAGACATTCTCTGATTCTTGGGCCCCTTTTTGCCTAGTCTGAAATCCCTGTTTGTCTCTTACTGTCTGCATAAGAGGATGGAAATCCCTGTAGAAAGAGAAAATGGGCAGAACTGGAAACAATGGATGCTGACAAGCACACTATCATTATAGGTATTTATGTGCTGAGCATCAAATTGATAGTACCTTCATTTGTAACTTTTGCTCATCTGTTCACTATTATTAAATGAGCTCAGAAACCAGAGGAGATTTGAGAGCGACAGAGTGTAATTACACACTTTAGAAAAAGATATTTTTCATTGTGGTTTTAGAACATAACAACCTATTTAAAAAAAAAAAAAAAACAGCAGAAAGAATGTGGGTATTTCAATTCAGCTACATTGCTGTCCTCAGAGAACAGACGCATTTAAAAATACCTTCTTTTCACTTTGGTTCTAACTAAATGTACAAACAATGCAAAAGCTACTAAAAGCTTTTCCCTTGAAATACCAAATTTTGCTTAATGTAGAATTTTGAAAATCCTGTATTTAAATAGTGATTTTTTTTCGGTGTTGATCAACAATCTTATTATTTTTTATTTTGTTGAGCGATTTATTTGCTTACTTTCATAACATCCATCTATACAGGAAGATGTATAATCTAGCTGTAAAGTAACTGTGTTTTATTTGTTCTATTTGATCTAGCATCAAAAAGAAAAATATTTTATAATATTGAAGTCAGCAATGGCAAATAAGTATATTGAGGATGAGGATCAGCAACAATGGGTAAGAAGAGATATGAGGGAAAACTAGCAATTCTGTCCATATGACTGTGTGAAATTACTAGCTTCAGCTGGAAGAGGATAGTGTCAGAAATTAATTCTTCAGGGAAAATGTGGCATATTGTTATTGTTGATCCTGTGCAGTGAGGTTCTCCAGTGGCAACTCACCTTTAGTTTGAAGGTTCCATGTCACATGCTGAGCCAGTTTTTACTGTTCATGGAGATCTTGTGGTTCCATGCTGCCGCAGAAAGCCAGAGTCATCTGGCTATTGCTTTTTCATACAGAGATCATTTGGCTATTCCTCCACACACCATGCCTGCAGTCTATCCAAAAGTCACAGGAAAATATGTCATTGTGCCTGAAAAAAGCACAGAAGTCCCTGGCCAAGGGAAATTTCACTTTGTGTATTTTCCACCCTTATCAAAAGTTTATTGTGTTTGTCTCAGTGTAGGATGTGTCTGCAAAAGCAAAGTATTACAGAACTACTTGAAAAATATCAATATTTGCCTCACATCTCGGAAAAAAAGAAAGCAGCCTCAAGACACATAGACTTGCTGAAGTGATTGAGCCAGCGCATGAGCATCCTAAAATGATTGTTATTTAAGAACCCTCCAGTTACCACACACAGTCTCTTCTCTGCAGCCTCCAGTGCCTCCATTTCATATCACGCAGCATCGTGTTGCGGAGGCTCTGCCGTGAGCAGAAGCCTTGAATGGCAGCAGTGACCCCAAGAAGACGGTGTCTGTTTGCCAGGCAAAGGTATGTAGCACCTGTCATTTGAATACTTCCTCATTTTGTGCAGTCTAAATGAGCTAATGTAATGATTTGAATTCAAGGAATAATCAGAACCATTATTTCAGATAACAATTTTTTAAGCTACAAAACCTTCTTCCCTGTTTCTGAAGAATATATGAAAATTTGAATATTTCCAAAGGGAAGGAACTTCTGGGAGGACTTGTGTTCAGTGTGTACGGATACTTCTACACAAGTATGGTCCCATTTCAGAGTGAAGCCAAAAGAAATAAGTTTTTGGTCTTTTCCTGGTTATTGCAAATCCAATGCAAATGGAACAGTTCATCTTTTCCCATCTCTTGTCCTTTAGAACTCTCCAACCCAATCTGATACTGGTGGCAAACTAACTTAATAAGATGTTGTATATGTATTTGTGGATCAAAATAAGTAAAGCATTAAAAGCATTTATTGTGTTGAAATTTTCTATGCCAATTTTCTGCTAAGAAGCAGAGATTCAAAAGGTCAGGGCTCTTGCAGTACAGAGTTAGTGGTATATTAGTTACAGTAATTCAGCCTGAAAATTCCAGGAGAAACAAACACAATGGAATGCCCTGAATTATAGGAGGCGACCACAGCTTTAATCAGCTCTTGGGAAAAGAGAACCATGCATTTGGTTATTGACAGTTGATAAACTCTATTATGAGGTTTGAAGAAACAAGGAGTTCTAGGGTTTTTTTCTTTAAGTAAATGAGCTTTTGTTTTCTTGCTTTCCTCCCTGGCCCTGATTACAGAGCCTTTTTTTCCTCTTTACTAGACTGATACACTTTTAAAACTGTTACAGTTGTTCCTGGCATTCAGGATTTTCAGACCCTCAGTGGACTGTAAAGTCTGGGATGAGTATGTGCCTAAGTGATCTCTTGAAATAAAGTCCAGGAAGCAGAAGAAATCCTGAGATGATTGATTCTGTACAGTGGAACTGTACTGAGCACACAAAGGTCTTAAAATCCAAGGTGTGACTGAAGCCTTTGAATGAGAATTCAGTCAAGCCTTCTAGGTCAGCTTAATGTACTTGCTTTCAGGAAACACCTATTGCCACAATTCAATCACTGAGGAAGTTATCACTTAATTTTTCTCTTTGTAAAAAGCTCTGCTTCAAAATGTAAGTCATTATTAAAAAGCAAAGATAGAGGAGGAAAGGGCATACACTGTCATGGCTTTCTCAACAGCATCATTATCATCCATATATTAAGCCAATACAAAATGATCACCAAAAACAGAGCAGTGCCTTAAGGCAGTATTTGAGTTTGCACAGAACCTGAAACACAAGCTTGGAGAGGTACAAATGCCCCATTAATTTCCAATGTTTGATTACTCCACAACTTTTAAGTCAGCATGTTGATGTTACAATAACTTGCTAATTGTATCAGAGAATTTCAGAAGTTTGAACAACCTCCTATGAGGTTGTTCCTCCACTGTCCAGAGTGAAAAATAAGATGTCTAAAGCAAGCAAACCCAACTTTATTCATAGGTGTGGAGGTTTAAAATTTCATTATTTTCAAGCCAACCAAGTGGTATTTCTTCCCCTTGCAATTGACTAGTATTTCCAAAAGTTTAATCAATATTTTCTGCCTTGTCCAGAAGCATTAGAAATTCATACACAATACCAGAAAAGTGTGAATGCCAGAAAATGAAACAAATAAGGAATTATCAAATCAAGGAACATCACAAAGCCATGAAAGGAGGAAACCAAAGCAGTTTGACCATCTTTTTTTGATATTATCCTCTGGCAATTAATTCCAAAGGACAGGTTATTTTTTAAAAATAATGCTTCATTACATTGCCTTGCCAAATACCAATGTATACCAGCTGTCAGGTTTTCTCCTCTTTAAGCAATGCTGCCACAATTTCCTATCAAGTAATTGCCCTCACAAGCAGGTACTGGAATAATATGGGACAAAGAGTTTTGTTGTGTTCCTTTGAAAGACATTTGAGTCAGAGGTTAAAGAAATCACTGCTCCAGAGGCTCTTAAACATGTCATTGTCATAATATAAAAACTGACTTACTAACTTAGATTATTTGGAGAGTTAAGTGCTTGTGTTATTGCAAATTAAACTAATTAGTATCGTTTCCTGACAGCTGCAGTGAGCGATAGCAATTCCATGATTTTTTTCTTCAGCCGCTCATGTGGGATGAAGAGAAGAGTGGAGACAGCTTTGTGATTTAATGGAATGGGATCAGTTTATCATCATAAGGGCACATCGTTCCATTCTTAGCACAACTCTGCTGTTTCCTCTGCTCCCTCTCTGTTCATCAGCTATTATTGCACTATTAACTTACTACATGGAAGCCAGGGGAGACAGATGGAAGTTGCTGGGAACTTTGCAAATAACCAGACAAAAAACTACACTGGAATTTGCTTGAAGTATTTCCTATTTTTGGAACTGCTGTAGATTATATTCGCCATCCTTTTAACCAAGACTGTTGTTGCCAGTAGAAGATACAAGAACCCATTTCAATACCATAACTAGTTTAATTGTTATAAAGGCAGAATCGTGAACTAGTGATGATTGAAATCTCTAGCTTATATGAATAATTGAGTAAAAAGGAAAAGTTACAGTATTTAATTGGCAGGCATTTAGCAAATCACTTGCATTTATCATGTGTGGAGAATGTGTACCAATCATGGTGGTAAAACCATTGTGCTCACCCCTGCCCAGAATTTCCATAAGATTACGTGAGGAACAATAGCAGACAATCCCAACAAACTCTAATAAAATGTCATACAGAAAACTTAAAGTAATCAGATCAGTACGGAAACGTCTAAGATTTCTTTAAAAGAGCCAGAATGAAATAAAACTCTTGTCCATCTCCCACTTCACAGAAGCCCACACAAATGGATAAAATTACTCTGAATTCAATTATTCTGGAATTCTAACTTTCTAGAGACCATTGGGTCGTGCTTGAACTTTTCATTAGATCGCTTTGGTCAGATTTATGGTCTACTTATATTACTAAACTGGCTCCAAAGATTTGCTATATCTTGGAGCCATTGGAATAGACTGTAGCTTTGTGGTTCACAGACTGGATTAATGTTTTCAGCTACTAATTAATTGCTGATCACCAGCATGGAAATTGAATTATCTATAATCATATTAAAATATGGGGTTTTGTTCCTCCCCTCCATGAATCACTTGGCTTAGAAAGTCTTGATGGAAAGAAATGCATATTTTTGAGACACCACAATACTTAAGTGAAACACTAAAAGGATTAGAGAAATAAATCCTCTTCATCATTGCTGAGCAGAAATTTATGCATAATGCCAGCTATTTACTGTCCTAGTATGGTCACTGTTTGCACAGGGTCTGAGTACTTTCCACTTTTCCTGCATTTATTTTCAGAACACTCCTCAAAATAGGGAATTTTTATGGTTTCTAGTGACCCTTTGCCAAGGGAAGAAGTAAAGAACAAGTGAGAATTCTTTAAGGCAGCACTGGAACTATGGGAGGCAAGAGGGAGTTAAAGCTGCTTCCTCCATGTGCCAGATTTGTATCTGTAACCACATAATTTTTCATATCTATAATCAAGATGGCAATAACAAAGTCCATCAAGGGAGAAGTGACTGTGGATTCAGTTTCCATTCACTGATTTCAAAGACCGTACACATTCTGAACCAGGAAGAATCTTCCATGGCCACTTAGGAAACACTGCTTTCCCAGCATCTTAACACTTCCAGTCATTATTTTTCCATTAGGATTGATTCCCATCAGTTATTAGTTTCCTTATGTTTTACCAGTGTAAAGGGCTACAGTAAAGCTGCGCCATCCTAGTTGCTCTGCATCACTGAAAAGGAAAGCGACCGCTCATCCTACACCCACCAGGTTACTTTCTGCCACTGCTCTTGACCACACTGACTTTTCTCCCTTGGCCAAGGACCCTTTGGTGACCTCCTTGGTGAGCTAATTCACCTTGCTGACGCAGCACAAAACTACTTGCCTATCTTTTTTTCCTTTCACAAAACGCATTCCCAGCCACTGTCAACCAACCCAGCCCCTCACTTGAGACACTGTGTTCATTGCCATGAGATCTGTTGGCTTACATTCCCACAAAAAAAGTTGAATTCATCTTGGCAGGAAATTTCCTCTGAAAGAGAAGAAGCTTGTTGCACCAGACCTTAATAGATGACACTGCTAAAATTTTATTGGGCAACAGAAACTTTTTGTCACCTCAATGATCAGCTGATTAAAAATATCAGTTATTTTCAAGTGAAGACCTTAATTAGGAGTAAAGAAAATAATGAGCAGCAATAGTGATTTTTTCCAAGATAGTACAGTTCTCTCTGCAGAAATTGCTACAGGATGGTGTGAAAAATGCCTGTTCCTTCTTTTCATGAATTAATGGATTAGTTCAATTAAAGCAAAATAATTTTGATAAAACAGCTACTCCTACACGGAAGCCTTCAGAATGAATTCAAAAATGGAAGGACTTCAAAATGTTCATCAGTACTGCCCTGATGTTATTCCATAATCTCTGTTGCTTTATAAAAGTCATTTGGTCAAAGGCACAAGAAAGGTACAAGTGAATAAAAATGAGATATTATTACTAGGATCAATATGTACACCTTTCAGGTACAAAAAATGGGAGAAGTTAAACATTTTCAAATTTATAATTGTTTAACTGAGTGGTCCAGCTATGAACAGTCTAGAAATAATCAGCACATTCTAGACTTAATTATTTTAACTGAATATTTATGGTCTTTAGACAACTCTTAAGATAAACAGTATGTCTCAAAAAGAGGAGATATAAAACATGCAGTGTTAAAATGCATTGTATACCGTCATCTAGTAAAGCTGTTTCTTTGTGAAGCTCTTGCTCAATTTGTCAGCCAGGACACAAACCAGGAACACACTCAGTCTTGGACCAACCAGACCTTTAATATTAGAGATGGGTGAATCTCTAAGTTTGTGATTTTGGGAAATTCTTATGAATCATTTCCATGGCTGACCCAACTACATGGCAGTGGGATTTCCTTTTCCTGTGTTTTAAAAGACATGCACTGTGGGTTTTTTTTCTATGTAAAACCACGTCTAAACATCTGCATAAAAACTTTCCCTCAGTTAGAGACACCATGAAATCAGAGATGAGAATACCTTACATCCTCTAGGACAATATCCATTAGGTAAAAGGTAAAATCAAAGGTACAAAATAACAAATCAGTTTTACAATCAGCCATGTAGGAGCAAGTCTGGATTCTAATCAAAAGAGTTTGTCTTCATTGTTTCCAGCAACAGGATTCTACTTCAACTTCCCTGTCATCAAACTTTACCTAAGTGCCAGTGATACATCCCTGCAGAAATTAAGGCACTGTCAGTAACAGGGACTTTGCCCCACGAGCTCCTCTTGCCTGAAACAGTGACAACAGCTGTCAAGTTTGACCAAATGCTACTGCTGTAGGCAAAGCCTACCCAAGTCTGCTTTCTGTGTCTGTCTCCTCAGAACTGTGCCTGTGTGTCCAACTTGGTTTAGAAATCTACTAACTTGTTGGTAGATTGCTATTTGGGCCAATCAAGGTGTTTTTTACTGAGTAGCAAACACACCTCAGTGTTTCCAGACAGCAGATAGGAAGTTAACATCAAAATCAGCTGAGACTTTTGCTCATAGAAATTCAGTATAATGCTTTTAAAGTGTCAGAAGCAAAAATAGACTGATTTTAATTTAAATTCAATTTTTAAAAATACATTTTTATGAACTATTGGCTCACATAATTCTAGATGTCTTAAATTATTCTAAGCTTTAGGAAGGAATATTTCAACATGATACATGATGGAAAAGCACTCACTGAGGGTCTTAGCTTTCAAAACTTGCTAGTCATTTTGAGTATCTTATAGGAGACTGATTGTTTGATGTTTTAGTATCCATCATCAGAGAGGCAAACTTGCTTAAGATATCTCAAGACAGTCTTTTGCAATCTGATTTCCAAAATTTCTTGAACATTAGTGAATTGATATCCTAGATGGAGACAGGCACTAAAAACATACAATAATTATTTTGAGATTCTGTGAAAATTTAGACAGAGCAACCTTTCATAAAAATTTTGAGGGACAGAATCTCAAGACTGTAGTCTCAAAATTACTGAAGCGAGATCTGGTGAACACAATGTTTCTTTATGGACTGGAAGAAATAAACAGAATTGGGTTTCTTTACCAGAAGCACATTGCCATTTCTTTATTATAAGATAAATTAAAACAAAAAAGTCAGCTATTGACTTCTTAGGTTACAAGGGTTACCACAATAACAAAATAAAGCTCACACTGCTGATCTATTCCAGGGGTTATGGCCAGTCCTGTCTGGAACAATAGCCACAGCAGAACCCACACAGTGCAGCAAGGATGTGCTACTTGAAAAAATATAGCTTTGCAGAACTTGCCATGTTTCAGTGGCAGACATTCCTGAGACATATAGTTCCCTCATGACAAATATTGTCTATTACTCAATTAACACATCTTTAAACTGAGAAGACAGGCACTTGGCAAGAGGCACTTGCATTGTGTAGTTAAACAGATAAAATAGTTGCTTGCTTCATTATAGAAAAATCCTCAGCAGAGGCAGTGTGCACCCCTCCCAGCTGACAGCATCTCTACACCAGGCTGCTAGTCCAGCAGCTACAGCTCCCCACCAGTACAGAACATCCCTTGCAGTGGCCTGACACCACGGTGTATGAGTTTGCAGTGGTGCAGTAGTGCACTCCAAGAGCCATAGAGCCTCAATGCCTATCAGCTGTAGTGAATGCCATCCACTCTCCATCTGCTTTGCTACCAGCAGCCAACACTGCACCTTCAGAGAGTTATACAAGGCTTTGCCACAGACTCTTCCTCTGATCTGAGTGAGGAGCAAGTATCAAAAGCTCATCCAACACAGCTGGCTAGGCACATCTTGCTTTTCCTTTCAGCATCAGAAAATTATTCTCATGATCTCAACAGCTTAAAGCAGCATGCTAGCACACACTAAAAGTGCATGTCAGCATTCAAGGAAGGAAGGAAGGACAAAAAGAAAGTCACAGTAATGAAGCTTCTGCCTATTAGTCATCCCAGTCAGTAATTTAGAAATAAAAAGACAGTTGACCAGAGAATTACAGTGTGGTTGTCTGATACTTAGTGAGCATCCCAGGGCCAGAGGCTCCCTCACCATCATAAAAAGCCCTCAAAATCCTCTCCAGGGGAGTGTATTTCTGTTACACCCCACAGAAAACTTCCTTTTTGAAAGGCCTGCATTTAACATCCTGGATTCATCAAAAATCTTATGAACTTCTTATAACTTCTTATTCCTTACATCTTCCCTTATATCTCCCACTGGAGAAAGCAGGACCTGCAGGTTACTGCTTTGATGTCAACACTGCGAAGCAGGCGATCCTCAGCCCAAACACAGTCTATGGCCTCCATGAAATGCCATCTGTGGCTCCCAGGGAGGTTGTTCCTGCCACTTCAGCACAGACAAGTCAGTTTGGCAGCAATGGTCTGGTTTTGTTTGGACATTGCAGGTATGTGGACCAACCACCAAGCTCCACAAACTTAGATTCAGCATTTTAAGATTCAGCTTTATTTTGGTCTTGGGGTCAGATGCCAGTCCTGCAGACTTCCTTTCAAATCCATAGTCAGGTGCCCTCTCTCTTCTCCAGCCCTCTCCTCTCTCAGGCAGGAGATACTGATCAATGACCTTGATCAAAGATGACTGATCAACAGGCTTTTTGATTGGGCTGGAACGGGATCTTCAGCACTTTTTTTTCCACTGTGAAGCCAAACAGGCTGAGGAAATTGCCATGGATCTAGAATTACATATGAATGCACTCTTTGATGGATCACACCTTCTCTCACACTTAGTTGCAGATTTTCAACTGCTTCCTATTTTATTCTAATATCCAAGAGCCTCTAAATAGTTTTGCTGTTAGCTAACTTGCATATTTTTTTAGTACAAATAATAAGTAGTAATAAAATGTCCACTTTTCTAATCTCTAGTGTCAAATTGTTTGGCTTGTGCTTAGAACATAAAAGAATGTACACATAGGAGACCTTGGTGTCTTGTTGTGCTAAGTACACTCCTCTCTAATACAGTGACTTGGAAATGTGATCATGGATTAAGACCAAAGACTAGAAATAGAAAGCCTCCAGGCTGGACACCAATGTCTGCTTTTGCTTAAACAGTAGACAGGGGCAGGGTTTTGAAGGCAGGAGATCAAGTGCAATTATCAGAATTATTGATGAATACAATGTTTATTTCTAAAAATGTTAGTCATTTATTTAGGCACACAGACCAAGAAAGGGCTACTGCTCATAGGCAAACAAATCCTCTGTACTCTTTGCCCCAGGAATGTTTCCTACAACATTAATCTCTGTATTTCTTTGTCTTAAATAGCCACTATCAAGCCAAATGCAAACATTTATGTATTTACTTCACAATGAAGTGTTTGTTCAAAAATTCAAAAAAATTACATCTGTTTTTTTTATTAAGAAAATTCAGGTTTGCATATACAGTATTCCTATGCATTGCTATTTTTGAAATCACAATCTTCTGCACAAAAGTTACTTTTCTGTGCAATGCTTGGTCAAAAAGCCAGAGAATAAAAATTCCTGATGTTCCAACAAACTCCACCAAGCAGAATAATTTTAAATTCTATTCCAATAGAAAAATTTTCTAACCAATCTTCAGTCTGAAGAAAAGACAAACTTCTACCAATATCCTTCTTCTAAGGATCTATAATCTTAAATATCATAATTAAAAGAATCAGAAAAGAACAGATTTCTTCTAGATTTCTATGACTGATTCTCTACCTGCTATATACTCAATTTCCATATTTAAATAGTTCAAGGTTTTGAAATCAGGTGACCAGTCTGTGCTCTTCCTTTCAGTGCTCTAATACTTACATATCATTCTGCTATTTTAAAAGAGTTAGCAAAAGTGGTGAGAAGGGCAGGTATTCAGGGCTGTCATCTTCATTAGCCATCTCTTGGCTTTCATGTTAGTTACATTCTGCTTACTAGATTACTAGATTTGCTGTTTTAATGATTTAAATAAGAATAAATGATCTGACAAGAGGAAGGAACTAAAAAGATAATTGTACGGGTATTCTCTGATCCTATTCCTACTTGATCACATAGGATTCATTAACCATTTGTTCTCATAGTGTCTCCAGACATCAGAAGTGGCAGCTAATACAGGAGAAGCACAACTTACTCTGGAAGCGTACCCCACTAATGTTCAAACAGCCAGCTTAGGAAATGCTGGGTTATTTTTAGAACAACAACAGCAATAATAATAACGATTCAGAACTGCAGCCATGCAAGCTGATTAAAACAATGCTAGTGCTGAATTAGTGAGATTTGACTCTGGTTAAGAGTACTTTTTGCTGTGGCAGAAAGAGCTCCTTTTTGTGTGTTACTGCTTCAGTACAGCGCTGTGCCTGGAGCAGACACAGTCCAGGGCAGCGAGGAGGAATTACTGCTGCAGGACTCTGCACTCCGGGCAGCATGATGCATTGTGAGGCAGATTACTGTGATTTGCCATCATGCAATCCACAGATATGATTGCATCTCATTTCAGAACTAAGTGGAACCGTCTGGCCCTTTGTGTTCAACCAAAAGCCGCGCATTGACTCTCAAATTATATCTGCATTTACCACCTAAAACATGAAAGGGAGCTTGTTTTTTCCAGCAGTATCTCCACTCTTTGTGCACCAAATTCAGTAACTCACCTGCTCTGGTATGCACGGCATGCACCTTCTTCTCCCACAGACAAGATGATGGGATTTATTTCAATTCAAGAATCTACTTTCCCTTTTTCCCTTTTGAGCAGTTCCAGGTTCTCAGGCTCTGGCCAGTTTTGTAAAAATACAGGTTTCTGAATTGTGTAATAAATCCCCTGCCAGTGTGAAAAGCCTTGGGGTCAGTATGTATCTTTTTCCTTTAAAGCTAAGCTTATATAATAGGACAGCTGTATTTCACAGGTACCATTATTAGCTGTGTAACAAAGAAGGACAGCTGTAAGGCTCAGCTGAAATGAGTTCTCTCCTAAAGATACCTTGTATCCCCGTAGGGTGAGGCAAATACCTGCTGTCAAACGTCACACATGATAACTTAAATAAAGAGAGCTTTATCATTGTATCTTTTTAGATAGGAACAGAGATTAAAGAACGTGTTCAGGTCACCTAGGAATTCTGCAGTGGAACAAAATGGACACAGATTTTCTGAATTCTACCTCAGCAACTTAACTACAAAGCTTTTCTTCTGTTTAAGCAATCAGAAGCAGTTTAACCAGCATGACTTTTTATCCTTTTATAAACTAACTAAAGTGCTTATATAGACCATATATTTTCTGGTGGATGAAATACCATTTCTGGGGACCTCTCTGCCATGTTGTTTTGTACAGTTTTGATCAATTTGGTGCCAGCAGTGATAAGATTTACCCCTATCCAGAACAACACAGAGCTCAACCCCAGAAGCCATGGATCTGTGACTGACATTTGAAAGACTGTAGACAGTATCTTCTATTCCTAGCATCATCAAGCAGAGCCCTGCAGGAGACTGTGGCTTCCTTGGATTGACAGCTGATTGCTGCCAAGGGGAACAAATGTTGGGTATAGATTTTCCTATTTCCTCATACAAGCCTTTCACCAAGAGAAGGCTCCTTAGGAGGTGGGAGGGAGGGGAGAGAGGGTGATGCAGAAGATAAAAACAGCAGCACAATCCCACTAATCATATGTCTGAAGATAGCATTGTTTGAAACAATGAAAACAGACAGGATAACACCCACATCTACTCATTTCCTTTTCCCAGAACATCTTCCCCTTGGAATATATGAGTCACCTGGAGTAAGTGTCAGGTCTGATTGCTGTTACAGGTAGTGTTGGAACACATACCATAGCAGAATCAGAGCTGGAAGAGACCTTAAAGATCATCTAGTTTCAACTCCCCTGCCTTGGGCAGGAACACTTTCAACTAGACCAGGTTGCTCAAAGCCTCACCCAGTTTGTCCTTGAGCACTTTCAGGGACAGCCCTGTGGGGCATCCACAACTTCTCTGGACAGCTTCACCACCAGTGCTAGTGCCTCACCACCCTCACAGAAAAAAATTGCCTCCCAATATCTAATATAAACCTATAGTCTTTCAGCTAGAAGCCATTTCCCCTTGTCCTGTCACTACAGGCTTGTATAAAAAGTCCCTTCCCAGCTGTCCTGTAGGCTCCCTTTGGGTACTGGAAGGCTGCAGTTAGGTCACCCCAAAGCCTTCTCTTACCCAGTCTGAACAAAAGCAATTATCTTGCCTTTCCTCAAAAGAGAGATGCTCCATTCCTCTAATCATCTTGGTGGTCTCCTTTGGACTCACTCCAACAGTTTGATGTCTTTCCTGTGATGCAGGAATCCAGGTAGCATCTCATGAGCAGCTGCTATGATAGACAATTCTGTAACAGTTTACAATTTTAAAAAGCACTCATTTTATAATTGAACAAAACAGGCCAAAATTTCCAAAACCCGAGCTTCTTGTGCCATTGCCAGATTATTTCTAGCCTTACATGTCAGTCACTAGGAGTCCTCATGGCTTAGCAGACTGAAAAACACCTCATGGCTGCTTACTAAAAACCTACAGCCTAGGCAATCTAATCAAGGAACTGGCATGCCCTTCAGAAGCGCCAGCTTCCACCCTCCAGCGGTCAGCTGTGCAGACACGGAATGTGTGAGCCAGGGCACATACAATAACAAGCAATGTTCAAAGCAGCACATGCTGCTTTGTGAACTGTATATATCTGAGGCCTTCCTCCCAGCACACTGATTGCTACGGCTTTCATTCCTTTTTGTTCATCATCATGAAGCAACAACCTCTAGTGTTTCAGCCCAAGAAATAGTGCAGTCTCCTCCCCACATCAAAGAGACCTCTAATATTAGTGCCTTGCAAAACAGGACTTCAACTGCTATCCAGAACTACTTAAAAACAAACTGAAAACAAAAGCCAAAGCCTCCTCATCATTATACAACTGCAAATGTTTTGGTCCTCCATGTCAAACAAGCTTAGTTTTGACACAGACTTCTAAAGTTTCCGCCGGCTTGGCAATCAACACCCCTGTCTCACAAGCTTCTTAATATCCTAAAATTCCACAGCTGAACAGCAAGAAATGATGTGATGAGGAACGATGGATTAATTATTCTCACATATCTGTTTAAGGAAATGACAGGAATGAAATAATTTAAAGCTAAAAGTCTTTGCATGTCTTTCTTCTGAAAGACTCTTTGTATCAAATGCTATGAATTCATGTTACTCTGCCACCAGAGGCTTTTGCCATGTAGCAGTGGCAGCAAAAAACATATAATAACCTGTGGTGAACTGTCAAGAACAGTTAATTTGACACTAAACACATTTCCAACAAGTAATTGACAGAGATATTTTCTAGGTGCTAAAGTATTTTTGTGTCACTGAGTTGGTATCACAAGTTTCTCATGTCCTCCAGCAGGAAGAAGTATCTGCAACCAAGGGGATTTTTTTTAATCATGATTTTGGCACTTTCTAGAGGCCTCCTATTCAGCTAATGGCTCTAGCACAAGTTTACAAGCACAGAGGCAGGCTGGATGCTAGGAGAATATTGCCATTCCTCCCAGGGAGTAATTGGAGGTCTGTCAGACCAGCTAGGGGCAATGCAGAAAACTTTCCAGGAAGCCACAGACATTTTTATTTCTCTCTAGCCTTTTAGCTGTCTGGCAAGCATTAAAAACTCCTCCATGCATCAGCCCTAAAGAGGACTGCCCATGCTACCGTCCCATAAAGAAGGCTCTGGGGTCTCAAGACCACCACATCACATGCAGGCCATGTGCCATGGTGGCAGCTGTCTCCAGTCCATGCAAATATTTTAATTTGCCACTTTCAAAGCAGCTGTGTCAGTATGAGGAAGCTTGGAGGAGCCCACACTCACCCTGAGGAACCAGCTGCAGAAGGAATTTGATGAGCAAACTCATGCTTCTGCTATTACAGCTGAGAAAGTGGCAGGGGTCCTTTCTCACCTCCCTGCAGTGGCTGTGATCATCGTTTAGGCAGTCACACAGTCCTGCTCCTGCTCGGCTTCTGATGGATGAGAAATGCAGGGGGTTTGATGTAACATAGTAAGGAAGCCACACACTAAGGCTACATCAAAGCATTTGAGAATCACGTTCATTAAGTACTGTATAAAGAGATAAATAATGCTCTTCTGAAATGTTGGTTTCCATCTACAATAACACTAATAGAATACTTATTAAAAGAGCAGCTCTTACAAACTTTGGAAAAAGGGCAGAGAACAAGCAAAGTGCTGTGTATGTGCATTCATATTGAGATCCTTGGGTATTAAAACTGCTATAACTTTTTCCAAGTATCATCTGTTGCATTCTTGAACACAGTCAACCTTGTCCAGGGACTTGGGCAGAAGCAAAGCAAGCATATGGTACCTCCCACAGAAATTTATATTTTTATTTTTGTGCAGAAATGCAAGTTTTCATGCAATTAAAAAGAATATTTACCATACTTTCACATGTATATCTGTACCTCAAATAATCTATGCATAGTCAGAGTGTAGATGGGAGTCTGATGGAACTATCCCTAGATAGGGAGGACTCATGACCACAGAGAACACACTGCATTGTTCTAGGAAATAGAGAAGATCAAGAAATGCATCTTATTTTAGCATCACGATCTGCTTGAATTGCTTAAAGGTGCCTACATACCTAAATACCATATATATGAAAAGCAGGAATTTTCAATTGGTGATGCAGTGATCAACATAGATATATTAACAGGACACCCCTCCTCTCCACATTCTGGACTTCTGGGAAGAGATCAGCACCATGAAAGCTAGGAAGGCCCTCATTACTGATGGGACACACACAAGGAAGAACATGTAGATATGTATAATTCTCAACATATCTGTGTTTCGGGCTCACTTCTCACAAAATGCTCTCTTCAATTGTCCCTGTTTCAACCATGATTATCCTGAACCACAGGAGTTTGTTTATGATTGGAATGTGCCCTTTGCCTGTCAAAAATCCACTTTCATCTTTTCATTCCAGGTGGACTTTCCAAAGCAAGGCATAATAGATCAAGGCAAAGTTTAATATGGAAAGCGTATGAAGTGAATTTAGTGTTTCAGTTTTGTGGCGGCCAATCTGAAACATTTTAAGTTTCGTCAGATTAGGCATAAGTGTTGTGACACAGAATCACACCATATGCATCACACTGTGAACCCACCTACTTTAGATGTCTAAAATCCAGCTTGGTTAAAACAAGAAAATTATTTCAAATATTCCAAAATTAAAGAACAATGTTCATACTGACACACCAAGCTGAAGAGTCAGTCGTAGAAGCCAATCAGTGACAGAATAGTAGGAAAACCCTAACATGACTATATCCAGACATCTTAAACACAGGTTTGGCTGGCAGTCTGGAAAATACTAAGTTTAAATGCCAGTATTTGCACTTGATAGTACACTAAATGCATGAATCCTTTAACATGATACTTTGCTTGAGTCAGAATTCTATGCCTATAAAGCTATTAACACTAAACCACAAATGTACCAGCAGTTTAAGAGGTGGAAACTGAGCTACTGACACGTTATTGGGGTTTTATGGAAGCAGGTACATTATGGAAAACTGTTGGAAAATAATTAATTTTTAAAATAATGTTTTGTTAATGACATATCATCCAAATATAAAAACTATAATTTGCCTTTCAGGCACTTGGGTTATCATACTCTGGCTGTTGATGATTTTTATGATGAACTAAAGACTTGCTCTCCACACAGAGTAATAGGAAAAGTTCAAATATGGAAAATATTTTTCACGTTACTTGAAGAATTATTTTTCTCAGTATTTTCACTTCTATATTTTAGGGTAAACCAAAGTATCCAATTAGCCTTTTTTATTTATTTCATTTTTTCCCCTCAAAAGGTTTTGACATTCTGTACTCGCTTGTTTTAGAAAAACAAGAATATTTTTTTTTCTTAAATCTCTTCGGTAAAAGAAATAGACATTTAACAGAAACTGAAAATTCTTGTTAAGAAAAAATGAAACATACCAGGTTTAAAAATCTTTTGATGGGAAACTGTTGGCCAATTCTACTCCTAGAAGCTTATTGATCCTTTATTTGTGAAGAATTTGCTGCCTTAGAGCTGCCAGCAATTTTTAGTGTGCTTCATTGCATGATGAGTATGTCAGCACATTTCAGCAATAATTTCTGCCTCAAGTTGAGCATTTCAGAAGCAAGAGATTGTTTTGATGCTTCTGATATGCTTTTCCTCTTTGCATCCTAAGAGCAATGGACAAGAGGAGCTATGGAATAAAGAGATAAGCCTATTTACCTGATGAAATGATGATGGTTCTTAACAAGAACAGAATTTGAATTCCTCTTTAGAAAGAAGGTGAATTATTTTCCAACAAAAGACAGTGACACATCCTGTTAAGCTGATTACTGCATCTGACACATTAGTTCATGTAACAAAGAAATGGCCATTATATTAGTCAGTACACCTTTTGAGTACAGATCCTGATATTTGGCTCCAGCCTCAGACACTGGAGAGCTTTGCTCCTCTCTCCTGCACCACAACTCCCAGAGCAATGCACATGGGACACTGGGTTTCAGGGACCTGCACTAATTGTTCTCTGCCCATTAAAAGACACCTTGGATGAGGCTGCACCTCTGCACTGCACCCCTGAGAAAACAAAATCCTAACTACACAAGAGGTGAGAGTCAACTTATTAATGTGCATCTTGGTGTGTGTGACTTATTGTGTGTGCTGGTGCATCTCCATGGAGGGGATGGAGGGTAAATCAGTTCCACTGCAGCTGGATTACAGCAACTACTGGCATATTCAGGCAGACCCTCATTTTCCTCAGTGAACACGCAATAGGACAGGCTCCAGCAAATAGTCTGTGAAAAAATATCCTTTTCCCCACAGCATTTTGTCATGTTACTCAGGTTCTACTCCCAAATTTAGATAATTATTTTCTTTTTTCTATACCTCATTTTCATATTCAGATCACTTACTTCACTCTAGTGCTGAATCAGTGTTGTTTTTCTTCCTTTGGAACTGAAAAAGCAATACTCTTATTGTGGCCAACTGATTCCACCTTCCCTCAGACAAGGAGAGTGTCCATGCAAATGAAAATGAGCTTATTGCATAAGGGGTATATGGTATAGAAAACATTGTCAGTCTATTATTTGTGTGTATTTCCACTACACCATGATTCTGTGCCAAACTGTGTCTCTTTCTCCCTAAAACTAAATTAAAGTATCCTTGCTAGATGGCATGATTTCTTGGTGGTTTTTATAGCAGCCACAGGAAAATTAAGTTACGTGAATTTTAGTCAGAAAGTCTTGTTTCAGGTTCAACAAAACTGGGAAGTGATTAATCCTCTTCTAAAATATTCCAGATGAGACCTGACGCATAAAAAAACCCCAGTTCCAAAGTGGTTACTCTCCAGCAGGGCGATTCCTTGTCTAATGGCTGAAACTGTACATGCAGCAGTGATTAAAGCAGCTAGATTTTTCAGTTCCAATAGAACAGTACATTAATAAAAGATTTCACTTTATGTGTTTCCTAAAGATATGAGAGTAGAAGACACTGAAATCATCATATTGTACTGAAAACTTCTCAGTGACCTTAAGAGGTAACGAAACACTCAGGCCAATTCCTAGAGGCCAGGTAACACAAAAGTAACCATGAGGAACGTAGGCCATGAATCCAGAGAATCCTCTTCTTGAGCACTATATCATATAACCTTTTTAAAACCTCCTTTCTGTGCATGCCCAGCATTAGGGTTTACCTTTAGTGTGGCAAGAACACATGAGCGTATTTGCCATTGTCTCTGATTGCAAACATCAAAGTAAATCGTCGTGCAGGTCAACAGAGCAGCAGGAGGGAGGGAGGTCATGGCTGCACAGAGTGCCCACTCTGCCCCCCTCTAGGTACCTTGCCACCAGCCTGCATTCCTGAGCTTTCCCTGCTGCACAGCACCGGGGGTATATTTGCAGCTCACAAGGCCATATTTCTGGTCCTCGGAGCTAACCTGCTACAGCTACACAAGGCTGCACTGTGTCATGTAGACATAGCTCACATTTCTGGTAATGCAGCCTCAGTCCTAGATGGAGTTATGATGATTACGTTTCAGCAATCATGCTGCCCACAACAATCTAATTATGAAGAAGAAACCTGACAAGGCCAAAAAATCGCAGACAGAAACACACATCAGATATACAGTTGTAATCCCTGTTCTCAGACAGCTACCATTGCTTCAGCACCGTGCATTAGCACGCTTTCATGCGTGATCCAGTCACTACTGATCAGTAAGAAAGTTCAGCCAGGCCAGGCAGGCAAAATGGAATTAGAACGCAGACTGCCATCTGTACGCTGAATATATTCCTCACCTTTCCAAAGGTCTCATGTATGCATTCTGAAGGAAAGAACAGACCTTTTGGAAAGATCTCATTGAAAGAAATCCTTGGCATCCTCATTTTCATATGTGTGTAGAAGATATTGTTTTGTAATCTGAATCTGTTAAAAATGCATAATTGAAACAAATCTCTCATTTTTTTCCAAAGGAAGGAAGGACGAAAGAAAACACTAATAGTTTGCTTTCAAAGCTTTGACATTGACTTGGCATTCTGCTGTACTTAATGATAGCTCTACAAAGAAACAAGTTACTGTCTTATGTGGGAAAGCATATTTGTGGCTGAGAAAGTGCTGCAAAAATTGCAGAGAGCTTTGATAATTTTATGCCACATTTTCACCCCTGTTTTAACAGCCAATTCATTTAGTCAAAAGTCATGTTTTCTGCTGCTTATTTTTTCATTCCATATCTCCCAATTTAATGTTTTAGTTCTGGGTTGAATATAATTTTGTGTGATGAAAGGTACTAAGACACAACTAAGGCTGTAACACTTTGTGAAATTTAATTCCTTCAGTTCGTTCCCTGAGAGGGGTCTTGAATCAAAACACAGGTTACATTGCATTGCTTTTACATTCTCAGCTCTCTCCTAACCCAGTCAGGCCTCTTTCACTATGTAAATACCTTTGTCACAGCCACAATTTCTAACAAATCAGTTTTGCACCAGCACACCAAAGTTCCCTTGGGATCCAAAAGGGGGTGTCTGGCTGAAGTTCAGACACAGTTTGTTCTTGTGTTTCATTCCACTTCACTGCAGACTTTTTCCTAGCAGGAGCTAAGGAAAAGACAAGTTTCCAGCTCCTATGTTTTGGAGAGAAACACTCCAAGTGATTTTGCACCTGATTCAAGCCTCTGCAGTTTCTCTGAATTTTTTCTCTTGATTTCAGATAGTTTTCTGAGTTTTCAATCTATTTCTAGAAAAAGCCAATAGGTTATATTGTCCTCCATTGCTCCAGCATTTGAGACTTCTTAATAGAAAACAGATAGTAAAGGCCAAACCCTTAAATCATACAAACCTATTGAGAGGAGCAGCTAAAAGTTGGTCATAAGCTTCTTGACTTTTGTTGTGTTTCAAATGTCATTGCGTTGTTGCTATGGCTGTTGTGTTTCCTATCAGAATGACTTTTAGTTTTAAACATGTTTAATTCATACTTCCTAGGATTCCTTATTTCTCTGAATTTCCTCAGAACATATAAAATTAAAGCTTTTACAACTTAGTTCAACAGATAATCATTCTCCACTCTCTAACAAGGGCTTCTTTTCTCCACTGTGTTAGCTACTAAAGCTAAATAAATATTCAAAAAAACCCCAAGCAAAACATTTAAAGGGCTCTTTCTTTTTTCTTCTTAGATTATATGTAATTATTTTATTCATTTCACAATTATAGCCTTGCCTTCAGGCTGGGTAAGACCTTTTTTTTTCTTAAATATAAGGAACAAAACCACAACTTTTTGCTTTCTTTACTTTAAAATCTTGCCTTTTCACAAGCCAAGCCTCCTATAAGGGAGAATAAATATTGCTTGGACTGTGGGGATGGGGAAACTGGACCTTGCTTTCTCTTCTGTAGCAACCATCTAAAAGGTACCTTTTTAAATTTTCAGCTTAACCCCTAAGCATATTTCTTACCTCAGTTTAGTAGACACTGACAAGAGAAATCCAGTTGAAAAAGTCCATCATAACCATTCAGTTGTGCATCCCTCTTCCTGTGCTAGTGTGAAGGATATGACTCTCAGCAAGGTCCAGCAAGGGGAACTACAAGCTTAGTGCTGAGCACTGCTGCTCTTCACTGTCCCTGTCTTTTTTGGGTAACAGTAATCAGACCCCTCATCCTCTTTCTTTATCATCAGGAGTTGCTACTGAGGTCCAGATTTTCAAACATGAAGAGCTGGTGCAGGGATTCCCTCTCTCTCATGGGGTTAACCCTGCATCAGTTCTGTGCAGCCTCCAAACAACAAAACCTACAAACTGCTGGTGCTTCTTCAGGTAACCCGTCAGGCAGGAAAGAGCTCCACATCCATGCTTTCATAAGCAAAGCCCACATCATCCTGCATCCACTCTTCATGCCTCCAGGAGATTACGTGCAGAAGCTGGGCTTATGAAATATTTTAACACAGCGTCACTGTGGTATGATCCCCAATGTGATTAGCATAGCTCAGCCTTAGTTAGGATAGATTATTCCTATTAGTTTCCAACTGATCTTGGAACACAAGTATTACATCTGATTTTAATGAAACACAAAACTTTGTTGTTTCCAGTCAGCTAATGAAACAGTTGAACCTTCTCACGTCTTGCTATAATTATACCAAAGGCTGTGCATTATCATGAACAATGCCAACCCCTTTACAAGATGTAAAGTTAATCCTCCAGTACTTGTGTATTAATATGTTTGGAAATGTAAACTGAGGAGTGAAAAGAAATCAGTGCTACCCTGGTGAAATGTGAACATACCTGGCACAGAAGCTTTCACACAATACACTGTGGCAGACTCTTAGTTATATGTAATTTTATGTTAACAGGAAAAGTCACTTTAAAATATGTTTTGTTTATGAAAACCTCAAGCACATACACAAGTTAATCACATTTTAGATGATCATGTTAGAGTATGTGTAAAAAACCAGAAGTGCATTATGAAGAAAAAATTCAAGGTGGAGCATTACCAAGGAATTTCTTGCTTTTGACAGCTTTTTCAAAGACCCTGGCAAGAAGCTGTACTTCCAAAACTAAAAGCTATTTCCATTGGGTGGCTTCTTTTGCTTGTAAAACAGCTTGGTGGTCCTGACACAGCTCTTACTGGACTAATGTTCTTCACACAAAAGCCACGACTCTAATTGGCATTAACTGTAATTGGCATTAACTGTTCCCTGCTTTGGCAGCTTCATCTGAGAAACCAAAAGTCAAATCCACAATGTAGATAGAATTGCCCTTAATGGCACCTCCACACCAGGGCTGAGGGCATGCTGAGGGTAAGGAAATGCTTTTGTTTGTTGAGGCAGGCAGAGACTTGCAGTTTCTTCACATGTCCAGTATGAAGAGAGATTAAGGATCTACTGAGTGATCAATCAAAAGACAGACCACCAACAGATCCTCTTTGGAAAAATGGGGCATTTTAGTGGCAAGCATTAGGAAACCTCTCTCTGCCACTGAGTTGTAAGCCGGTCTTCAACATATCAATCTCTGTGCCTTCTAGCATACGTACACCTGTTTTAAAATATAATCTCTGGCTGTGTATGCACAGATGGAAAGGCTGTTTAAATACCAGCAAATTATAGGACATGGTTTCTCAAAAAGTAGAAATCTTATAACCCTTGGGGCAGGGGTGTGGGAATAGCAAGCATCATCCTGTGTAAAGTTACCCTGTTCCTGGTTACAAAGTGATGCAAATTGGAAAGGGTTCACTCTTTGTCTCTCTTTTCCCTTTTTTTTTTTTTTTTCTTGTGGGCAAAGGTATCTGTGCAGGTCTTGTCCATAACGACCCACAAGGGTCCACAGATCAAAGGCTGATAAGCATAAGCACAGACCTGCAATAACCCCCTTACTGACAGAAAGAGGAGTGAATGAGTCTGAACTGGGTGCATTCTGGCCAAAGACTGTAGCTACATCTTTTGTAGCTGTTCTGGTGGCTGATAGCCACTGCTACCAATGGCTCGCTTTATACAGTAAGAAAACTCTAACTGTGGAAAATATTTTAAAACCACAGTGACTTACTCCTTCCTGCTAAGTTCAGTTAGGGAGGAACTACATAGGTTCTGTGGCAACAAGGAACCAGTACAAAACCATTCTGCCAAAAAACATGACCTCCATATTAGCCTAAGTCCACTGACTGCACATAGGCCCAAGGCCATAAAATGTTGACCCTGGATTTTGGAGGGCTTCCAGTGAGAACAAACAGCCTGTACTCCCAGTTCTCTTTCCATCCAGACAAACAGTTCTATACTAGCATTTAGTAAGATTTTAACCACAGCCTCATAACTATATCCTTTCCTTTAAAAAACCCTACATTTTTCAACAACAGCGCAGTTAAGAACTACTCCTTCAAATGAGTTAAGAGCATTAGCAGATGGAAAATACAAATGCTGTTACATACAAAAGATGGAGGCAAGGTTCATGCATCCTTGCATCAGAAATTTGATTATGTGGCTTTGCTCAGTCTTCTTATGCCTTCATACCAAATATCATTCAAAAAATACTTGTAAATGCAGTATGAACAGCTGTCCATCTTGCCTGCCCTGTATTTTCACACAGACAAACATACATACTAACTCCCCAGCCACTAAGTCTAACTACTAATTCCAAATGCAAACAAACCAGCTGTTGTCAACTATTCATTTGCATGGCCGTGTCACCAAGGATCTCAAAGTATGAGGTCACTGTTGTATTAGGTCTTGAACTGGTACAGAAGAAAACAATAACCTGCTTTAAGGAGTTTCAAGGACGTAGTTATTCACACTTTTAAACTTCACAACCTCTCAGGCTCACAACAAAAAACCAATTACTGATAAGCTAACAGTAACAACCAGTATTTAAGGCAGAAACCATAAGCTTCCATAGATGTAACCTTTTGGCTATTTTTTAAGGTCAGTTAACCAGCTCCTATTTAAATCAAAATCACCAGCACAATTCTATAGGCCAAGCTGGATACGCTTTCACTGCTGCTGTCTGTCTCCTGCTACGTCATCCTATTTGGAAATAAGAAGGGAACTTGGTCTGGAATAGATCATGTCCCTCTACTGTTAGTGTTTGGGGGTAAATAGATAATTATGAAGGAATTAGCTTCATAATATTACAGGGATCAGAGGACTACAGACAGAAGGAAACTTGTAAATATTGTTGATTTATCAGCACTTAGGATTGCCCTCCTCACCATTAAGTTCATAATTCCCCTTCCCCATAATCGAAGACATTATGTTTCTGTAAATTAGTTAAAGTACTCTAGTAATTTCTGTCTTATATTCATTATATTGAATATATTTATACTCATTCTCTCTCCACAAATGTGGTGGAAATATTTTTTTTTGCAATTTTTTCATAGCCACATTTGTGCTGAGTTCTGCTATGGAAGAACATAAAATTTTCCAAGTAGAATTCTCTGGAACTTTATAGTCCCTAAAAAACACCCCCAAACAAATAACTAGCTTATGATCCAGACTTTCTTAAAGGACAATTATTTTCCTTTTGGGATTAGGAGCACTTCCTTTTCCTCCTCCTATTTTACGGTACTTACTTTGTTGTTTTCTGATAAATACACTGTAGAAATAAAAGCACAGCTTTATAATAAAAGGACATACATTTAGTTTATAAAACTAGTACCAAAATGGCAAGCCTCTCATGACACCCTTCAGACACTGGTCTACATAATGATGGGTATTTAGATGGAGCTTTCTGTGGCAGCAAAGCACAAAAGCTGCCATCTCACTGCTGCCACACAGCTTCTAACACACAAGACATCATAATAATAATGGCTGATACTCCTTTTCAGCAGTGGCAGACAAAAGTTTCTGCTTTTGACTTCTAGTGCTCCTGTGGCTTTGGAGTTCAGCCTTTGGAGGGGTTATCTTCCTATAGAGGAAAGAAAGCAACGTAGGATTGCTGTTCCTTGGGGTTCAGTTTTCTCTAGCCAGCCTGATATAGGCCACTTCAAGTTTAATTAAATCTCAAAACAACTTCTGGCACTTTGTAGTATAAACTGAATAAAAACATCTTAAGAAACCTTGCACCAGAAAACTGGTAAATTAATGAGAGGAAGAATAGCAGCATTTCTGTGTGAGGAAAGGATTCCAGTTGCATTATCTGGTAGTCTTGAGGGCTGCAGGCAGTAAAATGTTCTCTTTGACTGTGTTTCTCAAAAGCCTGATCATTGTTTGTTCAAAGTTCTTTTTCTTGACTGGTCAGCCCTACTCCTTGGTAACAAGTGACAGAATGGGTGAGGTTGGAAGGCACCTCAGGATATCACCTAATCCAACACTGTGTCTCAAAGCAAGGCCAACAGAGCAGGTTACCTAGGATCTTTTCCTGAGGCAGAAATCCTGCCTCTTTTTCTGCCTCTAGAACAAACCTCAGGATTCCAACAAGACAGGAAGAAAGACTTTGTAAGCCTTAACCTAAGCTCTCTTTATGAATCTGTGTGTCCTTTTCCACTCATTCTGCTGCAGGTCAATACTTTGATGTCCACTCCAAACACAGCAAGCACTGCTGATAACACAAACTGTGCCAAAGCTGTTAGCAAGAAATCAATAAACCTCCTTATGCTTAAGGCCATGAGAGACACAGAAGTCAAGTGGATAAAGCTGAGCACTCAGAAGCCAGTTGATTAGCGTTCTGTTCCCAGTTC
Source organism: Onychostruthus taczanowskii (assembly GCF_017590055.1). Lineage (NCBI taxonomy): Eukaryota > Metazoa > Chordata > Aves > Passeriformes > Passeridae > Onychostruthus > Onychostruthus taczanowskii. Next base: position 11,516,582 of record NW_024499240.1, on the reverse strand, counting down.
ATATCAAGTTACTTTAAAAAAAATATGCTGCACTGTAGAGTGTTTTGAGATCCTGTGAATGAAACAGGCCTCAGTCCCATTCAGACACATGGAATTCACAGCAGGTCATGAAGCACTGTTAAAACTACTTGCACCCCTGAAATCATGATTCACGTGCCAATTTTTTAAACTGTGCTTATTATCAGATTATACAAAATTACATGCAGAGAAAATTACACTTCATTATTTAATTCCGCATAAATGTTGTTGAACTGCTCAGGCAGATAATTCATAAAGAATGCTATGGTTGTTATAGTCCAAAAAGCCAATCCAGCCCATCTTCAACAAGCATTAGAATAAACCTAGAAAAGTTCTGTTTTCATGAATGTGGATACTTTTTACATCCAATTTATTCCCTTGTACCTTATTTATTAGGCTGTTTCACCAAAGACGCATTATAGTGTCAAAGTACCAAAATTTAATGATCCCTGAGAGAATCATAACTGACTAGTGATACCTCATGCAGCATCTCCTGATAGACGATCTACTTGAAAAGAAATGCTGTAGCCAAAAATCTCATACCAACAACTATAAACACAGAAGTTACCATTAACAAGACAAACACTTCAGGAAATGAACAACAAGGGGAGACACTTATAACAGTTATACTGACTTTCCATCAAACAATACTGGCTTTCTAAAACAATTTGTAAGGAACCCCTATTCATCACATTTTCCGTAAACTAGATTCTATACAGCTAGACTGTGCCCTAAGCAAGCAGTTGTGAGAAGGGTCTGGTTAGGTCCAAGTAGGCTAGCTAGATTTTTTTTTCCCTCTGGTTTTTAGTTATTTCCTTGAGTACTAAAGAAAGCACAGCAGCTGCTTTTGAAAGAAAACTCAGAGGCCTTTTGTCTGTAAGCGGATTTTCAAGAGACAGAGAAGTTTGACTTTTTTTAAGGACAAAAAAATGAAGAGGCTTATTTTAGAATTCAAGTCAGCAGCCTACAGAAATATGCATGGTGGGTGCTGAACAGTAAACTGATTACATTTCATAAGCTGGAAAGTGCTTCCATGTGAATGGGAGAAATGAAAAGCTACTTCCAAATTTCACCTAACCTACCAGTTGTTCTAAAGATGCTTATGCACAGCCTCAGAGTGGAGCTTACAAAGCAGTTTTGAAAATTATTAACTTCCTGCCTCCTAAGAAATGTAGCTGAGCGACAAGCAGGCAATTTTCCAAAGACGCTACTTTAACTGAGAACGGTCAATTTAAAAAACAGAATAATAAAAGTTCCCTCACTGTCATTTCTTCTGACACATCCAGATTGTGATACCAGTATAACCTTTATGCAGAGAGAAAACAGGAGGTTATAATATTGCATGTTTTCAGCAAAGCAGAGTATTAAATCTTTCCCTATACTATGGGTAAGATTTAAATATAAATATGCCAGTTGTGAAACAAGAGTACATGAGACAAGTTTGCAGGGTTCTCTGACTGATAAGGAACTCATCTAAGTTGAAATTAAAGCAGATGATCCTTTTTTCACTATTTTGCATACATTCATTCACACGGTACTAGCCTTCACTGTACCATTCACTATGCATACTAGCAATGATCAGCACATCTTCCCATGAGAATATTCTGAAAATAGAAAATTTTATTTGTAAAATAAATCATCCATAAAGGTATGAAAAAACATCTGATAGCCTGCTTGATCCTTTGCTTTATAAGATTATTTTTTTCTGAGTAGGGATAATTTTCAGTGTCAAATGATGAATAATCTTGTTGGATAATCACAGAATTGCCTTTATAGCAGTTAATTGTATTATCACATACTTTAAAAAGCTTAAGCTAGTTATCAGTTTTAGACAAGAAACAGTAATGTTCTTTTGATAGGTAACTTCATCAGGTTAAGAGAGTCTGTTGTGAAGTGATTATATCTATCCAGGGTTCATCACACAAGTTCCACATGCTGGAAAGTGTTTTGATACCCACATTTAACAAATACTCACCATGGCTCATCATAAAGTTCAGTTGGTGGCTACAGTAGGTCAGGATACGCTGGCTTAAGGATCTAAACTAATAGTTAACAATTGTGGACAAAAGTGGGGTTATTTAATTAAAAGTTGGAATGAGGAATTTCAGGTGACTAAGGTCTGATCCTGAAATAAAGTTTGTATAAGCACAGTGCATACCATTTCTTCAAGAAGATAGATATTTTCCAGGGACTGCAGCACAGAAGAAACACAGTAGGAATGAAATGACTGGACTAAAAAGAAGCCATTACTATTACTATCCTCTGAGCAAGACAGCTTATTGTACTTTAATAATGACATAAATAGTGTGTTTGAATATTTTGTAATTGATTACTGACAATGTATTATTGAATTGTGTAGCTGTAAAGGGTTGCTGTGAATTACTGCTTAAAAAAGCAGCACAGTGTAATGAGCAAAAGATGCAATGACAACATTGCAGCCACAAGGAGATCACATTTTGAAGGCCAACAGACCCTCACTACTGTGAGGATTTCCCTTACAACAGTTAGTATAATACCCAATGCCAAGCAGTCACAGGATTAAGTTAGGTACAGTCAATGGAAGGACCAGTGACGGAGGACAAAAAAAAATGAGTGCAAAAAAGTGCTGAAAATTGGCATGCCACTCATAAAATCCCACTCTTGCAAAAGCTTCTCTTAGCATAGGCAATTTTCTCCACTTCAAAGGCAGAGAAAAAAACCCACTTGTGGCAACCATAAGACCATACAAAACCAGCAAGAATTCCCGAGTGAGTTAAGCAGCCAAGCGTTATCCCAGCAGTATACGGGAAGAGGAACAAATTACTGATCTTACCAGATCTTCTCAAAGCAAGGTAAACCAAATGGCTGTGACAAGACCTCCTCAGAGCTTTTGATCGAGTGCCCTTGTAGAATCAGAAGAGTTCAGGCCTAACAGATCAGCAGGTAGGATGCTAAAACAGAGAGGTTTTCCCTCAAACATTGTGAAGAGGAAAGGGAGAAAGAGAAATGGTGTGTGCACATTCCTGCAACCTGAAGTGCCAGGCATTAGTGGTCTAAACCAATGGAGTAAATTCTGAGCCAGAAAATACCTTGAGTAGGCTACCTAATAGAAATTTGCTGCCAACTACTCCTTTTTGTTTACAGCAAGTAGTAACATGTGTTAGGAGATTTCAATCACAGCACAATGAATGCCTCAAATAGTGGTTGCAGGTTCATCCATCACACCCTCCTGCACTGTCTTTTGTTGTATACCATAAGGAAAGTGCTCCCATAAGGACAAACCAAGGGCTGATGTTTAGAATTTAATTCATAGTTTAAACAACTGCTTTCTGATATTATTTTTTCCATCTCCTTTCTCATAGTACCTTTAAAAGATTTGCAGACTTGTCTCCCCAACACACTTAATTGTTGCCTAGGAAGTTTATTACATAGTTGTTAACTTTCAATGCTTCTAGTAGTCAGTTGGAATTTAATTATAGCAACTATCCAAATAAATCTGATTCTGTAGATTAAATAACAGCTACTCTTAAGTAAATAACATTTTAATATCCTCCCCCTTTCTCTGTCATACATAAGCATTACTTGGAATACTAAAAACCTTGCAAAACATGCCATTTCCTAGCTGTTTGGTCTCACTAGATACTGCTCCAGCAGTTTTATTAGAACCCTAGGTTCATTTGGGTTGGAAAGGACTTCAGGAAGTTTCTACTCCAACCTCCTGCTCAAAGCAGGCCTAGATATGATGAAATCAGATCTAGCTGGGATAGATTCACAGTCACCCATTTTTTAAATCATGATGCCTGGAGCCTTGACACGGGGAGGAGCAGGGTGATTAACGGCTGACGGCAGTGAGCATTGTGCCTTTAAGCAGAGTGGGTGTTCTAATTCTGACCAGCATGGACTGAGGAAACGGGTGTTATAGAACAATCATTTGGGGTTAACGTATGATATTTGGAGCATCTGAAACCTGTTATTTTTCCTAGCTGAGGTTTATCCTGAAGCTTCATAAACTTTCCATTTTAAATTACAGAGCTTCCTTTTTTAACTATAATCAACTTTTATCTTAAAATGGTGTGTGCCTTTTAATCATTCCAATGTATTTACTTTAATTAGGTTTTTAAAACCCTGCAGAAGACAGCACTGTTCTTAATTTTGGCTGTGAGAGTTTGCTCTGCATTCAGCTAGCAGCAGCTCCTAATACCCCTGCTGAACTTCAGCCAAACAGAGCATTTCAGGCAAAGCAAGATGGCGTGAATTCAAATAAGAATACTTGTTTTCAGGAAAACATTGGTCCAGTTTCATGGCATTAGCCATAATCTACTGGTTTAGTAGAAGAAAAGAGTTTTCATCTTTCTTTCTCTACAGACATGCAGCATGTGGCATTCTTAGAGTGTCAATGTTTTCCTTGGTTTTCCCATGCATCATTAAAGATTTGAAGCTCAGAAATCTTGAGCATCCCCAACCTAGCTAAAATGCCTGGGAACTGCAAACACTTACCCCTTAGCAAATTTGGCTCACATGATATGTCTAACCAGAAATTAAAAAAAAAAACCCAAAAAAAACCAACCAAAAAACAAAAAACCAAAAAAACAACAACTTGGAGTTGGGAAATAAAAAAGGTTGTTATCTGGGGTTGCTGGAACTTCCTGCCTGAGGTTATAATAGCTTCCTACCTGAGACTACAACAGCAGCAAAAACAAGACAACAGAGATTTAAACTGAGGTTATCAGTTAAACTACAGATAATCGAGCAGCTCAAAGCAAGCACTGTCCCAAGGTAAAAACAAAGATGCCTTTTTTCTCTGGCATTTTAAATCGAGGTAGTTAACCTGGCTGAGCGAGTCTGAGTTAGCATAGGCTACAGCAGATTTTACAAGTGTTAGACTTTTTACAACTGTTAGAGTGTTAGACTTTGCTATCCAAGCACTCACAATAGTTCTGTCCCTTTTCTGCTGTGGAGTCTTGCAAACAAAGCCTGAGATAAGAGAGAGACTATGGGTTGAGTTAATTTCTGCATCACTTTCTTACCAAACCTGAGGTTCTCATACTGGACTAACTGCTACAGCCAGAGGTATAGAGATGAGCATGAAGAGGTGTGGGACTAAAGTTCTCCTGTTCATTATGCAGAGACATTCTAGCAAAGAAAAACTACAACTGCTTTTTCTTTAGGATACTTTCCAGTGGGCCAGAATCACTAAAAAACATTAACTCCTGCAGAGCCATTTTGTAAGGATTTTCTATTACTCCAGCTGTACAAGCAGAAAGTCTCTCCATCTGCAGATACTCTTTGATATAAACAAAAGAGAATGTTGTTTCCTCCAGCTCTTTTTGGCAATATTGTAAGAAGGGATATCACACAGTGAGGCCTATTGGCTCTTACCCTTCTCCTCCCTCAATGCATCTGAAACTTCACACGCTTCGAAAACAGATTTCTTGTAAACTGGACTGGGAAACTGGATTGTCAGCGTTCAAGCACGTGGATGAGCGAGTGCTTGCTTTGGCTGGATTATAGACCTTGGCCTTCAAAAGGAGAAAATGGGAAGCAAAATATCTTAAGGACCAGCTTCATGTAACGGTCACAGAGTAATTGTGTTTCCCTGGAATGCTATTGCTTGAAAAATAAAGATGCTTGTAATGTAGATTCCTGGGTTTTAGATTGCCCTATATTAAGTGATATATAAGATTTCAGCATTAGCATTAATCTCTTTTTCAGTTAGTCTTTGTTCTTGTCTGTGCTTTTAGATGTCAGCTCTGCACAGGAATAATGAGGCTAATAAACCTCACAGATGTATGCTTGCCTAGTGACATTTAGGAATTCCAGAAAGTGAAACATATTATTTATTAATCTGGCCTCTAGACCTAATTTAGTCTCAGAACAATAGACTAGTTTCCCACCTAAAAAGAGCTAACGTAGCTCTTAGATTATATGACTTAAAGTAGACTTCTAACTGAAGGGTAAGAAACATCCAAATAAACCACAAACTCTGAAAATGCCAACCTGACTTTTTCTTCCAAATTTTGCTGAGCTGGGGCTAAACATGCTCTTACTTCCACTAGTGCAAAGCCTCAGTTTGCACTAGCCTAAGCAATATAAGGACACCTTGGATTTTACACACAGCATTTACTTCAGCATGTCAGCATGGAACTACTGAAATACATAACATTTGCTATGTGCTTAAGCATCTTGCCAGTGCAAGACCCAAAATAAAGCTGCATGCCACTAAAGTCATTGCAGACTTTTAAACAGATTCAACCTGATAAATTGCAAAATCAATTAATGGGTTCTGATTACTTTTTCTACTCTGTGGATATGCTCCTCTTACAGTGCAAGCACCTGAAACTAAATACCTTACCAATAACATAATTTATAACAATTCCTTTACAAACTGGTGCAGCACATCACTTTGGTCCACATGGAAAGCACAGATGAGGAAGACTTTTTTGCCAATGACTAGTACCTTCAAATCAACTTAATTCACATGAACCATGTGAAGCTTGAGAAAATAATTGAAAAGATACTGCCATTGTTTTTTCTTTTGTGTTTTTTTTCCTCAAAATTTAAAGCAGCGCAGAGTTACTTAACAGAAAGGAAACAAAGAAGATGCTGACAGCAGTGTGGAAAGAAGCTGAGAGGAGAGTACTTTAGTTTTGTTCTATGCTTCTGAGAATTATCAACAGAAGATTCTCAGCTGTAGAAATTAATTTCTTTTTCATATTTATCATGTAAGTAATCTCAGATTGAGCTTCAAAATACTCTTTCAGGTATTTTTTCCTATTGATCTTTCCTGGAGGAGACAACTGAAACCAGAATTGGGTTCACTCTACAAAAACAATTCACAGAATTTTTCATAACAAAAGTGATGATTTAGTGGCATTACAGTATCTTTCACTTCTTCCTTGCAGACATTTATAGGAGTAAGACTGTGTTCACAAGAACAATGCTAGAAAGCAACAGGACTAGGAATGCTCAAGTCACTCCAGGGTTCAGCAGGTAAACGGTCAGGAAGAGGGAATCATGCCACATGACTCAAGTGATGAGGTACACCATAAATTTCAACTGCTTTTAACAGTAGGCATCCCAGGAAATTAACAAGTGATTCACAGGCTGAAATATATTTTTTTAAAAAAATCAGTCAGGGAAGTTCAAATAATTGAAATAGTAAAGTCTGCTCTTGGAAACTTTAAGCTGAAGTTAAAGCAACTGATGTTTCATTTGTTCCAACTGAAGCAGGAAAATTCAAATGGTGAAATGCCATTTGCAGAGTCTTTTTGTAGGATCCTTAACAACTAGAAAATGTTCATAACCCCAGTAACTTCAGGGAACTCCTAGGCTTATCTTGGCTTCCACTGAACCACACAGATCCAGACCAGCTAATCACCTGATCTTACACAACATTTGATTCGCTGCCAATTTTTATTGTGCTTTTATGAATAATATATAAGCACCTTGAGTTACAAGTAGGCATTGTTACATGAAATAAACTATTTGTTACACTGAAATAAATAGAAATAATAAGAGCAATTTGGCACTTTTTTTACTATGAAGTAGTATATAATTATAAGTCATCAGGAAATTCTAAGAGAAGCAATTTGGAACAAATGTTGCTTAAACTAATGTTTAATATTTAGACTGCTGGGTCAACAGAAAGAGTTAGAAAAGTAATTTATGGTAGCTAATTGAAGCCTATGAAAAATATATTTATACGCAGTGGTGCTCCCTTTTTCCATCTAATGGCCTTACTGGACTATAGATTCACTATTTGATCAGTGCATCTGGCTCCACAGGCTTCATGGTTTGCAAGCCACAACCTACTAATAAGCACCCTGCTGCCTGTTTGCTAAACAGATCAGTGCTGGCAGGCACCCAAAACTCTAGCCTTTGAAACTTGGAGCTTTTTTGACTTGCCCAACCTATTGTGTGGCAAGAAAGACAATAAACTATGAACCTCATAAATGCTGAGCAATTAAACAAAAGTTAGTAATACAGTTGTGGTAACAGAGACTGCTTACCTCAATGCAATAAATGCCTCATTTGTTCTTTGTGTCATTCCTGCTAAAAGCCAGCCATGCTCAAAACTTAATGGCTGAGATTTCCTTGTAAACAAGATGGTGGCCACCTAAGGGAACCCCACCATCCAAGTAGCAATAGGTTTTTCTTCTGAGCATGAAAGCAAAATAGCATTCACTCAAGCTTCCAACCCTCCTGTTTTAGCACACTGAAAGAACTTCCATTGCCGATGAAAGTTCAACTCCGTGAGCTGAACACCTCCTTTTGCTTCTCTAGAGAAGAAGTGATTTACTTCTGGAAAAAAGTTTTCAGAATCAACAGCTTTCCTTACAACTGATGAGCATCAAATCAGCTTGGTTAATGACTCACTCCAGTTTGAGAACAGATAATACAAGAACAAGACTCTGGTTTCACAACTAGGCACTGCTCCAAGCACCCAGGAGTGAAATCTTCATTTCTACCTGAGTCAGATCTGCCTTGGTCAGACCACTGTACAGCCTAGTAAAAAAGTAATGCAAAAACTTATCCTCAGATGCTCCAGGGACTGAAAAATTGTTTAGGGAAAAGCACTCATAGAAAAAGTTAGTTTATCCTTCATACTTATCAAGATTCTCAACTCAGTAATAATTATGACCTATGAATTAAATTCAGCATAGGTATTTTGGAGGAACTTCTAGAGGACAGAAAAAGGCAGGAAAATCTTCCCGAACTGCTATCCTTCTAAATATATTTCGTGCTTGAAAAAAGAAAAACGGAAGAACAAAGTACAGGAAAGAGGGAAGTCTCCTATATGTAACAGCTCAATTTCTAAGCAGTTGAAGTTATTAGTTTTCAGCTGGATATTTGGTCAGATACTTTTCAGCTATTTATGAACTATATTTAGTGCCCAGGGAACACTTTTGGAAGGAGAAGGGAACAGCACAGTGTGCTAGCCTTACTATTTTAAACAAAATCAGTTGAAAATTCTGCTTTCTTCAGACAGGACCAATATGACATGCTCTTTGTAAAAAACAATATTTCATTTAGTCCAAAGTTTTCCTCTGGAGCCAAACAACTACATTTTTAAAGTACAAAGGCAATCTAAATTCTTATTCATAAACAGAAGACCCACTAGGCTGATTTTTCTAACTAAATTACTAAAATATTTTCAGCATCTGTTTATTGAGTGTGGTCAAAGAAGAGATCTCTATCACAGCAGACCTTTATATATTATGTTTGTTCTCTGTCCTGGGCTTGTAGGCTTCTGTGTACAATGCTGCACATATCAAACGTGTCGCTCCAAGATGAGAGGTTGTTTTGTTTCCCCAAGGTCCCTCTATGGCAAAGTAAGGGGTATAAAGGTTAGAGCACAGGTATTTTCTCCTGGCTTATACTGCAAATCCTATTAACTTAAAAGTCAAAATGAGCTGCTCATTTATATCCATCCCCAAAGTACTCATCATCTGGGGAGCTCTTGGACTAGAATAGATGATTATGTCTGTGTGTGTTGGCAGAAAAACAGTTTATCACATAAGCTTACAGCTCCATAGAGATCATTCATTCTGCCATTGTATTTCAAATGCTAACCCAGAGAGGCCCCTGCAGGGATGGGGAGGGTGGTGCACATCCCGGATCACTCCATTTCAATGCCTCCTTTAAAAAGGTCAACAGTGCCATTTACAGAGGAGATTTCAGGGGTATGCACATTACTGCTAAAAAGAGGACAGAAGCTATCCAACTACAAGTTCTAGCTAGTACTAATCTAGGTTGGATAAAGACCCGTAACTACCAGGGAAATAATACCATGCAATACCAACCCCCCAGAGACCTTGGACCATCCCTGAAATGGGAGTTCGGATATTGCTGATCTAAGTTTTCTTCACAGTACCAGTACCCTTATTTTGATAGAAACCAAAATTATCTGTAATGCCTTCATGTCTCACATGAAGCAATCTATCCATAACGTTAATTGCTTGGATTTTACTCTGCCAGCAGTCCAGTCACTAGAGAAAAACAAGTAATCAATTTCCTTATTTGAAAGCCAGAAGCATATAATGTTTATTAATAGAGAGCATGATTTACATAGATTTTACTGTTATTGACCATAAAATGTTGTATACTATAAGCAAGGGTAAAATTTCTAACTAATTAGCCTGTGAAGATCATATTTAATGGAGTATATAAACTTAGGCTCTTTACAAATCTTTAGGGTCTTATTCATTAAGTGTATGCACACATAGACTTTATGCTGAAACAGGATTTTGATACAATACAAGGTTAAATAATCCACCTTGAGATTCAAAAAATAGAAGAGCTTACATGTTTCAGTTATTTTAGCCTGTAAGAAAGGAATCAAGTAAAATATGATGCATCTTCCTTAGCCAAGGAACTCTAAATACATCCAGGGAAAAAAGCTGCAATCACCCAGATACTTTTGGGTATAAGAATGCTGTCAGAAGGGAAAAAAATAGCGTTTGCAATATCCACTTTTATCTCCTGGTGCCCTGATTCAGAATATAATTCGTGAATTCTTACAAGAAAAGTCCCTGCACATGTTTTGCCTGGGTCACCCATTGCCACTCTGCAGGGTGACAGCCTGCCTGTACTAATGACCTAATGATTTGGACTGCCTGTTGCAGTTCTCCTCCCAGCAAAACAAGCCAGCATTCACAGAAGCATCAGCGGGACTTGTGCATAAATTTGCAAGCATTTTGTTTAAGCAAAAGAATGCAGTAAAATGGCTACACCTGACATGGGCCCATTCCATTGGGACAGAACTTAATCAGGGGCAGCTAGGTGAGGAATAACTAACCTAATAACTCTGCACTCAGTGCAGTCCTTGGTCAGTCAGGACTTCAAGGGAATTCCCTTAAGCCTTAGGCCATAATGTAATTACGCATTATTTGCCCATTTTAGTCCAAATCTTGCATCTGACTTAGTCCTATATCCAAAGCCAAACTGACATGCTTGAGTTTTCCTATTAACTGAGATCCCCAGGACCAGTGTGCCATCACCTGTTTAAATACCTAGTTTGTATGAGCTATGACTTCAATAGCATTTCAGTCACAAAATGCTCAGAGTTCTGATACTTTTTTTTTTATTTTGTTCCATTTTTATTTCAAAATACTTGTAAGTAGAAGACTGCAGATGTCACAATATCTAAGGTGTGGTAACCAATATTCTGAGAAATGTGTTACTGTTGGAAGAAAACAAATATATTCTTGCAGAGACACTGTCATGCTCAAATAATTCTGAATTAAGGATATGATTTGTTACAATATCAGAATATAAACTAAATTCTGCTTTTAAACTTAGCAACTGTATTTGTGTCAACTTTTGGAGTGTCTCCCTTTTATATTGAAATCCTTAAATTAGATGTGTTCCCACTTGTTTAGGTTGATGCTGCCCTCTTCTGAACATAGCAGATCATGACATTCACTACCCAGAAACTTCAGGACACAGAAAGAAGGTGATTAGATAAACAGCAATCTCCAAATAAGAAAAAACATAAAAATTTGTCATTTTTAATGTCACATACTTTTTAATCTCACATAATTTAATCAGAATTTATTCGAAAGGACTAGGCTAAGAAACTATTCTTAGTCCAATTTGCAGTTGGATTGTCAACCTTTAAAGCATCCAGAATGAGTTTCTCATTCACCCAGTACAAGAATTTAAACTGAAAGACTTGTATGAATGTGAATCACAATTTGAGAGTGCCTCACTCAAATTTGTAGAGGATTCTTTCCTGACCCCAAATTGACACTATTCCTTCCTTAGCAGTCCTTTGACCATTCAAAGCACATAGCTGCATTTTAGAAGTAATTGTTAATGTCTCATTCTTCTCTAAAAAGTGCTGTGAAGGTTTTTTTTGTGTTCATACCCTCCAAAGTTTGCTTTGGGTTTCATATGCAAACAAACTAATATGCCAAAATCACCAATGTTCTTATGCCCTGGGCTATATAGTCATGGGAGCGATTCATAAGGCACATAAATGTCTTTATTTTGGTGGACTCAGCCTCACCAATCCCACATAATCTCAATGCTTTCTGATCTCTTTGGAGCAGTTTCTTCACAGTAAGCACTTGAAGGAGCAGACCTCTACAGTGCCAACAATAGAATACCATATTTTTAGGGCAGTAAAACAGCAAAGTGCAGTTCATGTGACTAAATGCCTGTGCACACCAGTAAAGATAAAAAGGAAATGTCGTGCCTAAAAATGATCTTATTTTAGAGCTGAGCTACTCAGTGCTGAGCTACTATCATGTTAAATGTGTTGATATCCTGTTTGCCACACATCACAAAATTGGTTCTTAAGCAATGCAGTCGAGTATGTCAACACTTTCTGCTGTTCCGCAATAATTTAAAAATGAACCTTATTTATAATTTTGTTAACTGTTTTTCCTAATAAAATATTATTTCAGGATGAAGCATTATCTGCTTCCTTCAGGATATAAATTCATCATGATATATGTAGTAATAATTAATAGAGACTCTTGAAGTCCACTCCAATGTTAAGAGGCACTAAAACCAAACATTGCTAAGTTACATTTGGGGATTAAATAAAAAGAAAATAAAGACAGAATAATTACAATTCTTTGATGCTAACAACAGGATTGTGTGCATTCAAATAATTAACCATCTGCAGCCAGAAATTTGTTAAAATACTGCAGAAGGGAATTGCTTACCAAAAGAAATGGAGCAGAAATCTGAAATTGTTCAGCTATCTGATATGAGAAATAAATGAAGGTGAGAGTGGTTTCTCTGCTTCTTTACCCATGGAGTTAAATGTGGGACCACACAGACTGCCATAATAAAAGCCACCTGATATCCTGGCCTAAGGCACTGATTATTAATATATTAAATCTCCTTGCCCAAGCAGTAACTTTGTAATAAAGACAGTACATCACTGGAAGTCAAAAGGGCTGACCCATTAGGCAGAGTATGTGGATTGCAGGGCCTGCAGTTTTGCACATGTGGTCTGGCATAGCCTGTCTTAACAAAGATGCCAGACTTGGGTCAGAGCCCATTTATTTCCTTTATAATACCTCCTATTCTAAGTCTTAATAGGACTGAAAGATCACTGTAAATATTCAAGACTCTGATTTGCAAGCCACCTACAATGTTTGGTGCCCAGTTTCTTTTCATCTCAATGGGATTTGAATTCAGAAATACTTTAAGTAGCACTGGAAATCTCAGCCCAAATCCTCATTTTGGGCCCATTTGAAACTTGCTTCCTCTCCAAAGACACCTTGATTGGGATTTATAATTAATCCTACTACATGGGTCAAATTACACTGGCAATTTCTCAGCCAATTCCCTATAGTTCCCCTGGTTCATCAAATCAGGTCTTTAAACTGATGATGAGTTATTTCACCACCACACCAGAGCTAGCATATCACAGGGGCTTCAATAGCTTCTATTTGTGTTCTGAATATGCCCATACAGCAGCTGTTAAAGTGTGAATAATGATTTCCATAGAGACCTTCTTTGCCTTCCTGTACTAAGCAAAGACTGGAAGAGTGCAAACTGGGTGTTCAATGATTTGCACATCTCAGCCTTAAGAGAGATAATAATCACCATTGGAAGAATTGCTTCACCAGGGAATGCCATGATCTTACAAGTCCCTGTGAGGAGCCACACTGCGATGAACAGGATTTTCAATGAAAAGAGCAATGTCAGTCAATATTTTCAAAATATGCTTTTGCCCATCACATTTCAGTATCATAAAAATTGATATAGAAGTGCTATTTTTCCATATATTACATGAAAACAGAATACATTTGGTCCAAAAATATTAATTCAGTGCTAACTGAACTCAAAAACTCAAATGTATTCAAAACTGCTCTGCAAATATGCTTTAAAAGCCTACTGTAGTTAAGGAATAATATATAAAATTAAGAAACTTTAAAGTAATAAAAACACAGTGAGAACAGGGCAAAATTTTAGCAAACATATATTTGAAGTTGTGAAGTCAACTCTGAAATACTTTCAAAACCAGAACATGTTAAAAACTTGGATTCATTTTTGCAATATAGTCTGTTGAACAGGCAGTCTGAGGAAAATAGTAAGTAACCTGGAGCAGTTTTAGAATTCACTGATTCGGATTAATGGTCTGTTTGGCAAAACCTTCCCAGTGCAAACAATGTAACACCTTCAATCTACTGATTGCAGAGAATGTAGCCAGCAAAACTCACTTCATAGGAACTACATAAATATTGTTCCATTTTGCATGTGCTGCAAGTATATATTAAGCAAGTTGATAAAAGGTTCAAACACTAAAGGTAACACTTTGGCTCTACAGAGATGAAGGGCCAGTTTCATCAACAACTGCAATGAAGGCAAGACTTGCTCAAATTGATATATAAATCTCATGATCATCACTGGTCCTATTGCCATACAGACCTAGACACAAAAATGAGTGAAAAACACATCCTTTGTCCTCGCCACACCACTCGTGAAAATAACTTTATAAAAGTCATTTTATGAAGTTATAAAAAGGAAGCCCCCTGAGGCTCCCAAAACCATTCCCCACTCCACCAGTGTCAGTCAGTTCTTCTCCCTACCTCCTTGTTTTTATGAAAGCAGACCGGCAGTAGGAGTCAGAGGGAATTTACCACTTCCTTTCATGGAAATAAAGTTCTCTCTCCAGTCCCCTCATTGCCTGTCAAGTTTTCAAAAAAGTGTTGCTAGAGGGAGGAATACTTTAAAAAAGCCCAACAGATTTCTAAAGTCAGCTTTAAAAGTGTCCTTTAAGAGCTTCCCTGAGGTGTTTATGGCTTATATTGCTCAATTAGCTATTTTATATCGCAGTTTTTTCTTCTAAAGCAATCTTTGACTAATTGTAAATTCTTAGAAATAAGCTTCAGATTTAAAAAGTCCTATTTTTACAGCTGCAATAAAGTCCTCTAGGGCACATATTAAAGGCCATAATGGCACATGACAGGACTTCAGCACTCACCCTATCATCATGATGGGTGTCTCCATCTAATTAGCTGTACCTAGTAACAAGCTGATATTAGCACCTGTTCTCACAAAATGGATTTTAACAGAAATGGGGCCAAGATGAATGCCTCTGGGGAAGTTCAGTTCTGAGGGCTGGCTGAGTCCCTCATAAACATGGGAAGATTTTGTAAAATCTCAGTGTGCACAGATCCCAGGGCTTAGTAGTTTTGTCACTGAACTTCAGTTAACAAACCACTTGAATGGTCTGCCCAAAGTACATTTTGTTCTCCATATACACTGGACAGGTAAGCACGAATGCCATAATACTGGAGGTAGCCAAAGTTCCCAGACTTCAAAGGCAGTCAGCTGCAGCACCTATCTCTTGGGATAAATGCTTCCAAGCAGAGCTCAGTTTTGAAATAATTCTACATTCAATTCTGTTTATTTTCTATATGGTGCTTTTACTTGACTATAATAGAATATTACTATAATAGAAGAACTAAAATTTTATAATATCTCAAATAGAAAGTAACATTCTCCCTATAGTCACTTGTGTTACCACAATAGGCAAATATAATACATATTGCAGGAGACTTATGTTCATCTGAAACAGTATAATTTAGTTTGCATAAAGAAAATTTTCCACCTTCCTTTTTTCTGCTCACATAAATAAACATTACAGTTATGTTTATAGAGAGTTAATGAAAGATTTGCCTTGACCGAAATGATTTCTTAATACTCCCATATTGCACTATTTGGAGTATCAACAGATCACTTCTGCTTATGCCTGTTGGTTTCCATTTTGATATGCATGTTTTGTATTACCCAGACTATACTTCATATGCTCTCCTCACTGAGCTTACACAAATGAGAAGTCAACATCCTTCAGCCTGAGCTACATGGCAGAACTGGGGCTCCCATTCAGTACAGCAGGCAAACACACCCTGAATTTTAAAGCCAGGGGCACTCACACTGACACAGCTCAACTATTCCCATAGTTTCCCCTTGATCTGTGTATTGGTAAAGTCAGATTTGTTCTACACCTCTGCTTATGAGCTGATGCTGCATAAACACCTGAGCTCTCTGAGTGACATCTGCTATCAGAGCAAAATAAAATATTGGTTTAATTCAACTATAAACATCCAGGATACAAATCTAGCTATAAGAGGTCTATTAAAATTAATAAACCCAGATTCATTATACGGCAAATTTCCCAGATGAGACCAAAAATTATTTGATTAATAGTATTGCAGCACAGTAAAGCATTTACATGATGAAATATTAAAACTCTTCTAAAGAAAAAAGAAAATGTAGAAATGAGGCAAGCCATGAACATGAGGTAATGATCTGTGTTTAGGATTAGTCTAGGATTCAGGCTAGCCCCCATAACCCGTGTATGAAAAGCCAGAGCACTGCAACTGAGAGATGAACACAAAATCTGAAATGTCCAGGATAGGCTGCTAGCCTCTCCTAATTCCCTTCATAAAATCCCTCTTTTCATGAAGTATGTGAGTGACATTAAGAAAAATTGTGAATCACTCACCAATAACATACCAATTTCCCAGAATCCAGACTTTTTAAAAAGTTTAGTGCTGAAGAGGCTAGTTATGATTTTCACAGTTAAGTATATCTGTTTATGAAGCCTCCCCACTAATGCTCAATGATGCTGTTTTCTGTAGCAGAGAAGACCAATTCCCATCACACCACGCACTGTGGTCTGGAAGAAGGTAAAATAAGTAATCAAGACCCGTGCTCCTCCTGTTTCTGAAAACTCCTGAGTGATGTGCTAGGGGTGCTGAACCACACAAACAGGGCAGCACAATCACCCAAAAACACACACCCCAAGAGAACAAAGTAATGCTTTGCTTCTCTGCTTTTGTTAACCTGCAGAGATCCAATACAGTAGAAAAAGTTGACATCGATTTTTGCCAGCTGAAAACTGCTCTGAACCTTAAAGCAGCTTGAGAACAGGGCTGAATATCAGATGCCTTCAATTTACAGTGCCTACCATCATCCAGCTAAGCTCTTTATTAGACAGCTCTACTCCTTGACTAACTGAATACTGTTTTATAAAACTGATATATAGTGGTTGTCCAAAGCATAAGCCTTGTGTTTGGATAGATCTGAACATATTTGCCAACTTAATATCAATGGTCAAAAGCATGGACTCTCCCTGAAGGTAAAGAACACCTTCTTAATGAAAAAAACTTGCAATAATCTTAGATCCATCTTCAATTTAGACCTTGTATTTTCCCCTGTTGTCAGAGTTTCAATCGCCTTTGCTATGAGCTCTGGGTTTCAATTTACAGAGCATTAGCCCCAGGCTCCTCATCAGCATCTTCAGGTCTACTGGGACATGCATTCCAAAATAGTGAGCAGTTGGAAGAACAAGTCAAAATTAACAAATCCTGAGTGACAAACAAAGCAGACCAGTTGGTCAAGGAAATAGGGGCTTTCCTCAAAATTTAAGAGTGCCATGTAGATCCAAAACCACAGATGCCAAAACACTCTGAAGATGTTGACAGGAAACTGTCCCTAAGAGAGAATGTCTACCAATTAATTCAGATAAGCAGCCTACAAGTCAGGGGAGACTAAAAAAACTGAAAAAACAAAAGCATCCATATGTAGGCATCAAAATCACAGGTATGCAGAGATTCTTTGCACAAAGTGCAGATCATATGCATTACAGTAGGAAACAAGTAAACAAGAATCATGAAGGCCACTGCAAACAAAGGTGATTAGGTCTCAGCTGGCTTCTCTCTGCAATCAGCATTTTTAAAACAAAGGTGAATGCGTAAAGCCTTGCTTTCCCTGTTTTGATGTCTCACTCCTTGTTAACCTGTTTTCCAGCCCAGCATAGCAGTCCAAGCACTCAAAGGAGAATTTGAAGTGTGCTCCTTCTTGGCACTGACTGCACATGGCAGCTGCAAAGCTTGTAGTCAGTGAATTTTGCAGCTGGTCTGGTAGCAGTTGGCAAAAACCTAGTGTCCAGATGGACACCAAATTTGCATTATTTATAATGCTTAAAAAGTGAATAAACATATATGAAAGTGACTTACAAGGACGTTTATTTAGGGACTTCTGACAGTTCTGAAGCCACTGTCATCCAAGCAATGCTTAGATTCTGAAACCTTTACCGGGCCTCAGGAAAAAAGTTCTACTGCTCTTGATCACTGTTAACCCTTATATAACACACATGTGGAAGAATAGTACAGGACTTACCCATTCACAGATTATGACTTGTAAGTTAATAGACCCATTTACAACTATAGTGCTTGTTTTCAACTGCATATATTGTACAAGGATCCGGCCTGCTGAAGTTTTCCTATTTGCAGAGAGAAAGAATGGAGAAAAGCAGGCTACAATTTGTAGTTTTCAAATTAAAAAATGAACAGTCCCTAGAAGGGCAAGCCATTAGGACAGGCATCCTGATTTGGGCTGCAAGAGTGTTAATTTTCTTCTTAGCTGGCACAGAGCTGTGTTTTGAACTCAGTATGACAATAACACCGATAGCACACTGATGTTTTGGCTGTCGCTAGGTAGTGCTTACCCAAATCAAGGCCACTTCAGTTCCCCACACTCTGCCTGGAGGAGATGTGCGAGAAGCTTGGAGAGAGCATGGCTGAGACAGCTGACTGGCCAGTGGGATATTGCATATCATAGAAACTGTGGGGGTTGGCCAAAGGGGTCTGATCCCTGCTCAGGGATGGGCTGGGCATCAGCCAGCAGATGGTAAGCAACTGCGTTTGGCATCACTTTCTTTTGGGTTTTTTTCTTCTCTCTCTCATTTTCATTGCAATTATTATTATCTTTAGAATAGTTTTGTTTCATTTCAGGCATTAAACTTTACGTAACCCACAAGTTATACATTTTTCCTGATTCACCTGCCCATGGTGGGTGGCCACTGCTTGCACAGTACTTAGTTGGCAGCTGAGGTTAAACCACCAGAGGCCAGTGCCTGATGACTGTGTGACAGGAAGAGCTATATTGCACCAGACTACACAAATGGGCTTCCTATAGTGCTCCCATCTCCCAGCCAACTTTGAAAATTACCCTTCATCACACAGAGGGTAAGATCTACAATGTCCTTTGTCCTTCAGAATTCATAGAAAACAGTAATTCTTTATGTTCAAAGTCCTTCAGCTGTTTAAACTGGGCCAGAATATGATAGTGTAGAATGTCCTTTTTCTGAACAACTTGAATGGAGAAATAATGTCTTTTGTTTTGAAACTGAATGTCTTTAAAAAGAAGGCGCTATTCATTTCTACCTTCAGTTCTCAGCATTTCAGGACTGTTATTATAAAATCTATTTTACTAATATAGGATTTCAAAAATCTGAACTAAAACTCTCTGAAAACAGGTCACTTGGAGATCACTTTTGTTGCTGCAGAATGACAAATCAAGATTTCCTTTGGCCCAAGCAGCAGAACAACCAAGCACATTCTCTTTCTGAAGCTACTGTCAGATCAGGTCATTGATACTGCTTCAGTCCATTCTCAATACCAGCTATGAGTACATCATCATTTGTATCATTTTTATTCTCTCCTCACTCTGCTGTGGAGATAAAGGTTACTAAGACTTTCAAGCATGTGAACCAGCTGTGTAGAGGATACCACCATAAAACTCCCTAGTACTTTGACAGCATAAGCAGCCCATGATATTTTAGCAATCCAAGGTTGCTTGCCTTACAAATTACTCATTCCTATGTTCCACATCGTTAAACACCTGATTCTGTTCACTGACAAGAGTACAAGCCTCACTGGGAGAAAAATTATTGAATCAGTCATAACAGCTTTGCTATAGACTTGCTTATTCAGTATAGAGTGCCAGTCACAAGTCCAACAGGATATAGTTGAACAACACATCTCAAGTAATGGCTGTTAATCACAGTTAAATGGCTGTTCAATGGAGATGACAGTTCCAGTCTAACAGTAAGGCACTTCAGAGGCACATGGTGCTGAAGGCACTGCTGTCTGAAGCGTATCACCACAGATTCTACAGCCAGCAACAACTATTTCTATCGTCACATTACCAAACTGTGCAGAAACACAGAAAAAACATTGAAAATGCTTAATAACTATGGTCTTGTGCATTGAAGGATGCAACATCGGCTTGCTCTTAAGCTTTCATTTGGAAAAATAATGCTATAAATACAAAATGTGTGCTGAAAAGCACAACTTACAGTAGCACAAAGGAAGGACCAAGGAGATCTTAATCTGTTAAAATCACACATCCCAAATTAAGAATTTGCACCAAGTGTCACCCTTCCAAGACACTAAAGCACATGACCCAAAGCCTTCTGCAGACAACTCTTACTTCTTCAAGCTATGTGGCTTTGGATCATGCCTCAAATCATGGACTTCAGCAGGCTTTCCCTTAAAACAAAGCTTTGGCTTCACATAGTGAAGGGCATTGCAGTTTAAAGTGAGTCAAGGCAAACCCATCAAAAACACCAAATCTCCCATTCTACTGTCACACAACTACTGAGAAATTCCTGCAAACACACATTCCTATTGTGAGAGATGTGCAACAGTGGTGAAGTTAAGACTTCTGTTCTCATGCTATGAAACTGTAATGTTTCTTTATATTTAAGTTGAAATGTAATTTCTTTACATTTTACTTTGAAAGTTGTTTTCAAACTTTAGTGTATGGTACCATATTGTGCAAGAGCAACTGAAAAATTGATCCAAAATTTGAATTGTGAATAAAGGTATAGGACAAGCAAAGCATGAAAAATGAGGAAAAGAAAGCCCTAGAAACAAGTGTTAGTCTCAATAACCACTAGCTTCATGATTCTGAAGGGCAAAACATTTCCTGAGGTGGCAGCTGAAAGGAGGTTTGTTTAGCTCAAGGAAGCTACTCCCTGTTGTTTGCCTATTCCTGTGTTCTAAAAAGGAGGACTTGCTCTTACCTCTGAAAGGATATTATAGCAGTAGGATTTTTTGGTTTGTTGGGGGTTTTTTGTGGGTTTTTTTTTTTTTTTCCCATTTTCCAAATTATTTTTTGTCTCTGTCCTTTATAGCAGTAGGATTTTTTGGTTTGTTGGGGTTTTTTTGTTTGTTTGTTTTTTTCCATTTTCCAACTTATTTTTTGTCTCTGTTCATTTAAATGAAGAATTATTTGGAAATTGTTCAGTATTTATTGTCACTTCCAATGCGCTGACTATTGATGTTCTCTCTACAGTGCAGACAAACTGTATCATTTGAATACAAATAAAACAATGTAAGCTCATGAGTAGTTCTGAATGCTCCTTTAGTAAATTCAAAAGTTAATACATAAGATTATTATATGAGACATTTCTTGGAGCTTGCATCCCTGCGCAAGAGTTATTTTGTGAGCAACAACCCAAGCATCTGGCATGGCATAAAACTGAAGACAAGGTCTTCAGCCAGTATAATGTGTCTCATCTCCATCAGCTTTGTGCTACACTATCAGCTGCCCTTTGACAGCCTGTATAAATAGAGGAGTACATGATTTCTCATTTGGATTAAGAAAATTATACTGGATGACTGCAGAGACATTGTCTTATATTTCAAAATTAAACTGTAAGCAGAGTTTACGCATAAGAATGTCCTTACTGTAAATGCATCAATTGTCACTCTCCTAACACATGGTTTACATTTGGCACAGCAACAATACAAAAGTGTTTATAAAATGGATTGGAGCCAACAGATGGCTCCTCCAAGGCCTCAGTATCAGAATCATACTCAGTTCCCACTCCTTCCCAGAAAAAGTCTGGGAAAACAGATTGGGATGATGCCTAAGAATATACACATGGTGATTTATATCTTATTTTGCATGTATGTGCATCTATAGACACATGTGTAAGTCTATGTATAATCATGCACACATGAGCAATATACAGTGCTCAGGTATCTTCACTCTTCAGTTGTTTAGGACCTGCCCAAAACCAAACTTTATGCAAAGAATTTTTCTCTGTTCAGTAGGGATATTTTATTAAAAGACAATGTTATTTTGGTAAGATGTCTTATAAGTAAATATTCTGGTTTCTGCTGACAGGGTATTCCACTTTTACAGACCAGTTCTGCTGTTTCATATCTTGGCTGAAGGCCTTACCAGGGCAGGGACTGCAGCACCAGCTCTGCTTAGGCCGAGCTGAGGGAAGCTGCTAAGCCATTTTCTGAAAGAGGTCAGCAAGAGGCACTTCTGAGCTGCATGGCCAAAGCAGAGGCCACATGATGGAAGCACAGTTTTGAGCTGGTGACTGCCACTTCCCATGCTTCAGAAAAGAATTTCTCTCTGGCATTCCCATGGGGAGATTTCTTCATTCTGACAGAAAAGAGCAGTTTTATTCTTAAAAAAAAATCAGTAGTTGAATTGCCCCCCCCCCCTTTTTTTTTTTTTTTTTGGTGCTGATCATCACTCTTAATGCTAGAAAAGAAGCATGTGCCTCATTTGTAAACCAAATAGTGTCAGACATGACTTGTTGAGATGACTACTCACATGCTTCCAGCTGGAGCCCATTTCTCTCCTGAATGCCATCAATAAAAACAGGACCCATTCTACATGTGATTCTTGCTAGAGTAGTATACATATGGTTCTCTTGAAATTGTTCCTTGCTTGTTTATTTTTATATCACTGATATTTACAACACTACACATCTGTACCATCAGCCTCCAGAAAAGCACTGAGTGTGCACTGCAGATAACTTTTACAGATAAAATGCCTATTAACTCCAAAAAGCCCAACAACAAACGAGTCTAGAAAAAAGCAAGCGTGCAGGGTTTCCATTTCAGACCTTAAAAAAATATTTTCTATTTTTAACCTTATGAAGGTCAACCACACCACACCAACACACTTTTCCTTCTTTAGCTTAGTCTCCAAGATTCCCACCTGCAGCTGAAAGCCTTGCAAGAAAGGCCTCTGAAAGGCAAAACACTGGGCCTTTCCCTACCTGTTTTCTCAGGCAGGGGGGCACAGGGCATGTGATACTCTCTTGCTTAGAATTTGAGGTTTGTACAAGTTATTCTTCCTCCTAAAGACATCATTCAAGAAAAACACATCTCTCCTCCTCCACTGCCCAAATGACATGACTGATCAGCAAAGACCCATACATGGAAATATTTGAACCAGAAACCACAAAAGCCCCTCACTCACGTCAAGCTCCTGAGATTCAAAACAGAAGGAAAAAAAAAAGTAATTTCTGCCTGGCTCAGGAGAAGAGCATAGTGCAATCATTTTTCCACAGCCAAAAAGAGGTCCACAGACATGCCAGAATACATAGGCCATTTTCAGTGAGGAAATCAGAGGAACTTCCATCTGACCCATTCCAAAAACAGATGTAGGTCAGAGATATGACAAGGAAGCCTCTCCTCCTGACAGGCTCTTGCTTCAATGGGAAGAAAAATTTCTAAATCAAAATCCAAAATGAAGTACTTTCTATTTTCCTGAAGACATCAGGCTATGACCAACACAGAGTAGCTTATTAGAAAACAAGATTAGAGCTCTGTTATCTATAAAGATACAACCTCTCAACCAAAAACCTATGGGATGAGAAATTGAACAATCCATTCATGTTTTGTGGAGCACATAGGCAACTCCTGAATAGAACTGAATACAAAGTAAATTACTGAAAATACCTAATATTGCTTTCCTACCACACAAGATTGGAAAGGTTTTCTATTAAACACATTTTCTAACAAAGGTCATCACTACTCACCTTAAGAATAAAAAGATAAGCAGCTATTTTCTCTCTTCTGGTTTGGAATTTTTCTTGCCAATTAAGGCAAGGACCCCAGAAAGGTTTTCTTTCAGTTCTCAGCTGTGACAGAAATTTCTTGAATGGCCTTTAGGAAAAGGTCTAATTACAACTGGGAATTAATTATAACTATTAATTTCCTCATTGAATAGATCGTCATTGGAGAATACGATTCATAAAAACAATTTCCTCAAACATGTATGTTCAACAAAGTTCTGCTGTAACACTGGCAACTCTCCCACCAGCTCACCTGGCAAGAATGGGATCTTCTGAATCAGTTTTGCTATGAGGATCTGTTTATGCTGGGAGATTGCACAAGATGTCTCACAAGAGTTAGGGACAGCTGTCTGCTCCACTTCAGTAACAAGAAAAAAACAAAATGTATTTTCAGGGCATTCAAGAACATTAAGTTTCTAGAATTCCCTTTCTGTGAAAAGATTTATAATTTCTGTTTTTCCCCCTCCCAAACAGCATAACTTCCTGCAGCTTCCTGAAATACTTGGGGATTTTTCCATAGAACAAAAAGCCTGAATTCCCACTAACTCTCCTTTCAGTCTCTTTGGGCCATGCTCAGTTGTAGCTTGTGTCCCATTCACACGACAGTGACTGTCCACATAACACAGGGCTCCATGTCTCCATGAACAAGGGTACATCACTCAGGAGAGGAGATGCCTTGAACTAAGAAAGCCTTTTCCCCACTTGGTCACTGCAGCAGAAGCAGAAAGAAAATACAGACACTATCACTTTCCCTTCCCTCAGTCTCTCAGATGACTTAAAAACATTCCAGAAGAGAAGTTATCTTTTATTCTGGGCTAATTTTTAGCCTCTGGGAAAACACACAATAAGTAAAGATCTAAGCAGAGCCTTGTTAGCAAATTGTTCCCAGGTTCATAATCGTTAGGATCAACAGTAAAGAGGGGGAAAAGGCCTGCCAATTATTATTTTTAATTAGAAATACAGCTTAGAAGTATTGCCAAATGGAGCCATACTGAGGAACAATGTGAAAAGTACAGGAACAGATCCCCAAGTTGTTACAGATCTTTGGAAATCATTGGCCCTGCCCTGTGCTGTCCAACAATCTAAGCAGACAGAAAGAATCCAAACTATGTGCAAATTAAAAAGTTGCTATTTTTTAGCACATTTAGGGCAAGGAACACAATAAATCAAGAATTTCTGAATTTATTCTCTAACAAGCCAGAAAAATTAGAATAAATATAGAATACTGGCTTATTATTTTAAATCATAAACAGAATTAAGACTTAAGAAAGGAATACCATAAAACTGATTTAATTGCTATGGCAACTTGCACAGAAGTCCTACAAAGTGGTTCTAGCAGTTCTTATCCAGCAAAAATGTGCTGAACAATAAAATTTAAAGAGAAATAGTCACTTCAATATGTTGTATCAACTTATTTAAGAGTAGTTTGATATGTAATGTGAATTTAATGTTACATCCACATCATATTGAAGCACTTGGAGCTATTAATTTAGGTACATGGGATTGTTTAGTTACAGGTTCAATCTATGGCTGGTTTAATCTTATCCTACTTGAATTCATCAATTAAAATTAGCAGGGTTTCCTTTCTCCCACTACTCTAACAATGTCATTCCAAAGCCTCACTCTAACGGCACTTTGTAGCCTTCTGCAAAGTACCTGACAGAACTAACTTGTCTCCATATCGTCCTTCGGCTCTTATCAACAGTTTCTGTCAGTTGAAATAACTTTTCCCCTTTGGTATTTATTCCATTTCTAGTTTCTCTATATAAAAAGCTATCAGATAGTCTCTTCATTTTCTCTTTGGCATGCTAAACAAGCCATTAATAACTTGCAAGAAAATAAATACACACATACCTAAAAATATAGATATACTACACATACACACAAAACTATGTAACAAATGTAAGCGTTAATTCGCACACATGTACCTAATTATGAAGGAATGGGATTGGGTCAAATCAGATCATATAAACAAAGAAAAATATTTTTCACATATAGTTATATAGACTGTTTTCATTGCTTGGGTGGAGATAAAAGTCAATCAATTGGAATAAAATGGCACATAACCATAAAATGAGATACTTATATGTATAACTGTCACAGGAATAATTCAAACATGTTTGGGATAGGCAATTATGTTTAGCAGTACCTGGAACTCAAAATATTTCAGGAAAAGGTGATTGCAGTAAAAGCTTAAATCCCTTTCATGTCCTGAAAACTAGGGATCTCGTCTTTGTAACCCTACCCATCACAATAGAACAATAATTCTTACAGCCACAGAACAGCTGCAAATTTTGAGACTCAAGTTGTTCAGTACCATGTAACAACTCCAAGATATAATTAAAAATTTTCTCTAATATATTTTAAGAGCATCCATCCCTTAAGACTAATGGATTCCTCTCAATATGAGGGATGGGAAACAAGGTTCTACCTTCTCAATCTATGACAGTTATTTCTTTTCAGACTACCACATACTTTCTTATTCATCCGCATTTGAAACTAAAGACAGCATTTTCATTATTTTCCTGTGAAAAACATGGTGGTTTTTAACTGTTTTGCGTCCAAACCCACCAGTTTTCTCTTGAAAAAAATAACCAGAGCACAACAATTCAAATAAATGCAAGTCTTCATTTTCTACAACATAATTTTAACCTCTCTGTGCAATGCAGCATTTTCTTTATTCTGTGGGATACAGCTCAACAATGAGTAAGGTTTCAGCTCACTTGTCAAATTTACTCTAGGCTGAAACTGGACTAACTTGCAAGAGTGTTTCAGACCTATTTGAAGATGGATTTTACCGCATTGTCACCCATAAAAAGCACATTGAGCATGAAAGTAGTCAACATCCTCCAACAAATCACAGTGAAAATGAACAGCAGAGCTATTCCCTTAACTAACAGATATTCAATTCAGTGGACTCCAGTGAACTAGACAGTTCTGTCATTTGATTGGTGTTACACCAGTTTTATTTACTTAAAAGGATATTGGAAAAATATGGCCAATGAAAGTACAGTGCACAATGCTTGTAGTATACCACATATGTTTGTTTTCTTCCCACCTTCAACAAATACAAAGAAAAAACCAGAACTTCTATTTGCCTTTATGCTTTTCAGAGGTCAAGAAAAATTTAATTTTGCTAGTGAGGAGTAATTAGATTATTAAGGTGACAGAGCGTAACACATGCCTTCAGTGGGCTCTGACCTGCTATATCAAAATTAAATACTTGCAGCATTAAACTGAACTGTCAGTTATTTATGCATTTACTGAAAACTCCTTTTGAGGTGATTTATCTAATAATGTCTCCTTAAGAGCAGCACAAACACTGATTTATCATTATACCATCTTCTTAGGGCATTGTTGATCACACAAATGACTCAAAAATTGGCCATGTCACTGTTTTCACACGATGAAACCAACTCCTCATTCATGCTACAAGCTCTAAATTCTCCAGCTCCTTTTATACCAGGATCAGCCAGTTCACTCTTTCTAAAGATAGTAAATCAGTTCAGAGAGAACTACGTGCATAAACAGTTGGTTAGAAATAGAGCAAGGGAGAGGAAAAATGATTGGTATGATCAGATGGTTGGAATGAGAGTATAATTACCTCTGAGCAACAGCATTGCTTCTTGTCAGCTTAAGCAGTTTGCGGAATTACAAAGTTGCTTTGCAGGCTGAAGATGTTTTTAGTACTTTGAGAAGCCACCAAAGCCTTGTTCAAATAAATGCAACAGATGAACAGCATGGCTATATGCTTTGGAAGAATGAATGTCCTTCTGGCAGTAATTGTTTGTAATTAGAAAACCTGTCTATCTGATAATTGTTATCCAGTTATCTGATCTTGGACATAATTATACAAAGCCAATGTCCAGGTTTCAGCACACAACTGGGGATTCCAACTCATATACTTAGACTGATTAACTGGCATGAATCCCATCAGCCCCACTGCCAAGGTTACCTCAGTGAAACCCACTTCATCATGAGCGCTTCACTGTGTTCCATCCAATAACTCAAATTATATCAGCATCTTCTTAGTCAGAAACCAAACATTAAAAATTGAAAACCTCTCAGGTCTACAATTTAAATGGCCACCTTATTTGAAGTGTCATGGGCTTTGAACCCTCAATGACTGCAAAATGTGCATGATCTGAAAAATAACACTAATGCAAACCTAATGTTGCCCTTGCACAGTTCCTTGAGGAATTCAATGTGAAATAGTCCAAGAATAAAGAAACTTACATTTAAATTTCATTAAAAATTAAGCATCATAACACAACCAACAGCAAAACAGCATTAACTAAAGGCAGCATTTCTGAGCATGTGATGAAGTAATAGTTTTCACTGAAGGAGGTATACTTGAATATTTGCATGCATACCCATATGCTTTGTATTTATGTATACATATAAACTCAAAAGGTGTACTTATAATGAAATGTATGGTGTAATATATCACAAATTTCAAAGAATGTAGCCTTGCTTATGGGAAAGTGTTGAGATGCTGCATCATGCTTTATTTTTACATTGCATCAGATCAGTATATATTTAGTACTGATAGCCACTAACAAATACCCTATAATTGCCTTGGTCAGAGCATTCTTAGGGAAGCAATAAGGCTTGTGTTAGTAATGTAGTATAGCAAATTCATTATTAAAATAATATAGCTCGTTTCCCTACATCAACAGCAGTTAAAATTATGTGAAAATAGGATCATATAATTACAAACCCAAAAAAGTACAAAATTTTACAAACATTAATTTTTTAACGTCATGAGATGCTGGAACAGTTATTCTACATTAATAAAATTTGTTCCAATTGTGTGAAGGAACAATTCACTACTACACTATAAAGAACTGAAGGTGAACTGAAGGCTGCATTTATAAGTAGTTTAGAAATAGTTATGAGTATTGAAGGATTATGGTGGCTGCCATTAAAAAAAAAAACACTTCCAAACTCAGCATACAGTATCCAACACACAGCACTGTTGTCTGTTTCAATTCACAGACAGACACTCTTTTAATGCTTTTCAACATGTGGCGACATTAAAAAAAAATTAACAGAAAATATTTCATATGCCCACTTTACTGCACAACATGGAAGTTGTTCAACGCAAACTCCATATTTACTACTAATACACGCAAATTGCACAAAGCCATAACGTTTACTCTATTTCAGCAAATAGACTCACCCCTCAAACATAGAACACAACATATTTTTTAAGCTGCTATTGAGAAAAGAGGTAGGAAAACTTTTTTTTTCTTTCAAGCTGAAGGCTTAACAGCTTTGAATCCCTTTGGAAGTGCTTGTGGATTTTTAATTGGGTGTTTTACTTTGAGACAAAGAGCCTAGTTGGGAAAGGGGTAGGACTCGGTCCACTGTATCCAATGTAAGCAGGAGAGAGGCTTTCCCTAAAAGCAGAAGTCTGATTTCCACATGCTGCAGGCTTCCACCTTTTGCCAGCAGGTGGCACGGAGACGGGGAGAGGCAGGATTGCTAAACCCGGCCGACTCGCACATGAGGAGCCAGCTGCCGCCGTCTGATGTAAGGAAAGGAGAGGCAGCTCCGTAAAGGCTGACACCCCAGAGTAATGATGTTTTCTAGATTTACTAAATGCTGAGAAGCTGAAAGCAGTTACAGTTTCACATAGCTCTACAAACCAATTTAGAAAATGACTGAAGAAGCAAGCGTTTCGTACTGCAGTCTGCATTGCGATTGAAGGTGAGTGCTACTCATCTTCCCACATACCTCGTTAAGTTCTCAGTGCTACTCAGCTCCAGAAAAGACACAACGAATCAGCAAAATGAGAGGGAGCAAACCCTAATTTCTAGGATCTTAATGAAGTCTAACATATGCAAAAATATTTCAAAGTCTGTCCCAATATTCATTTACAAAGATATAAATGAAGAGGCATTGAAGTCAATTCAATTACGGAAGTGGAACAAGAACAGGTAAATAAGAACACAGGTGACAAAACAGAAGTCAAAGTTCAAGTTAAAGGAAAAAAATTACCAAAGAATCCTTGCTGAACTTGTCTAAATGCTTGCTCCTAGAATGTGGAATTTTACATGAAACCCATGTCCATGGGTTCCTATTTTAAGTAAAACACAATAAAGGATTAATTTTCATTATAAATGAGAGTATCTGTTCTAAAAGAAAAACTAAACAAAACCCCTCTTGCTACTGAAAACTTTAGGATATTTCTTACTAATAATTTTGGGAAATTATTTCAATAAAAAATTCTAATTTCAATAAAAAATTCTACAATGTTTCTGGTCTAGAGGGCTATCTCCTCACCTATTCTTCCACTTCCCAGAACCGCAATGTACTGTACCAAAAAACCAACTCTAAGACCCCTGCTACCAGCATTGTTCTGTAAGGTACAACTAACTGAGGTCACAAACTCAAAAAAAGCCTTTACAAAAAGTAAATTATATTGGGTTTCAGATGGTTTTGTCAAAGCTTACCTGCAAATAGAATGGAAGAACAAAGAGAGGGCAAACTGATGAACCTCTCTCCAAATAGATGCTAAAGAGCTACTTGCAGTATCTTATTCTATCCTGAATAAGTCAGGCAGCACAGTGAGAAACAACACTCTGTGCTGTAGTGACCCAGGTCTGATCTCACTGCACAAACCTGTAAAGCAGAAATCATTCAAGTTGCACTACTGTAACATTGGAAACAGCTCTACAATGCCATTATGTATAACATGCAACATGTGGATGAGACTTAAATATCTACAAAAGAAAAGAAAGATTCAGCAGAGAAAATCTGAAGGACCTGTAAATTGAATACCAATAAAAGGAGTGCCTATACACAAGATTTATTATAACCAAGCCTCTTACTACAATTCCATGTTAAAATAAGATGTTTAAGCTGGGCATATATTCTTCTTCCACTTCTTCCTCTTAGCAAAATGTTTAATTCTTGCAGTTCAAGCTAGATGCACTACCCTCACAGGCCATAGTATTCAAAGTGACCAGAGTATAGAATACAAACATGACTGGCATTCCTCTTGTTCCTTAAACCTTTGATTCCTTCCATAAAGCTCGAGCATTGTTTGCCATGCAATGTGGTAAACAATTTGCTGCAACAACAGCAAATAGAGCCATGTTTAATTCAGACATTGTCATTACATTTCCTTTAACCTCTGCAAAACTGCTCCAACTCTTGGTCTAATCCAAATGAAATCTTCTAGTGATTTCATAAAGTACAGGGCTGTGCCCAGTGCTTTTCATCTCTTTGTTCCTTACTCCACAAACCTCAAAATTAGTAATCAGAATAAAAGGTAGAGTTGCAAAGCTGGATGCATCTGATCCTATGCTGATAAGATACAAATAAGAAAAAAACCCCTTTCCTGAAGGAGAAGAAAATATGCTGTGTTATATGGAATACATAGTGATGCTTTCTACCACAAATTTTTCTGCTTTAAGACATGTTAGCCCTGCAAGTACTGCTACAAACAGAGTTCAATATCAAAATACAGTAAAATTTCAAGCAAAACCAAATACCATATGAAAATAGGTGTTTGCTTTCATCCACATATGGTAGAAAATAAGTTTGCAGCAGTTTACCATGTGCTCAGACAACAAAGAGTCACAGTAATTAATTGTATGACCAGATTTCACTGGGAAGGTCATCATAAGATGGAGACTGCATTCTCTCCTGCTTGGAAATACATGACAGAATGTACCCATCAATGTCAGAATAAAATTGAAACATCAGTCTAATTTAGTTTTAAAACATTTACTAAATAGTGCAAAACAATTTCGGCAAGACAGGTGAGATAATTCTTTCTTACAATTCATCCTTTGGACAAGAACATCTGAAATTTAAATATCTGGGAAAAGTTTTGCTTTCTTTTTCCAGTAACACTTCCTGACTTTGTCTTAGAGAAATCTTAGAGAAAGAACTTGATGTTCTTATTTCTTTCTTTTTTAAACAAAGTAGGAGACCAGATTTAAGCCCTTTAACAAATTGTATTATTAGAAGTTCAGGAGCTGTATATCAAATATAATAAACAAAAACTCCTCTGCTCTTCCCGCACACTTTAATTTCCTCTGAGAACCCAATTATTCTGCATGTTACTTCTGGAATAAGAATGTCTGACACCAAATGCATCCAGCCCTCGATATAGGGTGATATAACTCTTGAAATCAGCCAAGTGGTAACAGCTATGACAATACTCAAAGTCACCCTGTAAGCCATTCATATGAATTATGCTGCTTTTCACTCACTTCATCCCAAGTTGTCAAAAAGCACATATCAGCCTTTGTTCATCTGTGTGAGCTTGTTAACTATTAAACACATGGAGATGAAAACCATGAAGTACACGAAGCTGCATAATATTGCTCAATGCAGTGCTTTTCTAAAAAGCATGATTTCACTAAGAGGTTGATTTGTCCTGAGAAGATTATATTTGCCTCAATGAATTTTGAACTCTGAAGTAAAACTTTGATTCCATTACTTTGATCCATACAACCCTAGCTTTTCAGTTTTTCTTGTGCTTTTTCACAGATCAGTTTTAGAGCAAACATATAATGCTGCATGAGAAGTGCCTGAGTTACCAGACAGAGTAATATTTGGAAACCCAGCTCCTCCATTAATTCTAGTTAAGCACTCAAGATGACTCCTGAACTTTAAAATTCTTGGTCTACAATTTTGTCATGAAACCCACATTTTTTGTGGCTTGTTCCACAGTGGCTATGCAAGTTTACAGGGGAAAATACGAGTAATGGCTACATTTAAACAGAATGGACTTCAAAAAAATATTTACGTCAGATCTGACAAAACAAAAGCAAACTACAAGCCAAAATCAAGTAATTAAACATGTCTCTTACTTTAGCCTTTATTTGGTTCTTATTCCAAACACCCAGACAAGTAAAAAAAAAAAAAAAAAAATTTGAGTTAGTACCTGTGGCACAGAAACAATACTGAAGCAGGTAAGATCAACTGTTGTGAAATGTAAGGAATTGGAGTACCCCACATGAGGTACAGCATCACAGAGATCAGCGTGAGTGGGATCAATGAACTCAGCGCCTGTGCCGCGGCATGCCCTAACTTTGCCAGACACCAAGGTATGCTGGGAGCTTTGCTACATGGCTGTTACAAGGACCAGCTCCACCTGCTGTTGATTTGTCTGCTCAATGCTTGCTAAAAAGTAGCTGCAAAGGGATGGCTGTGTTTAACATCAAAATACGTATAACAAGTACACAAAAATAGGTTAAATATTCACAACCAAAAGAAACTAAACTGATCAATAGCAGGAGTACTAAAAAGCATAACAGGTACTCAAAGGAAAAGTGAGCAGAACTCCCAGCCAGGCTGCAAATTGTATTTTTGTACCACTGGAATCTGTACCTACAAATTCCATCAGTCTGAAGTTTGCTGTACAGATGAAAACAGAGTAATCCTTAACAGTATTTCAATAGAAAATGTAATTTGGGTCATTGTATCCTTGCTAATACAGCATCCAGTTCACCTGACTTAGTATAATCCCTCTCTGGCTTAGAGGACTACAAAACACAGGATTATTTATAACAAATTTTTTTCAGCAGTACATTCAAGAACATCTCCTGCAACAGCTAAATGAAAGGAACACAGCTGAGTCTCTAAAGCAAAAAACATTCTTTCATGTAATTTTAGGCAAATAAGATCTTTTGAAAACTTCAGGTCATATGGGGCCTACTTTCACATATATTCATCCAGAATTCAAAGCTTAATTTTTAGACAGCAACTTGAATTTGCTGTGCAAATAATTCAGCACTGCTACATAAACTATAACGAAAAAACATCTCCAAAAAGGATGGATTCAAGGCACAGACTGAGAACCTTACATCCCACAAAGTAAATCATCAGTGGAACTTATTTGAAGAAGGTGTAACATATGGTCTCCTGCTTTAGACACCTAGAAGAAATATTAAATTTCTTACAAATCTTTTATAAGAACTCTTCCTGGCCACTGACCCCAATTCCAAGACATGAAGCCAATTATGTTTAGTCAAGGCATTCTATTCCTGGCAAGTACAACAACAAGAAATCCTTTTAATATATATGCATTTCCTTTTTGTTAACTTGCAGCAATATCCATTTCCTTCTGAAATATCAATAAGAAATGGAAAAAAATTCTTTCAGATTTAACTTGCCTCCCTTTTTATCTACCCCAATCCTCTTCCTCTCAGAAATAAAAGCAAATCAGAAAACTCTAAGGTGGTAGATTACTTACATGAAGAAAGCTCATTTTAGGAAAAAATATATACCCACTGATTCAGTTCTGTTGACTGCCTCAGCCACTGGTGAGAGCGCCATTCTGTAGACTGATCTGGAAAGAATGATTTAAAAAGAGGGACACAGTCAGGAATTTAAATGCTCTTGACTACTGACACACTTTGCTAATCTATCTTGAGAAGGTCAGTTAACTTCATTGTGTGAATTTCCAAAAGGATATATTAATTTTATCCATCTTTAAATAAGATTTTCATCTCATCTTCAAAGCCGTTCCAAAAAGGACTATGCTTCCATTTGTTACTAAAGCCAAAAGATTGTCAGATGGGGGCAGGTAAATTGTGATATTCTATGGCAATATGTGACACCATTCCCTAATTAAACCATTGGAATAAAATACAGTAATTAACATGAAATTATTCTGGATTCACACTGCTCATTTGTGCTTCCACGAACACAGCAATTTAAGACTATTTATGTTCAACAATTCAATAAAGGAAAGCTTTCAATGCCAAGATTTAAAATCCATATGTTTAAGATATATGATTACACATACATGCATCCCATAAAGTGAGATGAAAATTGCTCTCCCTTTTGCAAAATTACCTAGTGCCTCTCATTAAGGCACACAAAGCTTACAGTCCTTCAGAGTGACTCCAACTAGAACCATCCAAGCAGTCTTCTTTCCATGGTCAGGCACCAATTCCTCAAAGTACACCTCTGCTGACTGAGGATGACACATGGGAGGTATTTTCAAGAACACAGTATTAAAAATATTCAGTCTTCATGCAAAGTCAGTGTAAGTTCCTTGTCTCCAGGTGACTTCTTAATCAAAAATATCCCATATGTACATGCTTAATTTCTTTTACTTTGCTACCCTTTCTGTTCCTTTATTGCAGTGTGTTAAAAATGAAGGCCTTTTACAAATGAAAAGGTCTTTATTGAAAACAGACAAGATGTAATTCATTAGTCCTCTTTTATCCACCCACATCAGATTCATTGTCCATGTTACAAAGTAACACCTAAATAATAATTCATGTTCCAAAAATGGGTCTCTTGGCCTTCCTGTTGAGCGTTCTGCATGAAAGAGCAAGAAAAATGAGCTGATTTCAGAAAGCCTAAACTTTCCACTACTCAAAAATGGAGCCTAAGAGATAACTACACAAATTCCTTTCAGCAGCAAGTAATGATTGGCATATACTTTTCTTCAGGCAAGAACAATAAAATTAATCTATCATTGTGTTTTAGAATGATCAAAACTAAATCCATGTTCAAGATTCTAGCTCCAAAACGTTGAAATACAATTAATGAGCACTTCACATTCCAAGTCACCAATGCCTGTTGCTCAAGAATAAGATGTTAAAGTTCAGTCTGCTGGACTCAGCTTCATGCTGCAGAAAAAAAAGCAACTATGCCCATGGCTTTGGGACAACAGCACATTTAACAAAACTTTCCTAGCTGCACACAAAATGAAAACATCTTGCTTGTAACATTCCTTTTAGTAAGCACTTTAACAAGAGTCTCCAGATTATAATCAAGCTTCTAACTGAAAGAATACATGTTGACTCCTATTTATATGAAAAATGGGATAAGTCAACCAATTCTAAATGTTCTGCTGTTCACTGCCAACTAGATCAAATTCATATTCTTAGTTAAATATATAAAAAAGGAAAATATTTTCAACTGTTTACAGTATCAATCCAAACCAAAATACTAGTACATTAGAAGACTAGATTTTAAAGTGAGAGACAAAGAAAATTGTGTTACATAGAC
Source organism: Onychostruthus taczanowskii (assembly GCF_017590055.1). Classification (NCBI taxonomy): domain Eukaryota; kingdom Metazoa; phylum Chordata; class Aves; order Passeriformes; family Passeridae; genus Onychostruthus; species Onychostruthus taczanowskii. The sequence goes on along the minus strand of NW_024499240.1, from coordinate 11,480,950 downwards.
CCAAAAGTATACAGTGAAGTTTTAATTTGTTCAGTGGTACAATTTGCATATCCTTGGAACCTCAGGTGACAGCATTCCTGATTTATTTGCCACAATTCTATTGATAAAATCCTATGGTCCTGTGTGGCAGGCAATCCTTCCTAGGTTTAGCCAATATTTCTTTTGTTCTGAGCAGTGGTTTGATCAGAGGTCCTTGTTGGAGGTTCTCTAAGCACTCCCTGGCATGTAACTCTTACTAGGCCCAATTCTATTCTTTTCCTACAAAAGACTTCTGGCTCAGATCTACAATAGAAACTTTGGTGTAACTTTTCTTATCTTTTTCAGCATATAAAGATTTTGTGTTTCTATTGCTTTGCAAAGAATAAATGTCCTTATAAGAGAGTTTACTTATGCTGACATTCAGCACCTCCCACACCTTACAAATGGAAGAAGAAATAATTATCTGATTCTAGTGACCATCAAAGACTGATGAATCACAATAATGGTTTTCATAACTGACCAGCAATCCAAAGCCTGAATGACTAACGTACACTTTTCAAGTTTTAAAGCTTATCACTAGAAATGTGCCTAAAAATGCCAGAAGGAGAGTCCTATTGTGACAAACTTAACCCACGCTGCAAAGGGCTGATGATCCACTCATCGTTTGTCTGTTCATAAAAAACACAAGAGGTTATACTGCAGATTGACACAATTCTGCTCTAATACTTGGCCTACTCACCCCTAATAAATCCCACAGAGAAACCCAAAAACTGTTTGAAAACAGTCTGCAAATAAATGGAACTATTTTAGTCATTCAGTAATAAAGTCCTACTAATTTCCTTATGGATAAAGTAAACACAAAGCTTCAAGTTTCTCTGGCAATCCTGCCATTTAAAAACAGGCAAAAAAATAGGACAAATCCCCCCACCACTGCAAACCATCCAGCTGGTGATCCTGATAGCTACAGACTACAGTTAAGTGATAGTGATGTAAACTCCTTATGCCAGCTTGCTTAAGCACAGAAGCACAAATGCACATAATTAAGATCTGATGTTTGCTTTTTCCTCCAAACACAAATGCAGTATTTGTGTTTGAGCACTGGCAGTAACAACTGTGAACTATGCTATTAATGTCTGATTTTAAAATGCTTGTGGCAGAATCCTGTCTAGAGGAACAAAAATAAAATGTATTCAGACAAAGCAACAGTGAAAAGTGCATTAAGAAAATTAAAAGCAGTGATTACAGAAGAAAATCATGTATTCTCCTCTCAGAAAGTTATTTATGTATAGCATTTCTTAAAATGGATCCAAACACTGCCATTCTCAATGCAAACTAAATTTCTGAGAGGATATATTTTTAAAGTATATGGGAATCCTTGTTTTATTAAAAGGGAGAAATACAGTTCAGTACCCTTCTTGCTTATTTTCCTCAAGCATTTTTCAGGTTAAATAAATTGGTACTAATTGGTCCAGGAACCTAGATGCACTTATGTCTTCATTTATTAATTTGGGTTTAAGAATCCGTATCTTAAAAAAAATACATCACAGAACTGAAGCTTCTTAACTTCAGTAAGGGACACAATTAAAACTGTCTGCAGCTTAAAGAAGCATTTCGCACTAAAATAAGGCATCCATTTACTAGACAGTCTCCCAAAATGATCTCTGGCTCTAAAGCAGGACCTGAAGGTGCATCCTTTCACTGAGGATCCATGGATTTCAGCTGTCTGTTGCAAGTGGATATAGTAGGACTATATGAAATTGTCCTTTAGCCTGTTCCTGTTGAAGTGCTCTGTTGTGTTTGCTAAAGCTGTATCAAACTCTCCTACAGCTTAGTCTTTTTTGTGAGATATGCACACAAAAATATTCTGGCAATTACTGCTCTGAACTTTTAAGGCCATACAAGGCTTAATAGAGGCTTTGGAGAACCATGATCCAGGTAGGCAAAAAACATCCACCCTGTAATCATCTCACTGTGTGGGGGTTTTCAGCAGCCACTTCTGCCAAAGCATCCTGTCAAAATTTGTCAATTCATATTGCTATCAGACACGTTGCTTCCACTGGTAGATTTAACTAAAACAAGTTTTTCCAAGGTAGTACTAAATAAACCTTGATAATCGGTGTAGGGGAGTATTTTTGTTTGGTGATATGGGATTTTTTTAATGTTTGATTTGTGGTTTTAGTTGGTTCTTTTTCCTCAGAAAAACACAAAAGGGCAAACCTATATCAGTTAGAAACACTGAATGTCACTGGGTATTCTGAAGATGGACTTTTATTCCAAATGCAGCTGAGTGAAGTCTGGATAGGAACCTCCTAACAGAACAAAGCATCATTCTGCATGTACATCACAAGGCCTTAGAACAACAAGTAAGAAGATTAGAGAAGTTTTCTATCACAGGTAGATTTAGCTTCGGGTCAACATGATCTGCAATATTCTTTTCAGTCTTAGGTGTCACATGTGCTTGATTGAGATGAATTAGAGAATTGCAGAATGGCTGAAGCTGGAAGGGGCATCCTGAGACATCTAGACCAAGGCACCTTCTGATAGCAGGCAGAGCTTGGGCAGATGGATCAGGACATGGGAATATCTCCCAAGAGCGGAGACCTGGCCCAGTGTTTCATCACCTTTACAGGAAAGAAGTATTTCCTTATATTTAGATATAGCTTCCTGTACATCAGATAAGTGGGAATAAGCCTCACCTTCTAATCACAGAAATTCCTTTTAAGGCAAGAGTTAAAAACTCCTTAGGAACATTAAAAAAGTAGATACATTCTTAACAAATCAAAATGAGCTGCTTTAATTAAAACAGATTTTTATAGGCATCATCTGGAGATGTACTTACCACTGCTACTTGACTACTTTTGTGCTCCAGAGGAAGATAAAAATTTGAGATTTCTAGTATGCAGTAAATAGCAAAAACTTCAATTCACCATATTGCACAAGCATATTCATAATATTCTGCCTGCAATTATTCTTTTGATAAAGCTGAACAGAAGCAGGTGCTTAAATACTTTGATTGATAATAATTTAAGTTAGAGATACCTTTACTTACAGCCTTACATGTATTACACATGCTAAAATCTTCCAAGTCTATGCACAAATAAAAGGGATATTCCTCATCCACATGAAGCACTGACTTCAGGATTATTTGCATTAAGAGCAATGAAGAATTGCCTGATACTCTAAAGTAACAAACATTGCCTGTTTATCTAACATTCCATTGTCATTACATATGAGAGAATAGAACTGGAAGCTGAAGAATCTGTATCCACTGGATATCATATGGCTAATTCTGTCCCTTTCTGCATATAAACACTATCTACTTAAATAATTTTTTTTTTTTAGATCAGCATCCCATAAGCAAATGAGCTATCACAGAGTCCTGAGCTTATGCAGTACTCTTCCTAAAAAATACTGTTCTCTGACAAAGAAGTAATTTCAAGTTGAGGACCTACTTGCCTACTATTTGTGTAAGGTACCATGCAAGCAGCATCTAAAACCATTTTTGGAAGGAAAAACTGGAGTGGATGCAGCATAAATTCCAGAAACCCATGGTGCAAGGATACTGTCTTTGGCCAAATTCTGACCTTATTTCTGTGCATGTGGCAATCCAAGTTAAAAAAAGGAATGGCAGAATTTAGTTTCATGTTGAATACATTGCAATATATCCATCTACAAAGCCAGAATATTTCAAGGAAAAGAAGAAAGAAGGGAAATTGGTATACAAGCGCACACAAGCCAAAATTTCAAACTTTCACTGCCAAGCCTCAGACTGCAGAAATGATTAGGGGACTGAGCTTGGTCCAATGCTTTAAACAAAAAAAATCCCATTTTATTACACTCCTTGGGCCACTGTGCATTCTTTTAAATCCCAAACAGATTTCCTAATTTGTATTGACTTACACCAGGCGACACAGAGCTTCCTTAAATCCTAAGGTTTTTGTACACTTATATAAACTGCAAAGCACAGAAACTTGTCATTGTTACATGAACAGCAGAACTACCAATTTTTTTAGGGACTCCTGCCCTTTTCTCTTAATTTTTCTATTAAAGTAATTCCAGCCCTTTCTACTTGCTGTGTCTTCTGGGCAGGACAGACACAGCCCATGCAGGCTCCAGCGTACAGAGCCACCACACTGAACTTTCAGCCTATTATGTTCAAACACGCTGTATAAAAGCTGAATTCCCCCCCGCTTTCCTTCAGTAGAGGCACTCATTTGAATAATCCTAATCTATTAATTCATCAATTTTCCCAATTCTTCCACATTATTTGCTCTGCAAGTTCCTACTCTTCACTTACAGCAGGTAACAGAGACATTGAAAATGACTGATAGAAAGGTATTAGAAAGGTAGACAGACTCAAGATTAAAAAACCAATTTCCACAGGGAAACAGAAAAGAGAAAAGTGTTTTAAACAGTGCAGTAGTTTCCAAATATTTTATACACTCTGATTTTTTTCAGCACTAAAAAAACCAAAACAAGATTCTATATCCTGTTTTTTAGCAGCTTCTGCACAGCAGCTGACACAGAAGAAACATGGATTTACTTTTCATGCTGAAAAGCTTTTATTCTCACTTTCATACAACTCAGTAAATTGCCCAGAGATGATTTATCCTCCGCTATGATCTCCTGAATATCTTATACCCACACAAAAGATGGATGCTGGCAGGCAGAGCTGTCAGTAGGAATTTCAGCAGAAGTAAATTGTTTAGTACTTACAATGCAGCATAATAGCTGTAATTTCATTTGAACTGTTGCCATTAATAGAACTACAAGCCAAGATCTAACTGCTCATCACTGTGCAGCCACTGAGAATTCCTCTGTGCACCCTTCAGCACAGATGCAGGTAGCTCAGCCCTGGCAGTGTTACTGTACCTGAAAGAACGACAAGCCAGGCCTGGCGCTTGCTCTCAATAGTCAAAGACACAGGTGGATATCAACTGCTAAGGATTTCCCATCGGCATTTAACAGGTGTTTTCACAGCTACTCCCATCCTCTGCCAAAATGCAAACTAGCAATTTCAACACATATGCATTGAAAAATGTTGAAAAGGAAACTAAAATATAATACAAGATATGCAAATATGTGTATATATACACTGCACATTTACTGGGCAGGAAGCATGTTCTTCTGAAATATTGCATCTCCTACATATGAAGACCTAGAAATTCAAATACCTTAAATACTTGGCTAAAGATATCACATCAGCAGATGTTCTTCACCTAGACTTTCGGTGAAGCACCTATTAAAATGCTTTTGTTTAAGTGCTATGATTGAAACAAACTACAGATTGCTTTCTTGGTCTTAAAAAAGTATAGAACCTGATGCTATCCTATGCTGTTTATACATGCCCTGAATCGAAGATCAGGATTAGCATACATGCTATAAAGGCAATGAAACAGTCAATTTCAGAAAAATTGCCTTGAGTATAATAAAGACAACTTTTGCTGTGTATCCTTTCTACTCAGAAACTGCAGTTTTGGCTTCCTCTGACAGGTTAAATGAATTAACCACCCTGCAGGCAGCCCCAAGGGTCTGTATGGGAACTCAGACACTGAAGAGGTGAAAAAGCCATTAGTTCTCTCCAGAGGAATTAGTTTTTAAATGCATGTCTCTCATCACTGCTAATCAACCATGATACACATTCTTTCTGCCAAACTGCCTTAGATATATGGGTAAACATCTGCAAAAGCTGAAAAAATGCTATACACTTCACTTGCCTGTCCTACCCACAGAAGGGAAAAACGAGCAGAGCACATGCAGGACAGGCTGCTCTACTGGCAGCTCACAGGTCAGCTCGTGACTGATCTTGTATGTGAAAACTGTGAGGGCTGCGGCGGGGAAAGAAGAGCAGATGCAGTAAGAGAAGCAGCACATAAATAAAAGTCTTTCCTTTTACAATAATAGAGAGCACAGCAAGCAAAGAAATAGTAAACAGAAGAATGGAGACACGAAGCATCACAGAGAAAAGGACAAACATGAAGGCTGACAAAGGCCTCTGAAAAATACAGTATTCCGTGCCTCCATTGGGTGATATGTAAGGATTAATACACTCAATTTTTTGATCTACTTGCATTTTGCAACAGCCACATGACAAAGACTGGAAGCAAACCCAGAGCAATCAGTCACCATTAAAATTTATAATATGCCACAAAAGATTTCTTGGATCTTCTTGAGAGTAGGAATAAATTGGTGCTTCATATTTTAAGTGGGAAAACCAGGCCATGTACACCATTACTTCCTAGAATCAAAAGAAAGTCCATTTTACAGTTTTGGTCATGGTGTCTGTCTGAATTCTAAGACATGGAGTAATTTCCATGCTCTCCCATAAGGCTCCTGTAGCATTTTGGATGAAGATGAAAGCCTGTCTAAAACCTTAGGTATTAGCTTTAGTTACTTGGTCCCAGCTGCATCATGAACACACCACAGTTAAATAAGTATTTCTGGGAGAAGTACCAGCATGCCCTTTGGTTACTGTAACTATCACCACAATGTGAATAATGCCTGTAAACCCTTCTGGGCAAGCTAATCTCTCATCTGCAGAAACCACTGGAGAGAATATCGGCCACCAGAGGAGAAGGGCACAGATTTTTCTACACAGTAGTGACGGTAATTATTCATTTTTCTCAACAATAAGTACTAAAATGAAAACTTTCTTTTGCCTAACCACTTCTCTCCAGTGGATCCCTGCTTTTTCATCAGGTATCAATAATCATAAGAGCTGTACCTGTGCAAATCAACCTTAGCAATCAAGGTCCAAATATCCAGATCCTCAGATATATTTTCCAATTATCCATTTTCCTCTATTTCTGTAGGCATTTTTTGAAATTATCTGCTTCTTATGAGAGCACTAATTTCTTCTTATGCATATGCATTTAGTAGATCTTATCTATCATTTCTTCAGCACAGTACCTAATAAGGAACAGAAGTAAGAAGGTTCTTCCATTTGCCCACCTAATTAAGTTTTAGTATCAGCATGGACCTGAACTGTTCAATATTGGACTGAGAAAATCTGTCTCCATGAACTGAAATAAACAGTTGAACGAAGGAGCTAGAGGTTGTTTCCTAAATAATTTTGCTTCATTAGCAGAAGCATTGTGAAAGTTTCCACTCGGATCGTAGGGCACGTTCACAGAAGAAAAAAAAGTCTGGAAAACAGCCTACAACAATATCTCCAAAATTCAAAGCAGACGAAAAGGATGTGCTTGGGAAAACTCCAAGGTGGGCACCTGAGTGTTTGCCTGTCCTGACAATGAATTCCCAAATCGCGCCGCACAGCGCCATCTTCTGGTGACCAAAAATTGGATTTTTTTCCTAGTCTGAGAAAAACGCTGTGACCGTACCAAAGACAACTTCCATACAAAAAAAGTTAGTGGAGTTAAGATTTTTTTAAAAAGCTGTTTTAATCAAAAAAACCTATAAAATTTAAATCACCAAAAATTTTAATTTGCTTCTGCTATTCCTATAAACGTGAATAAGGCACTCTCAAGTATTCTGCTGGTTTCTAGCTTGCTACACTAACAGATAACCTTAATGTCATCATATTTCTTTGTTGAATTTTCCAACAAGAAGAAACCAGTCAATAGTTTGATTACTTGATTAAGCAATTAGTGCTTAATTAACGCTCCTTCTTGAGCACCTCAGCTAACAGAAGACAGGGTTAGCATTCAGCAGTTCTCTAGGTTTGCATACAAGTGTTTTTAAGTAGACTAAGACGAGAGAATAAAGGAATAAATATGTGAAATATCAAAATTCTAGGAAAAGGGACCGTGAATGCCTAGAAATAAAGGCTCTGTTTCCTTGCTTTGCTTGCCGTGTAAAATACAGAGTTCTCACCAGTGCACGGGAAAGCTTTTCCTCCAATGCAGCAGAACTAGCGTAACCAACGCCAGTATTTCAAAGCTATCGTTTCATTAACTTTTTTTTTTAATACAACCAGCACCTTTAGGAGGCACATACCTTCCGGTTTGGAAACTAACCGCCCCAAGTGGAGCGCTAGATCCCTCCAGGTGCTGTAGGCTCCACACCCCGCGGAGCTGCCGCCCCATCCCCAGGCCGCTCCCGGCCCCCTCAGGGCTCAGGGGCCGCCCCGCGGGGGGGCGCGAGCGCACCTGCTCCCCGCCTCGCGGCGCCGCGCGCTTCCCGCCGCCGCCTTTTGAACAGCCTCGTGACGTCATCGCGGGGCGGGCGCACGTGCGACGCCCCCGGCCGGGATGAGCCTCTGCGGGGCGCCGGCCTCCTGCGCCGCGGGGCCTGCGGGCGGCGGCGGGGGTTTCTCCGCGGCGCGGCTGAGCCCGCCGTGGCTGCGGCTGCCCGAGGTGCCGGGCGCTGAGCCGCACCGCACCAACGAGCTGCTGCTGCTGCCGCCGCCCGCCCCGCGCGGCCCGGCCCCGTCGCCGCAGCACCACGTCGTGTACTTCCCGGGGGACGTGCAGGTACGGCCCGAGATGGGGGCCCGGGCGGCGGAGCGGCCGCGGGGCGGGAGCGGGGAAGCGGCGCCGGAGGGACGCGTCCCCGGAAGGGCTGTGCGGGTGGGCATTGCCCGGCGCCCGCCGGAGCATCGCGGTGCCCCGCACGGTCGGGCACGGGGGGCGGGAAGGGGCCCTCCAGAAACCTCAGCTGGAGCAGTGGTGGAGGGGAGGAGAGTCGTCCTCGCAGGATCACTGAGGTTGGAGATCATCGAGTCCAGCCTATGACCAGCACCACCACGTCAGCTGGACCCTGGCGCTAAGCGCCTTGTCCAGTCTTTCCTTCGACACCTCCGCGGACGGTGACTCCACCACCTCCTGGGCAATCCATTCCAGTATCCAACCACCCTTTCTGCGAAGGGTGCTTCCCAATACCCAACCTAAACTTCCCCTGGCACAAGCTAAAACTGTGTCCTCTTGTCGCCTGAAAGAAGACACCGAGCCCACCTGGCTACAGCTCCTTTCAGCGACTTAGAGGGAGCAGTAAGGGCTCCCCCTGAGCCTGCTCTTCTCCAGGCTGAACACCCCCAGCTCCCTCCACTGCTCCTCACAGGACTTGTGCTCCAGCCCCTTCACCAGCTCCACTGCCCTCCTCTGGAGTCACTCCAGCCCTATAGCGCTGCCTGAGGGTGACAGTGACAGGGATGGCAGTGTCTGGAAGCGTGGCAGAAAGTGTCAATGGAGACAGGACAACAAAACCCCAAGGTGCCCGGTTGTCCTCCCCAGGCAGAGCACCGTGCAGCTGTATGGACATCCCAGACACTGCCCTTTGGGAATTCAACAGGCACTGGTGCTTTCTCAGCCTGTCCTGTGGTCTCTGGAGTTGGCAAGAAATTACAGAGGCTCCAAAGTGCTGTCCCCAAGGACTTGGTCGACCACTGTAACATAACATGTTCTGGTAGCCAGCTAATCGCAATTGTCTTAATTACTGCTTCTCAAAAGCAGCAGTAGTGCCTTCTTCAAGGGAAAAGGCTTTCCCTTCTGTCAGGTAAAGATGCAGAATTTTGTGTGTTTTTATTTTAAGGATTGGGATGGCCTGTGAAGACTTGTCTGATTGCTGTTCTTGCATATGGCTTCATTATTCCTTAGTAAAATAAATGAACTGGTATTCTTTGCCATTAAGATTTCAGACATGAGGTTCTTTCATGACTTGGGGATAATTTCTTTCAATCTATGCCCTCTATGGATGTGAACAAGGCAAAAAAATTTCCTGCAGGTGAATGAGAGGGGATATTTTTCTTTCTGTATAAAATCCAGAAAACTTGCTACAAAGTTTTAAGTTTGTTTTTGTTTTGTAGAAAGATAATCAGTACCTGTGTAGCTAGAGATAATGCAGTAAAATTATGTGTGTCACACTAAGCTGAATAATATTTCAATGTGTGAAGTCAACAAAAAGTATGAATATTTTCATGTGCTGACTTCATTATATTGATCTTGGGGGTATTAAAAATATGTGGTAAAAAATATTAAAGGAAGCAAGTCAAAATATACCAGTTTCTTTTATATGTTTCTTGTTCTGCAAACTTAGAAAGTAGGAGCCTCTAATGCATGGGGTTTTTTACAGTCCTTTCTGTGAAAAAGGACTCTTTTCTCCTTTCTAAATAGGAGTACATTGGAGCTGAATCTTTTCACAATGTAGTAATGCATCTTTTCTATTTTTTTAATTTTTCAGAACTATCATGACATCATGTCTTGCCACCCAGAAAACTTTCAGTGGGAGCACTGGAGTTTTGAAAATGTTGCTACCATACTCGCTCGCCGGTTCCCCAATAGCTTTATTTGGGTCATAAAGTGTTCTCGAATGCACCTGCACAAATTCAGTTGCTATGACAATTTTGTGACAAGTAACATGTTTGGAGCACCAGAGCACAGCACTGATTTTGGAGCTTTCAAGCATCTCCATGCTTTGCTGGTTAATGCATTCAGACTCTCTCAGAATATTCTGCTGTCCCAGAAAAGTGTGCACAGTGTCAGCAAGGATGCAAAAATAGCTGCTTTTAAATCACAGCCACAGTCTGTTCCTACAACAAATGGCTGCTCGTCCAAAGAAAGGGAGAGAGATTGTGAATGCTCTAATAATTCTGCTGGGAACGTCATGGTACCCTCTGCTGTAGGTGCAGCGTCGTTTACTTTGATTGGCTTCAGTAAAGGTTGTGTGGTTTTGAACCAGCTGCTTTATGAGCTGAAGGAGGCCAAAAAAGACAAGAATACAGATGCCTTCTTAAAAAACATAAAAGCAATTTACTGGCTGGATGGTGGTCACTCGGGAGGAAGCAATACTTGGGTTACTTACCCTGAAATGCTGAAAGAACTTGCAGAGACAGGAATTAAAGTTCATGCCCACGTTACACCGTACCAAGTGTTTGACACAATGAGGTCATGGATTGGGAGAGAGCATGAGAAATTTGTACAGATACTTGAAGAATTTGGTGTGGAAATAAATGATCAACTGCATTTTGCTGATGAAGTTCCCTCCTTAGACAACCATTTCAGAGTTCATGAAGTATTTTGAGACTGTGTGTATATGAACAGTATATTCTTTGTAGAAGCACTTTTAACACTGTAAATGTTGTCACCTAGATTTTCAGCTTTGAGCAGATGCTTTCTAAACAGAATACTAAATCAGTTCTGTGTTGCTAATAGATACTATATATAAATTTCTGTAGATTAAAAAGGCTTATTGGGACCCCAAAACTATAACAGATGTTGTTTTTCGATTCCTGGAAAAAAGTGTTATGAAGAACAATCCTATGCATGTTTTTTTTTTTGTTAAATGTGAATGTTTATTCTTAAACTGTTGGCAGAATTTTTAGTCCTGGATGTCTAATATCATAAACTGCATTTAATAGGACTTTAAAGTACTTGGGAACTTCACATGTGTAGATACTTCAGTTGAGTGGCTTCCAGGGCTAAAATTATTGCTCTTTGTCAATTACAGATGTAAGGTTAGTTTTTTGGCTTAAGGAAATTGATTGTAAGAAGAATGTTAGTTATATATTTTGCAGAGACCTGTTTTATTAGGTGATTGTAACATTTCTCCTGTTTGAAACAAAGTCACAAATACTCACCTTTGGAATAATAGTGCCAATGCATTTCTCGTCTTCATGTGCGCCTTGCCATTTCTGTCACTCTAAAGTTTGATTAATTAATTGCGTAGTATCTGCTAGTGAACAGCCATTTCACCTGGGGGCTTGAAAACTGTGATGTAGCTATGTTAAGTAACCAGGATTGTTGATTAGTGTGTAGCTTGTTTGTATTTCAAGATACCTTGCTGTTGCTTTGCTAACTTCTGGAAGGACCAGCAGTAATACCTTCATTGTCACATCAAGAGGTGACATCCCTACCTTGGGCTGGCAAGGTTTTACTTGGTAATTGCTGCATTGATGTGGCTCTTAATCAAGCCATAAGCACATAATCTATTACAAGTTGCATTAAAAAAATTCAGACTGTGTTGACTGTAGCTCTTTCAAAATGCCTCCATTTTAATATCTATTATCTCCTTTAAATGTACTGCAGTAGTTGCTTCTAGAGCCATCCAAGAACCTTATTTTTGGAGCCTAATTTTCCCTACAGAAAAAACTCCTCTAAATAGAAAGCCAGTCAGATTTGATACAAAAGATGAAATCTGGTTCAGACACCAAACCTGAGTGTACTTAAGAAAGAAATACTGAGAGATAGACAATGATGGTATTAATGGAACTTTTCTACTGTTGCAAGTAACTTCCCATTTAGCTACAAAGCTTAGAATTATTCTTAAAGACAACTGCAGCCATTAACAACGAACCAGTAACTCCAAGTGGTTTTGGATTTCCTGGAAGTATAGGAATACAAAAGCAAGTTAGCAAAACACTGTGAAGATTACACAAACATTTGTGGCTAAGTTCTGAAAAAAGGCATTTTATTCAACTTTGGTTCTATGTTTGATGGCTTAGTGACATCTCTGCCCTGTTCCTTGTTTCCTGTGATTTACACTGTGGAAAGGAAGTTTCTTCTGTTGGCATCATTAAAACTTACAAGGTTCCCTGCAGACAACTTTTGGCAGAAACTGTGCACATCAGTGATCACTGAGTAATGAGAAAAGTGTGTTGTACTCCTAAGAAAATTTTCTTAACACTCAAAATATTAAGGGTGATAGAAAGTTTTATACATACAGTGTGGACCCTACAATTTGAAAGAGAACTCTATCACTAATAATTAGATTAATGTACCTAGTTCATCAAAAGAAATCTATTTAAATTGATGGAGAAAAGTGCAACATGCAAACAAACTGTAAAGAACCTGAAATTTAGTTCCATCTCCTTTTTTATTTTAGGCTGTTTCTTGGAGGTTTCGTTCAATCCTATTTGTTGATTACCATCTTAATAGGCTTATAACAAGCCTTGATGTGCTTCAAGGAACATTTTTTCCCCTTTATGGTCCTTTTGATAACATTTGCAGCATATGTGAGGTATTTTTTCTGTAAAGGAAATATGGGTCACCTAAAGAAGTGGTTTTAATGGAAAGCCTGCAAATGGCTTGAAATATATTTAACCATCCACTTACAAAATAGTATTTTAATGAGTAAACCAACAAAACCCCCAGAACTTTCTATTGCTTTTGCTCCCTCAGTTTCAGACTGACTAGGCTAAGTTGGGTGTGCTAACACTTGCCCAGTCCAATAACACTGCAGATCAGAGACCAATTTCTAAACAATTCTGTGCCTGCCAAAACATCAGAACTACGTCGCTGCAAGCTTTTGGAAATAGCTTTTAAAATATTGACATTGTCTTCAAAAGTTTCTGGATGGCTGTCCTGTTAAAATAATACTAACCTGTTTGATGGAGGCTGCCTACAATAACTGTTAAATAGGCTCAAGTGTTGCTGCATTACTTTGAAGAATAGGCACTTTGTTGTAAAACTAATCTTGTTATGAGACCTCATGTTGTGGAGGGAAAACTGACTGGTTGTTTTTCATTCTTTAAACAGCTGTAGTACTCTGTTGGAATGTGCCTCTGTCATTCATTACAATGCATGCTAAAAATAAATTTTGCAAACTATGTAGAAAATAAACTATTTCTAATGGGTGAAACCACTTTGATGTGAGTATAAAACCATTAAACGAGGAATGTGCAGTTTTGTGGATTAAGCTTTGTCAGGTGTTTGTGGAGAGTAGTTTAAAAATCAGATTTATTTGATGACTTTTCTTCAAGGAGGCTTTGTATTTGTGTAGTCAGCATCCATAATTTTAAAACAGCTTACTGGCATCCCACAAACACAGGAAAGCTGGCATGAAGCAGCCAAGGGTGGGGTATTTCTACATTAGGATAAAATGGGTCATAGTTTGCATATGCTCGTTTTTCAGCATTAACTGTAAAGGCAATTTTTAATAAGCTTAGATGTAAATGCCTAAAGTTAGGTGGCTCTTCTGCTTATAGTGGTGTAGTTCAAGACACTTCTGTTTTCTAATGGAGTGAGCAACCTTACACAGTCCTTAGTACAAGCCAGTAGTGACTGGTGTTCTTGTATTACATGCTTGTTTCTGGTACATTTTGAGACATGCTAACATGTACTAAACTGTGACTGCTAAATTCTTTCAAAGCAAGGCTTGATTCTATGAACTTGTCCAGATGACTGAAATGATTTTATTTTGTGTGAATCTAAAATGCTAAAAAGTTTGATAAATTTCTTCCCATCTGGGACTGATTTAGTCACATCTCTGCAAATGCTGATGCATTAATCAGTGTTGGCCCCTAATTTTGGAAGATGATAAAGAGTGCCATCCTTAACATGTGGCTGAAAGGAGCCATTTTCTCTGTCCTCCCATTGATAAAATCCTGCTGCCTCCCTGCAAAAGCACTTTTATGGTAAGCTGTTCTGTCTTTCTAAACAAAAGATCATTGCTGATAGAGATAAGTAACAGCAGTGCTATATATTTAAATAGTCATAGAAATTATTTTACATAAGACTGCTAAGTCAGTTCAGGAGTCAGGCTGTTACAACTGTGGATATACGCAGATAAAAATGATTGTGCATGAGCGTGCACTCAGATTTTCCATGGAGGTTCTTTTGGAGCTGTAACAGTTACTTCATCTCTGCACATAACCAATGTTTGTTGTCTTGTACAGACTGAAATTTGAAGCACTGAGGTTAATTGTATACCCATTCATTAACCTTGAATGCTTATTTTAAATTACATGGAGTCTTATCAGTTAATACAAGAAAGAATTTATTAACAATGAAAATTTTGGGATGTGTGTGCTCTGTTGTGAGTGACACTTTTGGGTTCATCCCAGCCTAGCAGAATCTACAAACACAAATATGTGTCTGGTGCCCTTGTGCAATGCAAAAGCAAAGGCAGGTGTCTCAAGACTGCAGTCCATAAGAGACAGCCTCTTTAAATTACCTTCAAAGTTACTTCACAATCCTTTAAAATCTTATATTGAAATCTCATTTCATTTTTGTAAGGATGGTAGATTAAATAAAAAAAATTTACTTCTAATGATCATAACCTGATGAAAATTTAGACACATTTGAATATTGCAGATGGAGACCATAAGATCAAAGCTGGCTTTTGGTTGGTGTTGTTGATCTCTTAACTCTGTTCAGAGGTAGGGTGAATGTTTTCAACTGGAATAAAGTAACATGAAGTCATGAAGCCAGTAAGGCAAGATCATGTAACACCTATGTATCAGACAGGCACTGCCTATTCCAGTGCCAGACATACTGTTCCTGGCTGACTTCATTCTGTCGGTATTAACAGCATAATTCACTCCTCCTGCTGACAAAAAAACCCCACTTGTACTGGATTAGCTGTTCCACATCACTGTGGAAACTATGGAAGACTGATTCAGGCAGTCATTTTGAATACAGTGTAGTGTGGGTTATAAGGTAGTGATGGCTTTGTCATTTCCTGTCATTAGGGCTTGATTACATGTTTCCAAGTGACCCAAAAAGTATCAAATTCTACTTAAGCAAATGACCAGAAAAGCATCTGGTAACAAAAAATGGAAACATAAATGATCTGGTTTTAATTCATGTGTATTAACACCTTATGTACTTGAAAAGGAACAGAGTGCCATTACTTTAAGGTTCAGAATAAATTTTCTTTCTTTCAGTAGGCTCTCAAAAGAGCACTTTCAGTCATGATTGCTAGTTTCTTTTGTTAAACTTGGCACTTCAGAGCTGAGTTGTTTCTCAAGAAAGCACTGCTGCAAGACATAAAAACCAGTCAAGAGACAGACCAGTGCTGAAGGGCAGGCCAAGGCTCTTCTCCCACACTAGAGTTTATGCTCTGAGCAATACTCCAAAGCCTGGGTGTCAGACAAAGCTGTTGCATCCCTTACAGAGCACGTGCTTAGCTCTTCTTTCCCATTCCCCATCGTGAGAAATACATTAAGGTTTTGTGGTGGAAGTTTAAAGCAATTCATGTCCTGCTTGACAGATGAAGTATAACTGTTTTCACGGCAGAAATTGTCCACTGCTATGATCTGTGTTATTACTGCAAGCAACAGCTTGTGACCATTCTTGTATGAACGTGGCACTGCACGTGGAGCTGCACGTTTGACATGGTTGAGCAGTTCTTTTAATGGCTTCAATCTGTGACAAGGAACAGACCTGAACAGTTGGAAACAAACTCATCTGCTCTTGTTGCTCTCAGGAATTGCCACTTAGGAGAGATTGTTGCTCCCAGAAATTCCTACACACAGAGCTCAGAATCTGCCTCCACTGTAGAGTCTGACCCAAAGTAAATAGGAGACCTTACTGTACAGTTTTACTACAAACTTGGGTAACTAAGAAAATGTAAAACTTCATCTGTCCTTCAAATAACACCAGAATGTTTGGTTATTCAGTGACACCAACTTAGAGAATCCCTTGTAAAAGCTACTGTTTCAGAATGTGTATCTTCGACACCTGTATCATTTGCAGGACCATACCGGGTTTGGGAAGATAACATTTTGGTGAGAGGAAGAAAGAATCAAGGGTATACAGGAATTTCTCTGAAGTTGTGAAGTAATGCATATAGAGATCCCATCCTATGGAATATCACCTCTACTGTGGTAAAATCATTGTCATCTTAATCAAATCAGTCTTGTGAAACCAACAATGTGAATGAGACAAATAGTTTCATCCTGCATATTTTAAAAAAGTTACAAATGTATTTCTGATCCTTTGTGATCAAGTCAAACCCTTTCTCATTAGGCATTTAACTTGACACTTAACCTAGACCCTGTGTAGCTACCGGAGAGGAACATGTTCTAAGTACATCAAATTCTCAGCACAAACACAACTGGCAGATTTTTAATGATACGCCCAATTGTTTGACAAGAAAAATATTTTGACATCAGTTTTTTCATTTGAATGTTTCCACAGCAAGCACATTTTTAAAAATGAAATCTGAAATAATTTGTCATCCTTTATATTTCATATGGCTAAAAATAATTCTTTCCAGGTGTTGACTTGCAATGAATTTCTATTTTAAATGCCTCAGTCACCAAATTTTTAGAGTAATTCAAGGTTTGGGGTAGGCTGGATTTAAACTTCTAATTTCAGATATTCTCTTCATGTAACTGCCAACTCCTCTTTCAGTCCTGGGCACTCTGCATCACCCAACTCCTACAAATACACTGAAGTGGCTGCTTGGAATGCTTAAGATGGTCAGTGTTTATTTTTCTAATAACCGTTAACACAACATCTGTTTTATTGTGGCAGGATCTCTAACAGACAAACGTCCACAAAATGTCAGTGGCTCTAATTCTTTGTGTGATTTCAGTAATGGATTTCTAAGTATGCCTATTTGTAATGTCTTGCTATGTTATCTGAAAGTTATCCCTTAATGCTTTCACCATTCATTCATCACTTTATTGCCTGCTTCACACCATGTTGCACAGTTGTTACAAAGCACTAACTTATTTTTTTTAACACAAGAACTTCCAGATTTTTATCACTAGTCAGATTATACTCAAATTAAGAAAATACATTTTTAAAATGCTTGTAGTCTTCTTTTATAGCATTTCAGAGAAACTGTTTTAGAGAAGTTACTAAGTACCAAATTGAAGAAATTCTTTCCAAGTGAAATAAAGGCTTAATTTTAAAGTTGTCAGCATGAAGATAAAATTTACACTCGAGTGTTGAGGGAGCCTGAGAATAGCAAGGTGACACCTCCCTTTGGTGAATGGAGACCCAAGGAATGGCAGGAGGCATCAGCACAGTAATTCTCTGTACCAGTATCTTGAGAAGCTGCTGGCAGTTAAAGCGATGGCTGTGCAGGCACAATGCTGGAACACAGCTTTGTTGAGCCCTGCAGGCTCTCTGAACCTCTCAATTCAGTCCTAACACACAAAGAATATGCTGTGTTCACCTCTGCAATTCAGACTGGGCCCTTGACATTACCAGCACAACAAAGCCAAGAGGTTACCCCAGCCTAACAGGCAGAGAGATTCTGTCTCAACAGTATGCACAAGCAATCCTTGTTCTTTTCTGAACAAAAATTTTGGGAGACCTATTTGTGATCCCAAATTTAAATTCTACCCTCAGAACGTACAATGATGCCCGTCAGAGCCGCTTGGCTGGTTCCATTCATGCTTATTCATTGAGGTGGCCGGGTGCCCATTCACATGGTACCAGACTATTTTCACTGTGTTGAACTGCCAAGAAGAACAGGTTTAGAAGAATAATCTGCACAGTGTTGAAGCTCTTCTGAAGAAAGATTTTTCCCAGCATTTTTTTAACACTACACATTTATTTTGTCTAAGAGCTTTTGACAAGTTACAATTCTCAAAAATGTTGCTAGAAGTAACAGACTGACCTAAGTCAGATAAATGCTGCGATCCCCAAACAGCACAAGTAATACCATCAGAGGTGTTTCAAAGAGGCAATGCCTAGCCTATCCTTCTTTGGTCAGATCCCCACCTTTCACAGGGCTTTTGTAAGCACCACAATCTGCTGTTCTACAATGCCTAAACAACAGGCTCCATCCCAAAAGATGCTATGCAAACCCCCTTTCTTATGAACAAAGCACCCCCGACAGGTTTTGTGTCTACTCCACAATTATGAACTCCACTGCAGATACTAGGACTGTAGTAGGACAGCAGGACAAATCTGAATGGATTTGTGGGCACATTAGTGCCAAGTGTTTCACAGCTGCAGGAACAGCAATGCTATCTGACAGCACTGGGGCAGTGACAAAAAAAACATATTCCCCCCAGTAACACATCATTGAGCTAGGAAAAGGGTCAATCATTTACACTGCACTCAAGCTGCTGCACAATTCTAAGTGTAATCTGGCATGGTTAGTTTTTGCTTTTTTTCCCATACCCACTCTGTCTCACTACAAGGAGGAGAAGAAACTCCCTACACTAACTGCCAGGTTATCACTTAAAAAGAAACCATGACCATTACAGCTACCACCAATGGCTTGCTTGGACCTCCTCAGAAACCACTATGGCTCTCCTAAAATTTAGTGAGGCTGCATTCACAAATACGTGCAGTTACTTCTAAGCATACGTGCTGTCAGCCCACATACCAAAACTTTTGTTCAGAGAAATTTAAGTAGAACATTCCAAAAAAGTACAGTTGTAAGTGGAGGCACTGCAAATGTCTGTCTCACTGTAGAAAAGAGACCATCTCCAGATCAAGCAAACTGTGACCTCACTGCACATGAAAAAAAATGAAAAAGGAAGAAAATCTACAAGAGGAACTTTGTTAGATATGAATGTTTATTTACAGTTTTTATTGGTCTCACAGAAAGTGTATGTAAGTACAGATGGACAGTTTCCATACTAACATACAATTTTCTACTTGCAAGGGACCTTGCTGAATTGCAGTGAGTTACTTTATCCATAATCATTCCTGTAGGCTTTTTCTTGGATACGTAACACCATTCTCCGAGCATAAAAATCCCTATATTCCTCAGGTAGTTCTTCAAGTGTTTTCAAGGCTCTGTCCAAGATCTGTATAGCTCTAGAGGCTGCCATGGGATCTTTATTTCCATAAGTGTCAGTCTTATCATAGGACTCAGCAGGAAGGTGCTTCCAAAAGACATTCAGTGCCACTCCAAATTCCTCAGAAATTACATTATGGAACCACAGAGCTGTAGCAAGAAATGTCTAAAATAAAAATTACTGTGCAAAACTTCCATGTGACTCCAAGCAAGTGTCAGAATTGCCCAAACGAAATCTAGTTGAAGAAAAGCCTCAACTACTGTATTTTTGTCTATTTATAGATATCCATATGAATGTATTGCATTGTACCAAATTTAAGAAGTTTTTCAAGACATTTATGCTGATCCGTAACTTCTCATAAAAGTAACAATTGCTGAAGTGTAGAGGTACTCAAATGTAAGCAAAGGATAAGCATGTGTCGGGTGAAAGAAAGACACCTTCCCTTGCTCTCCTCCACTCTAAATGCAGGTATCTATCTTCTCTTAGTCCCTAACCTTGCACATGCTGTCCAGGCATTAATGTAAACCAGCAGCATCAGCCAGCTCACTCAGGCAAAGTCTCTAATCTTCTCATAATGAAGGCATGAGGTTTTTCAGCTGAATCATGACTGTGGTAAGGAAGCCAAGACATCTTTGTTTCATTGAGGAAATTTAAAGAATCAGTTTAAAATGGTATATTTAGGATATCTGAATATTAAGCTAAAAGTACGAATGCTGTGTTCATTGCATCTTATTTGCCTGTAGGAGCTGAAGACATAGAAAAGTTTATTTTGAGAAATCAACATGAAACTTCTTTCAGGTTAGGAAGAGGGGCTGCTTCTACCTTCTTCATAATAACCAAACACATTCCTCAGAAAACAGCTTTTTTTTTCAGTGATATGCACTGCAGGATGCTGACAAAGCCCCATTCTCTGCACTCAGAAGTCCCTATACTCTCCATTCAGTCTTAAAGAGAGCCGAGTGTGTCTCAAGTTTGACTCTGCTCACCCACTGGCAAAGACAAACAAGTATCTGGACTCCATAAACAGAAAACAGGGATGCTGACATCAGCAGCAGTGTGACATATAACTGTATGGACATATCTAACTGTAACCAAAAGTTTATTTACGGAGAAACATAAAGGTCAGTTCAAAATTAAGTAACAATTCAAAGGCTAAAAAAATTTTATAAAATTACTTCCTAAAAACCTATTACCTTCTTGTTTACTGACCTGTTTATATGGCCCAGATAAAGTAAAAGTGACAGGGTAAGTCTTATCTGCTGCGAGCTCACAATGAGTTAAAATAAAATCAGTAACAAGGAGGAGTAGTTCAATAGGAATAATTCAAATGCCTTTTCCTGACTACCAGAATATGTCATGTCAGCCCAGGAGCAGCTTTCTGCTTGTGCAGAACAATGATTAGGACTTGTGTTTCCATTCCCCAAAGAGGATTATTAATCTTTAGAAGGTCCAAGAACTCTACCATCCGTAACTCTCATCAGACCATGTGCCTCATGGTGCTTAAGTGCCAGAGCTACAGAAGAACAGAAATAGTATTTCACTCTATCACTAAAAAACTGAGGTCACTGAAGTCATTTCAGATGGTAAGTTTAGAGTATTAATCTATTAAGACACAAATTCAGGACCATAGAGTGTACACTTGAGGGAAAGCAAGATTTGTAGGTAGATATAATAATACTGTTTCTCAAGTTAATTGTACAGTTCGAAAAAGTAAATTAGTTTTGCCAACATCTTTCAATGTTCCTACTTATAACAGAGAAATGCTTTAGTAATCTCTTACCATCTCCAGAAATCATAAATTAAAAACAAGACTGTTTAATACCATGCTATGGTAAGGAACTATTGACTACTTACCTGGAATAAATAACACATCTCCTGCTTCCAAAACACACTGATAGCGCTTGGCTTTCACAAAAAGGGGATATTTCTCCATGTCTGGGTTATCCACATCCAGCACCTCTGATTTAGTACCTAGGAAAATTTCACTGAATAAATATTCCCACTCTTCCAATAGTAACAAAGCATTATCATGTTGCTGGAGATGGCAGTTCTTGAATCAAATTTAGTACTGGTTTATTTCTCAAAACCAGGAAAACCTGATGACACCCCTCATTTACTGAAGAGATATTCTCCTGTTGTCTGTATTTGTTCTGTAACTGCAACCTTATTAACATCAAAAACCACTTTTTCTGACATCTAAATAACTATTTTGAACCCAGACAGAACATTTTACTCCTTCAGTTAGGTGTTGAAAATAATCAGGCAAAACTGCTGTTTTCCTTAGCTTTGACTAAAGCACACAGAATCAGAGTTAAAGGAACAAATTACTCCTTTTATAGCAAGTCATCTGTTAGTCATTATTTTCTACAGTGCAACACTTGTGAGCTGCAAAGCTAAGATCACCAGATCTCTGATCTAGATACCTGTGACATGCATACCTGATAAATATAAATATGGTGCATCTCGAGGACTGTACAAAACAACTCGTTTTCTCCCTGTGACTTGGATTAAAAAGTTGTCCATTACCTGGGATGAGTGTAATAATAGAGATGTCAGCCAAAGGTTGATGGAATAAATATATAGACTTCAACTGATCTAATTATTAGTTTAAAAAAAAGTATTAATAAAACCTTTACATGTTAAGAATTATCTTATAAATACATTTATTCAGAACTTACTGCACAGTGTTAGAAGACAATCTTATTTGGAATCTATTGCATTGCAGCCAGAAGCCACTACAATCATTGCACAGTTGTAAGTGTATTGTGCAACTAGAATTTATCCTAATCTGGGCATTAGAGTGAACAAAAAAAAGGAAAGCAATGTTGAAGACAAAATGTTTAAAATTACTGTGTTTCATATTTTCAACTGAAACTCAAAACAGTTTTAAAAAGGGAAACAAAATAAAACATCCTTTAATATTACAAATCTGGAATTAGACATAAACCCAGTTAAGATATTTTGCCTAAGCAATGCAACATTTAAACCTCACCGCACCACTGAATGTGGTTCATTTTACTATTTCAAAACATGAAGTTTGTTATTATTCTCTAATCTTTGACAGAGATTTGCACCTTATTCTCTCAACTCTGTAATGCCATCTGCAACATTTTATGCTAAACCCATGTATTACCTACATCATAATGTGTCCATAACTGTAATCCAGCTGAGCTGATGCGGAAGACACTAGAGAAGAACTGTTCCTTCTCAAAATACTCTGGAATATGAACATCTTCTGCTAAAATAGGAAACTGCTTCCTGATATCAGCAACATCCTGAAACGGAAAGGGTGTAACCCTTAGAGAACCCTCTGTGCACATTTAAATGGGAGAGCACTTCACAGTCATTTCCAATCATATGAAACGGGGTTAGAACTTCAGCACTGCCAAACACCTGAAATCAGCAATGCTTTTCAGCACTGGCTTGCCAAATGCCATTGATAAGGACAGCTAGAGAGCTGCTCTTCATCATGGCTGCTAGGAATCACACTGCACGAGCAAGAGATCAGCATAAATCCTTTTATATTACTTTAGAACAAAAGCTAAAGAAAGGCACTTTAGCAATGTTCTCTTCAGTGATCAGCTCAGCTCCCATGCAACAGCAACTATTTTAGACACAATGAAGTACTCTGACCTAAATCCATTCAGATTCACAAACCATGTGACCCTAAGTAAGTTGGATGACAACAGACGTTAAAAAATATTTCTAAACTGCAACTTTAGAATATTAGAACTGTAATCTCCAGTAACTTACCTTCCTAACATCTTCACCCACCGATCGCAAATAGTACTTTTCATCCTGAAGAGAACGCAAAAAAGTTACTGTTTGGGGATCTTTAATAAGAATTACTAAAACAAACAGAGAGCTTGTATTTTCTCATTTATCCAATGCAGAATCTCATTAAAATATGATACAAATAAAGGGCATCTAGAAATTCAGCTACTTTGTTATACTGCCATTTACTGATGCCTGCAGCTCATCTTGAGAAAAGGGAAAAATAAGTTAACTGAAAGAAGAGTAAAGTGTGGAGAGACTGGTCAACTGCTTCAGCACTGCTGTTACTGAACAGACTCAAAGCAAATGCAGATTATATAATTTAAGTTCTTCAGTATATTGATGCAGAAAACCATTTTTATTGGCTTCAAAACTTACAGCATTCTATACAGCATAAAAGGTAAAAAGCATGTCTACATTCAAAACTATTTGCTTCCCAATCACAGTTATCTGAAAAATTCCTAGCCTGAACACTGATATGTAGAGATAACCACACATTTGCTACTCACAAATTACGTTACAATATATCTGGATTTGTATTTTGATAGTCATCAAATTCTGAAATATCTTCACGACATTTTCTTGCAAAACACACAAATTATATGGTTGTTATTCTAAAGCAAGGTTTGATTTCTAAATTTCATACTGGAATTTCTGCTCATGTAAGCAGTTTTTGTTAAGAGAAACAGGATGAAGCTAACCACACTGCACACATACAAAAAAAAACTTCTAAAAATTACTTCTCACATTTTTTCCTTCGGCATCAACCCACGAGGCAGTTAAATTAAAGATTAACTTTTTTTACTGAAAATTTGAGACTTTACTGTAATTTAAGACTTTAAATTGCAATTCATCACTTTTCTCTCTATATACCAGCAAAATAAGCAACAGAAGAAACTGTGGCACTAAGGCAATTACCTCGGTAAGAAAGTACTCCTTGTGCTTGCCTTCAGCTGCTCTTCGTACAAATGCATCAAAAGGCAGAGTTCTGAAATACAAATATTTGAATTTATACCATGAATCAGTGGAACAACACATGGTCTAAACTCTAGATTTGTAATAAGCTCCCTTACCATATCAAGTGCAATGGAAGACGCAATAGGCTGCTCTCTTATTTTTTTTAACTTAACATGGTGACTAATCAGTGTTTGCAGCAGATATTTGAAGAGTTCTCCCGAGACAGAAATCCTACACTTAGAAACTTCTCTGTTTTAGTGAATTGTTCCAATATATATCCAAACAGAATCCTGTAGCAGGTGATGCTGGAAGCACCTCTGGAGCTCCTCCAGTCCAAGCCCCTTGCCAAGAGCAGGGCTCACGACAGCAGCTCGCACAGGACAGCATCCATTTCGGTTTTATGGATCTCCAAGGACAGAGACTCCATAATCTCTCTAGGCAACCTGTTCCTTTTGTTCCATTGTTTGACTAACCTCACTGTAAAACAGTGTGTGTCTGTGTGTGTTGAAGGGGTTAACAGAATCTCGTGTATTCCAGCTTGTGCCCATTGCCTCTTGTCCTGTCACCGTGGACCACAGAGAACACTGCTCCATCAAGTGTTCATACACTTTGTTAAGATCCCCTCTTGAGCTTAGGAGTTCTGAATGGTCTGAGTCACAGAACAAAACATTTTTCACAGTCAAATTAAGACTCAAACTGTGGCAATACTTGCTTAACTGTTTAAGTGTGTCATTTTTAGGCTTCTTTACTGTATATTTTTATAAATTTGCAGAAAAGTTCAGCATCAAGAAAACTCCAACAGGGAAGATGCACATATTTGTATCTATGCATTTTCTACTATGAATTTGTGCAGGAACACAGATAACTACCTTCATTTGTACATCTATAAAATTTATTTCAGTTATATGGATTTTTTAAAAAGAATATATGCTTTTTCAGCTCCTCAAAACACAGGCATCTTGATATTTCAAATGTTTCTTTGTAGTTTTCCTTAAATTTACTAAACACAACTTCACAAGATTCAAGAAGAGTCACTGGGCATTAGAGCTGGTCCCTCTGAAGTCAGAAAGAGTGTTACACATTTATCTACATAATGGGAGCTTTTCATGCAGATTACAGATTTTGGTATCAGTTGATAGCTGAATGGCAAACCAAGCACAATCAGCAACAGGCCATGTAGTCATTATTATGAATTCAGTGTTACATTCATGAGCTCACCATCTCACACTAAGTGTCACTGGATAATGAACCATTGCATGTAAACATCACATTTCAGGGCAACCACCAAGTGCCCAGGGTTAAGAAGAAACCATTCTCAAGTAAAATTTTTCTTGATCGTGTTATCTTTTTTACTACAATGTGAACCTGCCATCTGACAGTACTTAAACCAATTCTCTAAACATTTTAGGCTTGTTTGAAATAGGCAAATACAAAACCCATTGAAGTCAATGGAAAACCAAACAAAACCCAATGCTCTGACTTCAGCCAAACTGTTCTACCATGTCCACTTAGGTTTGCTGCTGAAGAAGGTGAGAGCACAGCTCTACTACAGCCTAAATTGATGCATTCTGGTGCTACCAGAGCTCTGCCCTTGCTATCTGCCCTCATCACCCCATCTCCCCCCTTACAGTAGCACTGGCACTCATCTGACCTCTCTGTGAACCTGCTTACAAAGCTAAAACAGCAGAAAACCATTTAGATTTCTGCAGCACGTCACAACCTGGCTGGATGAGTTCCAGAACCAACACAAAAACAGGAGTAGAGCATGCAACTCACAACAGAACTGCAGTACTACTAATGTTCATCAGTTTAAATTAATGGAACTGCATGTTAAGTCCTCAGAGTTTCTATTCTTTTGTTTCTACTTATGGTCCCGTCGGATTAGAATGAGGGGCTTGCTGTGGAAAAGGTCAAAGCTTCCTGAATTTCAAGTGAAGTATGTGGAAGTCCTGATACCTGCTTTAATGAAACACCACCAGAGCATCAGAGAGTCCACTTGGCTGTCTACAAACCTGCTAAAACTAAGACTCCAGAACAACTGTATGTGAACTCACAGCAAGAGATACTAAAAAAACCCCAAACGGAGCGGGGAAAATGAAGTGTGGAGATAAGGCAAAGTTAGTCAAGTACACCCTCATTTCAGAGATTCAATAGCTCATCATGCAGTGAGCAGAATGCCTCATGATTGCAATTTGTGTTTATCCCCTGAACAACAGGCTCCACTCAGAGACTTGTGGCTGGTTTGCACATGCAGCACAGGCTCCCAGCTGCTTACAAGTTTAACACACTGAGCACGTCCTGTTCCCACCTGGGGAAACAAAGGACTGCTAAAACAAAGGCGTTTACCCTTGAAGGACAACACAATGACTGAGATTAGATGAACTCAGAAGGAATGTTCTGGCAGTTACATAAGAGAAGCTCCAGAGGAGATCAAGGTTTTTTGTGGCCCACATCAAGATTAAAGAGCTGGTGAAATGGGCTGGTGAAATGTGTGGTGTCAGTGGTTTGAACATTCTGAAAGCTGCACATGCTAACTTTGAAAGGAGCTTGGTTTTAACTAGTTACACCCTTTCTGGAGTGGAATACCACGGCTGGCACACAC
Source organism: Onychostruthus taczanowskii (assembly GCF_017590055.1). Lineage (NCBI taxonomy): Eukaryota > Metazoa > Chordata > Aves > Passeriformes > Passeridae > Onychostruthus > Onychostruthus taczanowskii. Next base: position 11,454,254 of record NW_024499240.1, on the reverse strand, counting down.
ACACCAGCATTCAAAGGGGATCAGACACACAGTGAGTCTATTCAACACTGAGAATGCACCATATAACTACAACAAAATCCAGGTCATCAAGTGTAGATATCAAGGGTCTTATGGTTTCATTTCAATTAACAGCTGCAAATTTGAATTTCCTACAAGAGTGTGCTGACAAAATACCTTTACAACACTCCATGACATCATTTTTAAGGTGCTGTTTGGCCCCTCATTTCACCTTCACTGTATTTATTCAGGCTGTAGAATTAATAGAAGTGGGAGAAATCTAGGACAACCCTTTGATACATTCTGTAATGTTTTCACAAACTATCTTCCTATTCCCACCCTCAGCTCCAAACAGATGCACTATATGTCTGTAAGTTACAAGCACATGCCTTTAAAATACAAGAGGCTTTGGAGTGAAGTACCTATACACAAAGTTCTTACTGAGGAAATCCATCTGTGGCACTGCAGAAACATGAATCTTCACTTCTTTAGATCCTTCAGCTTGGCTCAAGTAATCTGTTGTCCATTTGGTGGTGCAAGCACCCAGTTCCAGTCCTGTCAACACTACTGGCTTTCTCTAAGGAACAACATCAACAACAACAAAATTCAGTGGTGTACTACCACAGCATCCAACAGGAAAAAAAAAAAAAAACCAGAATGAATTTTTCAAATTACATCAAAGCAAACAAGTCAGCTGAATGCCAGGACCCACTACACAAGGTTACTACTAATCTGTTCACAAGCAATGTGAATCAAATGCTGAATGCTGAAACAAAATGCAGCAAATTATGGAACTGTTTCTATATTAACTATGTGTTCTTTCCTAACGAAAAGCATCCTCTCCTAAGGATATGGAGAGGCAAAGACAATTATAGCCCACACTTTGTGCTGGGGCCATTTAGGAATCCAGCCAAAGGAATGGATTTAATCCTTCTAGCCAAGGCTTAGCAAAAAACATGTCAAAGTCCACAAAGTTAAGGTGCAGCCTGTGAGCTGTGGTGATGCTGTTATGTTCGCATGAGAGAAGCTCTTTCCACCTATACCAGGTTCCTTACTGCTCACAACCACGCACGGGTTTGATCGAGCCTGCACACGAAAAGGAGAAAGCCACTTTTGCTTTTCATTGGGACCTCGGAGGGTGCGGGTAATGGCCGGGGGGCGGGACTAAAACAAGAGACGACAAAGCAGCAGAACGAACTTTTTAACCACTGCCAAACGCAATGGACTCTTACAGAGATCACCCGTCAGAACTTGCCAGCAGCTCAGACAGGACCTGCCCATAAAAGCTCCTTGCTCCTAAACTCCCGTTCCCCTCAAAGCATCAGGGACCTTTCCAGGAACACACAAACCCAAACCCTGGGCTCGGCCTGCCCCAGCTGTGCCCGCTGAGGAGCGGTCCCCGGACACCTCCTGCCTTGCCCTGTGTCGCCGTGGAGCCCCAGCCGCTCCGGCGGTTCCCGGGCAGAGCGCCCCGTACCCGCGGGTAGATGTCCCGGAGGAAGCGCTCCCGCGTCACCCCGTCCAGCCGCTCCACGGCCGCCTCCCGCAGCTCCCGCCGCTCCATGGCCGCGGGCACCGCGTCCGCCCCGCCGCTTCCCCCGGAAAGAAGAGCCCGCGCACAAGCGTTCCTGCCTCGCTCTCCGGGCAAGGGCCGGGAGCCCGCGGATCACGGAATTGTCAGGGCTGAAAGGGATCTCTGGAGAGCGTCGAGTCCAATCCCTGCCACGGCAGGGGCACCTGCAGCAGGGGACCCATGTCCCGGGGGGGCTTGAATGTCTCCCGAGACGGAGACTCCATGGCTTCCCCGGGCAGCCTGTTCCAGTGCTCTGCCACCCTCAGTGTAAGTAAGTTCTTTCTCAAGCTGAGGTGGAGCTTATTATCTTTTAGTTTATGGCCATTACTCTTCGTCCTGTCACGAGCACCACTGAGAAGTGTCTGGCACCATCCTCCTGGCAGCCGCCTTTGAGGTATTTCCATGAGGTATTTCGTGAGATCCCCTCACGATCTCCTCCAGGCTCCCGCAGCCTCCCCTCATGAACAGAGATGCTCCAGGCCCTTCATCATCCTTGTGGCATCCGCGGACTCTCCCCAGTAGCTCCTTGTCTCTCGTGTACTGAGAAGCCCAGAACTGACACCGTACCCAGACGCGGCCCCACCAGGGCCAGCAGAGGGGACGCCGCCCCTCTCCGGGGGTGACCGGGGCTCCGCTCCCCTGACCCAGCCCGGACCGCTCCGCCTGCGCCGGAACAGCGGTGGCCGCAGCCGTGTTTCCGGGGAGCGGCAGTTGCGGCGGACAGGGCGGGGCCGGGCCGGGCCATCATGGCGCTGCGCTGCGCGGCTCCGGGCCGTGTTCGCTGGCTGGCGCGGGCGCTGGCGGGCTCCGCCCGGTTCCTGCCGCCGGCTGCAGCCGCACCGGGCCCGCCGGGCCCCGCCCGGACCCGTCCGCCCCAGCTCAGCGCTCGGTTCGCCAGCAGTGCCGGATCCGGGACTGAGGGCCCTCAGCGGCGTGTCGTGGTAGTGAGGATCAGCAGCCCCTTCGCTTGGCTCCGCACCCGCTTCTACTACCTGCTCATCCGCCTCTACTTCGACCACGAATTCAGCATCGAGGAGTTCACGCGGGGAGCCAAGCAGGTCAGCGGGGCTGGGGCCTCGGGGCGAGGAGAGCGGCCGGCCTGAGGGGAAGGGTCCGCTGAGCCTCCCCAGGGGCTGCCGATGTGCGCGGTTATTTTCATGGAATTATAGAACCAGTTAGGTTGCAGAAGATTTCGGGGATAGTCACAGATTGACGGAACAGGTGAGGTAGGAATGGGCCACAGTGGGTCATCTGCTCCATCCTCCCTGCTCCAGCAAGGTCGTCCTAGAGCACATGGCTCTGGATTGTGTCCAGACAGGTCTAGAATATCTGCAGTGGGGGACACTCCACAACCTCTGAGCAACCTGTTCCAGTGCTTGGTCACACTCGCAGTAAAGAAGTCCTTCCTTGTGTTCAGGTGGATCTTCCTGTGCATCAGTTTCTGCCCATTGCCTCTTGTCCTGTTGCTTGGCCCACCGAGCAGAACGTGGTCCATACTCGTGGCACTGCTCCCCTTTAAATATTTATAAACATTGATGAGGTCCCTCTCAGCCATCTCTTCTTGAGGCTGAACAAGTCCCATAAGCTTTCCTTGTAGGAGAGATGCTCCAGTGCCCAATCCTTGCTGCTGGACCCACTCCAGGAGCTCTGTGTCTGTGCTGTTGAGTCCAGCGTGTCACCAAACACCGCTTCATCAGCCACTTTCTGGCATCAGTGCCATGTCCAGTCTTTCCTTAAACACCTCCAGGGATGATGACTCCACCACTTCCATGGGCAGCTCATTTCAATGTTTGACAGCTTTTTCCATGAAGAAATTCCTCCTGATGTCCTGCCTGATGTTATTATGTGTGGACATCATAGCACGAATGTGCTGCTGTGTCTAAAATACATGGAGCAGCACATTCCCAGCCCCTCTGCTGGCTCCAAGCACCACACTTCAAGGCAAATTACATTAGCAGAGCTGTACTTCAGGAATTTCTTGTTTTCCCAGATTCCACAATTAAAATGAACGGGTTAAGCCATCCCCCAAAGTATCATGAAGGAAGATGATTCCAAATGTTATAGAGATTTCAAGCAGCAGTGTGTCTCCTCTTAGCAGGTTTTCCTGAAATGATCAAGCTTAGACAGGCATAGAGCTGGTGTATATATATTTATTTCTCCAAATTTATGAGCCCAAGCCTTGTCAACAGAATGTGTCAAAGAGGGAAGTATCTCAAAGATGGTCATATGAAAATTACAGAGTTATCTGTTGGGAAACTTTATTGTTATGTTTACTTTTGCCAAAAAAAAAAAACAGCTCAAAACAACACATCAGGGGACAGAATGTTAAAATGATTAGGATCAATTCAAGAGAGGAAAAAGCCCAAAACAAATAATTTGACACATATGTGGAACCACCTGTTTTACCTTGGTCTGTTTTTTTGAGGCTTTATTTTGGTGTCTGTTTGTTTTTACTTGGTGTAGAGTCCTAAATACACTTTCCTTCACAAGTGCACTACTTGAATATGTAGAGGCATAATTTTATGTCAATATGCCTGCAAAATTGAGGGGAGAAAGGAGAGCTGACCTTCCTGAAGTCTAGAGACTAAACCAGATTTTTAAAGAAAATTTGTGAATTGCAGCATCAGTTTTGACTGAAACCAGAAGATGAATTGGAAAATAGGGCAGGAGAACAAAATATCTACAGGGAAAGACTGTGTGAATTATCAAAATTAGTAAAAGCAACATGCAAAATACTGCAAAGCTTTTTTTTTTTTTTCTTTTGTAAACTATAAATTCACCTATTGGAAGCTTTGATGTTTTAAACAAGAAATTGAAAAGAACTCGTATGTTTTTATCAATTCATGAAATCACTCTTGTAATGCTGGAGGGATTGCATTTCAATGGTGATACCCTCTGCAAATATTGAAGTCTTAAATCATGGACTATTTGCATAGCTTGTCATATACTTATGGATTTGTCTGAAAAATAAGCCAACCTAGAGTTACTTGTTTATGTTTGGTTTTTGTTTCTGTTTTATTTTGATAGGCCTTTTCTGTTGTTTCAAAGCTGCTGTCTCAGCGTAAACTTGAGCTGCTGGAAGAACTTGTATCAGCAGAGGTAAATGCTTTCCATCTCCTATTCTAGCAGTTGATTGTCTCTTACAAAGTAACATGGATGCACTCAGCCTGCCATTATCTACAAGTTGCCACTTTGGTTTAATTTGGGAAAAACAGAGTAATGTGACATAGGGTGGGCAATTTTTTGTCCTACAGCTTTTTTATGTTTATTTCAAGGTATGAAACTTAATTTGAAGTTACTGTATTTAAAACAAAATAAAATATATTTTAGCTGTTGACTAATGCCAGAAAGATTGCTGGTGTAGCAGGAAGGATGGAAAGGCAGTGGGCTCTGAATGCCAGGTGGAATTGTGTGTCTCTAGGTGTAGGCAGATGGCTGAAGCTGACTCAGTGTGTGCACCACAATTCGTGTGAAGAAAGAAACTGGTTTGTGCTCATCCCAGCTGCACTGATGCATTCCCACCCCCATCAGATCATAGAGCTGATTCCTGGTTTTGGCTGGAAGGCCTCAGTCTTGTGTCGTGGTCTCAGGGATGTGACTGACCTGGTTAAACATCAGTGCTGTGTTTTCTGTGTTTTTATGAATTTTTAATTGCTGAAGTTGTCTTGGCCTTCCCAGGGCATGGAGGTAACAGATGCATCAGAGTCAAGTGGAGGAGACACTCCAGGTCTCTGTCTGCCTTGTTACAGGATGTCAGCGTGGCCTGTCCTATTGCCACCCATGCCTTTGCAGCAAAAACTCTGGTGCTGTTCTAGTGCATCCCCTCTGAACAGTCTTGCCTCCTCTCTCTGAACAGAGATAGCAATAAAACGTGAGTTTGTTTCTTGCAGTTGTTCTGAAAGGGCTTCTCCTCTGCTTCCTCTTGAAAGAACTTGCTCTGGTCACTGTAAAATTTCGGGTTTACATTGATGCAGAGATTTCATGTAAGCCAAGGATGTAGTAGATGAGGCTGTGATCCCAGGCTACTTTGTCATTTCTTTGACCAGTGAATTTTGTACCTGCAAAATGTACTAGAAACCAGCGTCTCCTTGTGAAGGTTGCCTCTTGCTTCCATGTAACCTCTGCATTTGTTTGTTATTCAAAACAGAAGATCAAGTTAGGGTAAAAAATGAGTATCAGTTAAAAATAAGTTCTGCAGTTTCATCCTTTCTTGTGCCTTGACTTTGAATGGTGTTTGGGATGCTACCTCTGTGCAGTTTTTGCACCCCACCATTTTCTACTTAATACAGGCGTGTGGATCATAGGACACTGAGATAATGTGGATGTGAGTGTCATAAGGACATTAATTGCCAGGGGAACAATTTTCAATCAGTTTCAATCAGTTCAGTTGCAATGTTTCAGCTTTTTCTAAATGGAGTGTGGATCACAAAATGGCAAAGATAAAATCGTTGGTAATGAACCTGATTTTCAAAGAAATTTGTGAGAGATAGCTAAAAGACACCGAGTCTAAAGCTTAGGAACCTGCTCACAGTGAGAATTCAGTGGTGAGAAGGCAGAGTGTGATTGTGGGAGCAAGCTTCACTGGGCTGTTCTGGCTGACATGGCTTGTGTTGCTGCTGCTGTTTTGACAGTACCTTTTCTAAACATTTTTAAAGATGCTTGGTTTTCATTTGTTCTGAGCAGTAAATGGACTTTCTTCAATGCTGCTGAATTAGGGTTTAGGAATGCCCAAACTTCCCAGTGTTCCACTTTAGCTGTTACATGTGTTAGACAAATGTTTTAGCAGTACAGCTCATTTTATTAACTGCAGTAGAAATAGATTGTTACTTAAATTTCCTAATGAAAAACTAAGTGACAGTTTTTCTGAATTTAGGTACTTCAGGTGCTGAAGGAAAAGATTTCTTTGCTCCCTGACAGCCACAGGGATGCTTTAGCAGCTGACATTGATGCAATCATGTACACAACAGAAGGAGATGTTCGCATTTACTATGATGATGATGGTATGTTTAGAATCCTAAAACATTTCAGCAATGAGCAGTCTTATTTCCTGGGTTTGCTACTAAACAGAGATTTTCCATGCAGATGTGGTTTTGAGTACTGTTTCTCATCCCTTGTTTCTCAATTTGTAATTAATCCATATAAAATGTATTGATTTCCTTTTAAACCAGAGACAGATTATTGTTAATACATCATGGTACTGTTTTGACTTCTGTTTGGATTTTGCTTATTCCTCTTCCTTTGTACAGAATTTTATATTATTAGTCCTCAGCAATGTGAAACCACTCAAAAACAATTATTCTAATATATGTTAAAAGCAGTTCACTTCAACAGTGAAAATGCATCCTGCAAGAAGAATAGTGAAGGCTGGATAATGAACTAAATTTTGTTGGTTTAGTCTTTCTGTCACAAAATACACTTTGTTCTAGGACTCCTTGATTGGTTTGAGTTTTTTTAAGCTGGTGCTGAGCTCAAGCAAGGTTTTCTTTTGGTTGGATACCAGGATTGTGTGCTCTGTTCACTATCAGACACAGTGGAGACGATGTGTGGGTGCCTGGGTATTCACTTGAGCATTTCAAGTTGTCAGACCCAGTAAACATTTTTCCTGTTTTGGGAAACGGGAATTTCTTTTTCCCCTCTTAGATTGCTCCCATGTTTGAACTACTCTGCATGCATTTTTTATATCAGTAGTTATCTTTGGAATTTGTGGGAACCAACTTTTTTAATACAGTTTCATTATTTACATGTCACACCACACTCAAAATACATGTTTTTTTACAGAGTGTATTTTTATTCTTGCTAAACAGCATGAGTATGGCATAAAATAGCTTTATCACTCATTATTCTATCCTGTATTTTTTATGGCTGAAGTCAGCTGCCTTTCCAGGGTCTCACTAGAATATATGGTAGGTAGCAAATAGGAGCATTGACTGGTGAGAAACATGAGATCTCACTTAAGTTTTGATTTATTTCCAACAGGAAGAAAGTTTGTTAGCATCTTGATGTGCTTCTGGTATCTGAATGGTGCTAATCTACCTGACGAAGTACCAGGTGAAGCCAAAGTCTTCCAGATTGTGTTTGGAGATGAAAACACAAAAGAAAAGAAACATCTTTTAACAGCAAACTATGAGTAAGCTTGCTTGTCCCTTTGTTTTCCCGTGTCCATGAGTACCTGTGGGGTGGGCAGTCCTGCAAGCACTCCCACTGTGCCGCTGCAGAGCCCAGTGCTTTTAATTTACTTGGATTCTGATCTAAGTTAATTCTCATCCAGCTTTTCAGTTTTGGTTTTAGGGCCAAATATTTTAAATACCCCTAACGTCATTATGTTCTTTCCTTGCTTCTGGGTTGGTATTAATGAGAACTCTTCCTCTGTAAGGAAGAGCGGTATTTGGAACACTGAATGAGGTTTCTGATCCTCAAAGCACACATTAGGAAGATGGGTTTTCATAAGAATGCTTATAAATGATGTCTGTTTTGGTGTACTGATGTCAGAGCAGTGCAGAAAATATCTGTACAGTTGGAAAAATGTATTGAAAATAAGATTCTCAGAAGCTGGGAGAAGAGAGGATTTTTGTGTGATAAATGCAATATGATCAAGGATTTCTACACCCACCTTTGAAATTGAAAATATGGGGTCTAGGTGATGAGGAGCTCTGAAACAAAGGTAACACTCACGAGGAGACCAGTGCTTTTTGCCTGGATATGTTGTTGTGAATCCATCCCTTAGCTGAATTCAGCATCTTCCTTAGAGTTGGAGGTTTCTGAGGTTCCATTAACCTTGAGAGCCTTCCCTTTAAGCCTAAATATCTTCCCAATCCCACTTTGCAGGAGTGGATTTGCACAGGATTGCAAAGCAGTGATACTATACTGCTTTTGTCCATGACATGCAGATTATTTGAGAACATGAGAATTCAGCTTGAAGCTCAGACTTGTCTTTAGATAGGGGAGACTCAGTACTACTGTTAACTCGATCTTTGATGTAGTTCTGAAAATATCTTTTAAACTTTTTTTTATTTATCTTTTAAACATTTTTTTTAAATTCTTTTAAGTTTTCCTCTTCAGGAAAGAGGAAAATTTTCAAGTAAAATATGGAGCCCGTGATTTTCCTTCACTTACCATCCCATTAAATGAAACCCTTTATTTACAGATCAAAATCTTCTATAAAGCTTTATCCATATTCCTGCTATGAAAGCTGAGTGTTTTCTTGATATCAGGGTCTTTACAGTTGCTGCCTAATCCTGTCTGTGGGACATGAACCAAAGTGCTCTGAAGTCAGTGTATTCTGTTTCTTACTATGGAAATAATTTTTATCTTCCAATTTGGGGCATAAGCATTAAAGTTTAAGTGGCTTTTACAGCAATAAATTTGAAATAAAATATTTCTTTGTGATTTCTTGTCATATTAGTAGCTCCTGAAGGTCAAGTAAATCTTTACAACTCTTTACTTATTATCTTTCCCTTTTCAGGTTCCAGAGGGAGTTTACAGAAGGAGCAAAACCAGACTGGACTATTACACGGATTGAACATCCAAGGCTATTAGAATAAACGCCTTCTTACAGCCTTATTATTGTTTTGATGTAACAAATACCAGTCTTTTTTGGGTCTTTTTCTTCCCTTCCTGCCCTTTCCTCCAAAAGAGGGATGAATTTTCTATATATGATTTCCAATAATTCTTTCTGAAGTTTGCACTGTGCTGCAGTGTTACAGCAAAGCCTTTTCCCTGGAACGGGCTGGTAGAAATTTAACTCGTTCCAGTGCTCATCCAAGGCATTTAGACAGCACAGTTTCATTCAGGCAGGTGTAATGGATATGTCAATTTCTTACATTCTGACAAGAAATGGAACTATTTGAAAATAAACACTTAAATGACTGATGGCCTTTCTGAGTTACTTTCCTATGTTTCTTTTTTTCCCTAGGGACTGTACAATATATAAATGAATAACATGCAAGATGAAATAGAGGTAGATGGACTTCTTAGCTTGTTCATTTTGAGGTAATCTTGCTTTTGAATATATTTGAGGTTAAGAAAGTTAGAACTGCCATTAGTATTTGCTACAGGATTGGAGAAAGAAAAAGCTTTTAGCATTGCACTGGAAAAATGGATCAAACAGATATATGTTTTGGAAAATTTAAAAAAACCCTCCTTTCAATTCAGTAATATATAGGCAATTCCAAGTTTGGAGAATTATGGAAGAAAAATCAGTTAAAAACATGAATTTCAAGGGGACCTGACAGTGAAGTTAAATTAAGTCCTCTGTTTGAATTGTGTGTTAAAGGTGTTAAAGAAATTGTCCGTACAATTAGATGTTGCAACTGAACAATTTCCTAGTTGTCATTTTATCTGGTTTCTGGAATGTGAGAATCCTGGTGTAAGTAGCTGTAGACTTTTCTGTGTAGATCAACAGGAGATCATAACAGGTTTCTTCATCTCCTATATCATCTTCAAATATAAAGCTAACTTTCTACCAAGGCATGTTGTAGACATTAGTGCAGTGTTTTGAAAGTGTTAAGTGTAACTACTGTGATTCGTGGTAATTGTAATTGAAGGTATAAATTAGATTTTCCATAGTTCAGCTCTTTTGATCCAATGACTTAATGAGAGGAACATCTAAAGCTTATCAACTAGTTGATAACACACTTTTGCTGCAAACGATGTGATTGGAAATTTACATGCACTGTTTTATTCTTTTGAAGTTGTTTATGTCTTGTGGGTTGGAGCCAAAAGGGGCAGCAGTTTGAGGTTTGGGTTTTTTTCCCCACTTCTGATCTTCAATTAAAAACTTATCCTGGAGACTGCAAATTTCCAACAGACAGAGAATTACCCATGGATTTATTGCACCATAAATAAATCAGAAAGGCATATAAATTACTAAGCTTGCTGTATTGGAAAATGGCATTCTCCCACACTGAATAAAACCGGTGTAATTAAACTGGATTTGTATTCTTATACTGGCTTCAGAAGAAAAAACACCACCCCACCCCAGAAAAACCTCCACAAACCAGCCCCAAACCCAACATTTAATGGACAAATGTGGAAGGTTCGACTCATTTTACCTGCCATCCATAAATTCTCTGTCATAAATCTGATCATCATAGCAATTAATCAGGCTGAAGTGGTGGCCACTGAAGGGCATTTGTCATTTTATGGCATCCACATTTTCTCTTGTGGAAATATTTTCTTCTGTGTCATTTGTTCACGCAAAACAAGAACTTCTGGTTTCTGTGTTGCTATCCAAGAGTAGCAATAAGAAATTATTTTAGTTCCTTCAAGCTAGTTTCTAATGAATATATTTCTCTATGCTATCAAGGTTGCCAGAGATTCTTATGGCAAAAAGGATGAGTGAAGGGTTAACTTTCCTTCATCTCAGAGATGGGGAGAATATTGTCTTGTAATTTGGGGATTTCCAGTGCTGCCATTCAAATACTTTACTCTGAAAATCATAATGCTAACTTAAGTTTTACAGATTTTGAAAGAAAGAGCTAAAGGAAATGTCTTATTAAAACCATCTTCCTGATTTGGGAATAATGATGCTCAGCAGGTTACAGTAGAACAGTGTAGGGATCTCTTTGTCATAGCTTGCTGTTGCTCCCAGTTTCCCTTGCTGATCAGTTTCACACATTATCTTGGAAATGACAGTGTGTAAGGATATGGGTGTCCTTAATTTCCCTTCAATTTCCTTGCCTGGTGTCCATTTCTGTTGCCTAATGCCTGGGGACAAGTGCAATTGGAACTATGGTGTGCAGCCAATAAATCCCCATTTCAAGTGTTTGCAGTTTTAGCCTACAAATGTTTCCATTTAGACCCCATTAGTTCTTGAAAACAATGTTACCAGGTAATGATTTTGGGGGTAAAATTCATATCTCTATTAGCAACACTGACATGTCTGATTCATTTTACACAGGGCAGTGAGGTGACATGTTGTCTGGACTACAACAGGATGCAGATTCTCTTCTCCCCTGGGCAACATCATGGTTTATTAGCAACACTGACATGTCTGATTCATTTTACACAGGGCAGTGAGGTGACATGTTGTCTGGACTACAACAGGATGCAGATTCTCCCCTGGGCAACATCATGGTTCTTTAGGTCCATGTGGAGTTGGGAAGCCTTAATTTTTTATTTGTTCATCCAAAACTGTGATCATATTTAATAATTCCTGACAGCTGCCTGGCACAATTTCAATACATGTTCCTAAATCTCGACAAGCACTAATTAAATCTGGCCAACAAACTTCCCCTTAATTCACACACCCCACTCACCAGTAGATGGCCTTGGTCACAAAGCTATTGTGGCTGGGAAGTAACTGATATTAATCAGACTGTAAGTGGGGTAAAGGATAAAATGGTAGAAGCATTAAGTGCTTTTTAAATAATTCAGATTTGTCTTATTACAAAGTCTTGATATTTTTCCTGGCTTTCATCATGAGTCAACGATAGTGTCTTGTGTTCTCTCTGCAGTGCCTCCCCATTTTACAGTGGCAGTTTATCTGCATTCTTAATGTGGGAAAGATGTGCTGTACGTGTGAATTCACACAGGCACCTCTGTGGCTGACAGCAGCAAAGCTAATTTTTAATATTTACATTTTGAAGTACGTTTCTCATGTTGATTGTGGTTCCTTTGCCTCCTGTCCCAGCATTGTCTGATTACTTCAAGGGACACATTCAGCTTTCTCCAGTTTTTAAGGCATGTTCAAGCTTGACCTTATCATCACTTCAGACTATATTTAGTTAATTATTTTGAGGTCGTATGGCTGGACATCTGTTTATTAGTAAAAGTCATATTGTTTATCACGGTAGTGATCATACTCTTTCAAAACTTCACAGCTCCCCTGCTTTTTTTGTTTGTTATGTGATTAAGCTTGATTTCTGCCCCATGTGCCCTATTGGTTTCAGGTGGGGGCTTTGAGATTCCTCCCTGGCTGTAACGACATGATGGCTCACAGCTTAAAAGAGAAGGGATAGAAGAGTGTGTTCTGCTTTTAGTTTCGTTTCTCCTGTGTGCCTGGGTGTGATAGCTGATCTCTAGGCACTGGGCCACATGTAGGCACAGGAAGAGGTATTTAGCTGTTAAAAAAGCAAGCATTGCCTACACAGCTGTGCTTTTGTTCTTCTACGGGAAAAGCACCTGGGGCAAATGCTGTTGCACAGTAAGTACTGACTGCTCTAAGTCATAGGAGTTCCCCTCCTTGTCTTTTACCTTCATTTTCCATTGCTGGTATGCCAGCCTTTTGGATATTTATAGTATTGCCATAGGATAGAGGTTGGGTAAGTCACTGTGAACTTGTGCAGCACTGTTGAAAGTACTCTCTTAATCACAATGCTTCTCTTAATGTGTATTTTGTCTGATTTCAGTGGTGTGTGCTTTTCCTAATATAAAGTTCTCCTATTGAAGTTGTTCAGGGGAAACTGTTCTGCATTTTGATGGGAGCAGACTTCTTTGCTGCCTTTGAAGTTACTCCATCAGAAATAGAGGGCAGCTAAAGTTAGACATGCTGTATTTTCTTCTGTGCCATTTCAGCCCTCCTCTGCTGTCACAGAACAAGGCTTTTCATAGTGAGCTTGGTAGTGTAGTGCCAAGAGGCACATGAGGGAAGGGAGCAGGACAGCAGAGACAAGTGCAGAGGAGGTGGCATTTCACCAAGGATGAAGGCAAGATGATTTCCATGATCTTGCCATAAGGTTCCAGCCCTCCATCTGAGAAGGTAATAAAGCATTTGTACCGGTACTTGTAAATATGGTAGGGCCATTGTGGCTTGAATTGTAAACTTACTGTGTATGTACTTAAAAGTTTCAGGAGCAAATCTACAGATCAGATGTTAAGTCTGAATTTGTATCAGCTGCATTAAGACAGTAATTATAATAAAATTTTAGCATAATTTCTGCTGTGAGTAAGGGAGGGCTTTTTCCTTTGTTCATGTTTTGTGGTGGTTTTTGTTTGTATTTTCTTTTTTCTTCTCTCCTAAACACCAGCAGTTAGTCAAGGCTAGAGAAATTGTTCATTACATAAGACATAGCATAGATGTCTAAGGGAAAATTAGAATATCAGTCATTTTTGCATATTTCATGTTCTACTTTTAGATTCTGTGTTGGAAAGAAGTGGGGTTTTAATGCCAAATTGGTAACACTGACTGACTTTCTCTGCAGTGGAGGCTGTTGTTTCCTGATGGAATCATTTGCATATATTTTTGCCCAGTTTTCTGCCAGTGCAGCTCATGCTGCAGGGTCTCCTGCAGTGTACAATTAATCTCTTGCTTTCATTTCGCTGAGGTTTATGGCTTTCAGCAGGGGTAGCTGGGTGAAAGTTAGTGCCTGCATTATACTGGAGATCTGCTTAAGTGATCTAATGGTTCCTCCTGGCAAAGTCTGTGAAATTATAATAGCAGAAGTAGAGAGAGGAAGGGGATCAAAGGTGGGTGGTAATGCAGGATTCATATAAAAAGGAAGCTCTATGTATTCTGTCTCTAGAGCAGAAGCTGAAGCAGCCCTGAAATGAAAGTAAGTTTAGAAAACTTGAGAAAAATAAATTATGAGGGGGTTGGTGTTCTGATTGGAGGTTGTTCTCTCAGATAAAAGGCTAGAGAACTCCCTCATACCTGAAGCAAGGAGAATTCCTTGTAGGTTTCTGAGGTGTTGTCCTGGGTATCAGGAAGAAGCAAATTCTGGAGGATTTACAGTGACTTGCTTCAGTTGTGAGAAAGGTCTTTGGAACACTTCACAAAATGAAGACACATGTGCTGAAACCTTCACTTGCAAAAACCAGGGATTTCTTCTCTCCAGCAGTAGTCACTGCCGTCTCATGAGACTGATACATTCAGTCTGTAGTCAAATGGCCTTTGTGACTTTATTTACTGTCACACAACCCTCTTCTTTCCTTGCAGATCTAGCAGGGGGTATTTGAGAAGATGAGCTGCTGACGCTCATTCACAGATGCATTAATGCCATTGCAGTCTCAGAATCAGTTGATTGTCTTTTCTCAAAAATCTCAGTATCTCTAACAGCCTAACCAGAGCTAAGCATGCTGCTGCAGATGAGCCTGCTGTATTTATCCAGTGTGTTGGAATAGTTAACCCTAATTTCATATTTAAGAATTCTCAAGCTTAGTTTGTAGGATCTAATTTCTTCTGGTAAGCATAGTAGCAGAGTACTTGAGATTTCTCCCCAGCATTATTTCTGACTCTGTGTGTGACCAGTAGGTTCTTTTGTCCAGTCACACATTACCACCATAGGTTTGTTCTCCCCTTGTTCTTAACCTTGTGAATTCCTACTCTTTTTACTATATTCAGTATGCTCTCCTTTCTTTCTTGTTCCTTTTGCTTTCTTTATGGTGCATTAAGTGATTATTTCTTTCATCCTCTGCCCAGAAAAAAGATAAAATCTGTGTTTCAAAGATTATGCCCAAAGCTACTTAAAAAAGATTTGGTGATTCAGACATTCAAAAAATGCCAGAGAAAGGCCAGCTTTAGTTTCCTGTACTCAGATTTTCATGAGCTCTTATCTTGCTGCCTGTCTGCATGTCTCTGCTGGGACAGGCAGAGCTGTGTCACTTGAAGTCAAGGCCTGTCTAGATGCCAGTGAATCTGAAAATTGGCCAGTGTACCATGTCACAGTTGTGTACCCCTCCTGCACTGATCTCTTGTCATATTCTTCATATGTAAATTGATACCCCAACTCTCAGTACAGTTTATTTGATACGTAGAATTTCTGTGTCCATTCAAGCACTAATCCAGCCAATTGTTTGAGCACAAAAGACGTAATTGTTTGCTTTAGCTTCCCTGCTGCTTTACTAAAACAGTGACCCTTTAACTTACATTTACATGATCTTTACTTTTTGCTTAAATTTTTCTTGAACTTTCACTAGACATTTACTTTAAAAACCCTCCCAGTACCATTTGGGTGTAGAATGAGCTACAAAGCAAAGAGGATTTTAAAAGGATTCATTTAGATACATAGTGTTGCCTGCTTGCTTCTTAGCTGGTTTGCTGGGCTTTGTGGTTTGGAAGAGCTGTTGTGGGGGAGTTTTGAATTGCTTTCTCTTCTAATTTCATGTTTGCATTCACAACAGGCTGCCTGTTTTAGTAGTCTTTTATATTTCTCCCCAGTGGACTATATTTCCTGTTTTCTTTGTGAACATCACCATATGTAATTGCTTTACCATTCTTGCTTTCTTCCTGAATGATTTGGGAACTATTTTGGAGCCTTTATCCAGATATACATCCCTCTCCCAAGTGTATGAGCTCTCTTATGTTCCCAGGTTAGCCCTGAACAAGACTGTTTTGAAATCCACATATGCACTTTCACATATTTTGTTTCTTCTTGCCCACCTTTCTGTTGCATTTCCTTTTGGAGTCTTGACAGCACTATTGCAATGTCTGTGCTGATGCTACAGCTGTTTGGAGCACACAGGTATCTGAGGGAAGTGGCTTTATGCTGTTATTTCAGTTATTCTTTAGCTGGTAGTCCTGATTATTGATGAAGAGCACATCTAAATATATGGTCTTTGTGGATTTGCTTGTGTATTGGTTTTTATGTTTTGGTTTGGGTTTGATGGTTATGATTTTTTTTTTCAAATGCTGCATCCAACTTAATATTTCATAAAGTAAATAACTGAATAAATGTATAACTTCTGTCATTGGAGCCTTAAATGCCTGAGGTGCTTCCTGTTTCATATTCACAGGGCTGAAGTTGCACATAATTAAAATCCTGTCATTTCAGTATGAATTATTTTATTGAATCATATTTTATTCACGTGCCTTTTCTCTTTCAAGGTTCTCTGCTATGCATCAAACACTTGCACATTAGTTGTACAGTCTGCTGTAGCAGCTTAACTTGGATTAATTTCTTATGCTTGTTAGTTTGTGAAACAGCTCTGGATTTGAGTTTTAGCTTCTGTGTTCTCCATGCTTCACTTTCTCCTCTTCTGTTTTTGTTTTTCCCCCTAGAATATTGTCTAGAAAGATTGTGTTTCCAGTAGATACTTGTATGTCTGGTCCTAAATGCAGATCAAAATTCCTAAAAAGAATACACTGTATGTGTTAGGGGATTAAATGCAGCATGGTTATTATCATTTACTTGAATACCTTTCCATTATTCACATCCTGTTATTTTCAAGGCCATATTCCATCCTAATATTCTTAATGGCAATTTCTACCAATGCAAATAAGCAAAACCAAATAAACGTGGAAGAAAAGTCACTTTTGTGACTTTTGTAGTAATACTGTCCTTGGTGAGAGAGCACTGATGAGAGACAGGGTTTTGTTTTGTCTTCCCAGGAAAGAGCAGACTGTGCTGCATGGAGTTTCTTCAGGCACTGGGCAAGCTACTGCACAGTTGAGATTATCCTGGGATGGGTCTGCCAGAATTCTTAAACCATGGACTGTAGAGCTGTGTGTGGGCATCCTTAGGCAGTTTTTAAAATAACAGGTACCAAAGTAAGTCCTCATGGGGCATAAGACATAAGCACTTCAGAAGGGTCAGAAAGCACTTGTAAATATATGACGTGGTGGCACAATAATCCTGGTTTTTCAAGTGCTTCAATTTTGCTCATCTTCCTCATGCTTAGTTCTTGGATGAGAACAATTGTTGGTTTTGCTTTCTACACAGCTTGATGTTTTCCTGGTTATGACTGTTTAACCAGATCACAGAGAGTGGTTTAACAGTGCATCTCATGCGCTAACACTTCAGTGTATTTGCAGTGGGGATATGGTACAGACACCTAACACATCTATCACCCCTAAAAAGGTGGTGTGTTCATGCACAAATGTTCATGTGTGTCTGCCCTGTAAGCCAACCATGGTAACTGGTCTTTCTAAACCACTGAGAAATTAAAAACTTGTTTTGCATGCAACTTTCAGAGCATTTTATTATGTTTGTTTACAGATGGAAATGGGATTGGGTGGAGGAGTTCTTAGCAATGTCCAGGTTCACTTACTGAAGTCAGTGGGAGAATGCAGTTCTTCAGACTCAGGTTAATACAGTTTCTGTGGGTTCAGAGCCTCCCTGCTAGGATTTTTGCTTCTAAAGTGTGCATTTTGCTTGTTTGAGGCCTGAGGACTCTGTTTCCAAAAGCCTTAGTACCTAAAGTTTTGCAGTGACTTCAGCAGTGCAGCTGCCTAATACCTTTCACTGAAAACAGCTCATGAAAAAAAACATGATTCAAAACTTATAAATTACTCTGATTTCAGTGTGCTTCAGAATATTCTGCAGTTCACTGATGCGCCTGGGCACTCAACAAGGTAAGGTGCTGCTGTGTGTACTAGCCCCAGTGCTACCAAATATTCCATAGAAGTACCATGGATTACAGAGTTCCACTCCTGCTTTTAAGTTCTGTGAATTTCTGGGAATTCGCTGTTTGTGTAGGGTTTGGCTTTTTGTTTGTTTGGGGTTTTTTTAAATCAAAAATTATCGCCACAGTGCTTGTCAAATTGCAGACTTTATAATTCCAGGTTTAGATTCCTTTTATAAATCTGAGCCTCAGTTTCCCAGTTTGATAAGTTTTCTTAAGTACTGCTAGGAACATGTTTTTGAGCCTTACTGTCCATGTGGCTTTTGTCTCAGAGCAGGAGCAATGATTTTCCTCTTTTCTCTGAGTGCAGTCCAAACCCCAGCTTTGCATGAAGCCTGGCCTGTTCTACTCTGTCATGGTCTTGGAGCAGTAAAATAGTCTCTCTGGTGTTCTGTGGGGAACAGCCTGGAGCAGAGCTGTATCTACAGCACAGAGCAGCTGTATCCTGCTTTCCTCAGAGCAGCAGAGCTCTCCGAGCCAGCCCTCTCCATGAACCAAGCTGTCCAGTGTTTGTATTTCAAATACTACCCTGACCTATACACTAGACTAAGGCTTCCTGTTCTAATATTGATTTAAGTCTTAAGTATCAGTGGCTTATTTTTTTACATTATCATTCTCTTATTTACCAGTTCCCTGGGATATGTAGAGGGCCATAGGCAGGCCTTTCTAGCAGCCAGGATGAGAGGAAGGGAAAAGCACATGAAGGACATTTATGAAAAGAGGCAGAGCTTGAATTGCCATGCAACTCACAGAGTATTTTGGTTCAGCAATCAAATTGTGTACTGTACTATTTGCCAAAAAAGAAGAAACACAGCACTCATTCTCTTGAAACCTCTCTCCTGCAGGAATTTGTTAGCTTACTTTAAGTTTCATATTATTTATAAGCTCTGACCCAGACTTCTCATTAACTGTTCCCAAAGCACTAGAAAAGGAAAGTAGAAGGACTTCCTGCTTCATGTATCTGGTTAACAGCTGTGCCTCTTAGAGGAAGGAGAAAATAGCCAGTAGTGATAAAAGCTCACCCTGCTCGCCCTCATAGGGAGCACTGCTGCAGTGTGAGCTGCCTCTCCCCAGGATCCTCACGTAGCAGCACTCACTACAGTGCTCTCAAGTGCAGCTTGCTGAAAACACCTTTATTGTGGGCAAAGAAAGGTTTACTCATCCTCCTTGCCACGCCGTTGGCTATGTATTCCCTCTATTACTTCTTGGTTTTAGTTTTTAAAAAACTGCTGGGCTGGGCTTCAAGTACAAGTGCTCAGAGGTTTTTGGGTTATTTGCTCAGATACTGCTCTGGCTCATCAGTTGTTAGTGTTGTGAAAGTGTGAGAAACCAGTTTTATTGCATCTCTGCATGCGATCAGCCCTGCAGTGCTGGGTTGCCTTCTTTCAGCAGCAGTTCTCCCTTGTGGAGCCTGTCTCTGCAGTTGAACCAGTGCTTCGGCAGCCTCCTGTCCCCAGATGAGTCTTGTTACATCAGACCATCACCTGCATAGCTGCTGGCATCCTGAAACTACATAGTCATTTTCCCCTTAGTTTTTTGTAGTTGTTCTGATCCAGTGTTCCTGAATACAAACAGTAAAAATTATAGCAATGGCTTAATATTTGTTTAATGAATTAAACTCGGAGATCTGGCTGCTTTTGGTTTGTTTTATTCTGACTTTAAGTTTATATGTTCATTAAAGGCACATTTTGGAAAGCTGTTCTCTCTGATACTGAAGACAAGGATGGTGTCTTCCAGTGCCACCAAGACTGTCCCTAGTTCACATGCTTGTAGGAAATCAGGATTTAGGATCCATGTGAGGTATGATGAGAATCCCAGGAGTTGATAGCAGGGTTTACTTATATTTGCAGATGGGGGCATTACACAAGCATGAGCCAGCTGACCAGCCCTGCCTGTGGAAAACAAAAAAAACATCTTCAGATCTTTCCATCTATGCGTTAGCAGCTGAGATTCTCTTTTCCGAAGCGGCACATACCCTCTTCAAGGAGGTGGTGGCATTCTTGCCCAAACTGTACTTTGTAAGTCAGAGCCATCTAAATGCAATTCTACGGGTTGCTGTATCCTGAGGCTTAAACTTTTCCATCTTCTCTGTTTTATAGTATTGAAAGTAGTTTACCCTGTGTGCATTTTTCAGACTTAGGAAGGGAAACCTTTCTATTCCTTCCAACTGAGGAGAATTTTAATGCACTGGGAACACTGACAGTCTCTCAGTATTCCCCATATATATATATATATATATATATATATATATATATATATATATATATATATATATGTATGTATGTATGTATATGTTAAAATAAACCCCAACCATTAGCAAATCTTCCCACTATTTACTAACACTGCATCTTCCATAAGACAAGGCCAGAATTCATAACAGTCCCTTGAGTATAAACAAAATCAGCACCCACTTTTTCTGTTAGGAAGAAAGGAGTGTAGAAGGGTGTTCTTGTATGGCAGACTGTTCCTCAGAATGTTTGATCTGTGTCCAAATGAAAAAAAGGATGCCTTTGTATTTAACTTAACTCAGTTTGTATTTGCCTGTCTAGAGTATTACACTTGTAATGACAATTATGAAATTTACTTCTCACTAAACAAAGAAATAACTACACAATGAAACTGGATCTTTTTTCAACTTCTTTTCAACGAACAGGAAATCCTCTTGACCAGCTTAGTTCCTGCCCTAGAATATAATCTGTGTGCTTTACCTCTACACATACATGCTTGCATACATCTGTGGAAGGTTGGGGGAATTAACAAGTAATCTAGGGAATTTTTAAGAATAAATTCCTAACCCTCAGCCAGTCTGTTACCTGGAATTTGTTAGCACTTCTGGAGTTTTGACAGAGAGCCAGGCTCCAAACTGAGGAGTTGTGTATTTTGAATAGCTTAAGGTAACAGGGATCAAATTGTTAGGAATGTTATGGTTGGTTAACATGACTGTTAGGAGAGTTATCTTGATGACCATAATGCTGTGCTCCTGGCTGCCTAAGTAAACATCTCTGTGTGGAGCTCCATGTGCTGCTCTCTCAGGTGACAAATCTGTTTGGGGTCTCTCTTCAAAAGCTACCTTTCTGTCTTTATTTCCTTGAAAAATAAATCTCCTATTTTCTGCAAGGCAGATACAGGGTGGTTTTATGTACATTAATTACATGGACATTATGCATTTAAAGTACTTTAGGAAGGATGTTGCAGAGAAACAGTTGGATGGAAGTGTTGGTTTGAGGGTATCAATCAGCTCAAGTCCTAGGTTCTGAGATGTGAAGTTTCAAGCTGTGCAAGACCCAGACTCTCTTCTGGCCTCTCTGCCAGCTGGGGTTGTAATAAAGGGGGGACAGAGCAGCCATGGTATATCTCTTCTCACTGAGGTGATTGTACTTCCTTCATATGGTGAAGCAGCAGAGGAAAGGAATGGAGCAAAAGGGCTTCAGAGGAACTGGCTTGTGTTAGGGAGCCTTTCCTGGAAACATAATGAAGCACAGGATGTGATAAGCATAGCTCACAGAGAAGGAAACTGCTTCAGAAGGCTGCAAGGAAAAATGCAGCATCACTTGTGGCAGACAACTTCCTGGGATTAGAATGCATTGGCTCAGGCTGAAGAAGAAAGACAATCTTGAAAGAGAGTTTTGGAAAGTTTTTATTGTTTATGTATGGAAAGCATATGTTCTTCCTTAGCAGTTGCATTTTGTAAGTCTGCATGCACTGACTAGAATTAACTGTTTATGAAGAGTGTGAAATGCTCCCTAGTGGTAGCATTTATCCACTCCCTGTGTTCTTCTAGGGAGATGAATTGCATTTCTAGTAAACATCATTCCTGGAGCTGGAAGTATCCAGGGAAAGGAGTTGTGGGTGGGCGCTTGGAAATTGCCTGGATCTGCAAAATACCTGTGTGCCACAAGGGAAAAGGGAAGCTTTACTGAGGAGCAAGGAAGAGCTCTGTTACAGTTTAACCAGGACAAACTCTCACAAGGGTGAGAACAATATCGCAATGTTAAATATCTCTAAAATGACAAGACCTGCAGTGAGACATCAATCTCACAATCCTTCACAATGCCAGGATTAATTGCACAGGATTATGATGAGAAGGTTGCCCTTCTGCCAAGCTTGTTGCCTAATGCATTTGATGTTCCCAGTACAAGCTATTGCTATGAATACTGCACAGTCACCCATCACTTAAAAGACTGAGGGACATGAATGTCTCTAGTTACTGATGTGAATGGTGGTGCTGGCATTATGAACTGCCCAATGACAAGTTGTTTTGTTCACTTACCTGCATTATGAAGTCAATGAAGTTAATATCCTTAGTAAAACATTTCTTTGAATCAGACAAAAGGCTCCAATCCAGTCTTTGATTTGAAATTTCAAAAATATTGAACTTTGGATGAGTGGATTTGCACATGACACTTCCATTATTTTGCATTCAAATTCAGGTGGTTTTAATTTACACCAAAATAATCTTTGTTGTACTTTAGAGGTAACTTTGGCCTTGCATATTTATGAAATTCCATGGCAGTTAATTCATGCTGCTGCTAGGAAGAAGTATGCAAGCACTGAAGTAGTTTAACCAAAACCAGGCAATGTGGTTTGCTGTTTTGATAACCACTATCTTTTTCCATCACAGTGAAAGTCATATTATGAACCTCTGACATTTGATGATCATTATGTCAAAAGCCTTTTGGGGTAAGTAAAGCAGACAACTTTTTTTTTAGTGCTTTCTTACTTCTCAGCTTATACTGAAAATGGAAAAGGGTAACTGATAATATTTTAAACTTTAACTCATTGTATGCTTCCATTATACGTAGTTGCAGATACCCAGAAAACAGAGACACTATGATCTGCGTTATCAAGTGACATGTCACAGATGACAGATAATTGTTAGGAGTCTTGTTACCATGATCAAATGGTTTTGTACATGAACAATGCTGATAATAGAAAGCATATTTAATTCAGAGAATTTGTAAACAAAAAAAACCCCTTCTGCATGTTTTTCAATTTGGTTTCAAGTGACTTGTCATAGCTGTAGACATTACAAAAGTGTATTTAAATGGTTATAAGCTATTCTTCTCTTACAAAATTTGATGAGGATAATCTTACTTTGTTCTTGGCAAGTTTTGTAATCACTTACATTGATAGGAATTGTTTCACCCTTCTGTAAATAATATCCTAAACGGTTACACAAAGCAATGCAACTGTTTAGAAAAGGAAATGCTGTGTCATCATAGAAATCATACGCAAGATTTAAGTTGGCAGACAGTTCTTGATGCAGGTTGAATGTTGCAAGGTCACTATGTCCTTCCTGCTTGTTATTTGCTGAAAGAAGAATTCCTGGAATTCTTGATTATGGCCAGAAACACAAGCTTCTTATCTGAAAGCCACTGTGCCTGGTGCCCTTAACATTATGTTTTAGGATTAGATCTTGATGAAAAGTGTGAAAGACCTGAAGACTCATCTTAATATAAAAGGTTTCATGCAGTTTCGTTTCTCAGACAGTTGAGTCAAATAGATTGCAAAATATCTCTTTAGCTAAAATGTGTTTCCTTGTAATAATATATTCTAAATAATTT
Source organism: Onychostruthus taczanowskii (assembly GCF_017590055.1). Lineage (NCBI taxonomy): Eukaryota > Metazoa > Chordata > Aves > Passeriformes > Passeridae > Onychostruthus > Onychostruthus taczanowskii. Next base: position 11,430,842 of record NW_024499240.1, on the reverse strand, counting down.
TTTTAAAGCAAACAGTGGGGAGGAAAGTCGTCAACCAAGTGTCCCTCCCTTTTCCCTGGGTTTATGTGTGGAAGAAATACATCTGTGGCTCTGTATTCATATACCTGAGACCAGAGAATGAATGTTTCTTAGGAATCTCCTCCAGAACAGCATGTGTTACACACCACTGCTGCTGTATTCTCAGAGCCTCACAAGCTTAGGAAATAAAATGTACTTCCACTGCTCTTAGGATTATGGTTTCCATCACAAGCCAGGGAGCAGTTCCAGAGGCAGGCTCTGAGAGCAGGCTCAAGTGTTGCCAGCAAGCTTGGAACACATGGTGCCTCTTTAGAATCCCTTCTTGGAGAAGAAGAAGCCTTAAAATAGACTCCTTTTCTTTAGCACCATATGTAAGCTATTATCAATCAAAACTTTTCCAAACTCATTGTTTAACTTTCTATACAGAGAACCTTCTCAAGCAAAAGGGAGCCCCCACCTTATGAAATGCAGAGGAAATGTGCTCAAAACAAAGGAGGAGTCCTCCATTTTAAAACCCAGAGAAAGGTTTAGAGGTACAAGCAGAAAAAGGGTTTTATGGTTGTGTTTTATATGTATTTTGTATCTCTAGCAATGTGCCTCTTGAATCTAAAAGTATAAAATTGCACAATGCCATCCTGAAGAAGAGGGTTCTGTTGTTCTGGTTCTATTTTTTGCTGTGTTTTATAAGAAGCTAGTCAGTGGCTCACTGAAAGCATAGTTAACCCCAGTAACACCAAATTTTCTTGTTTCTTTAAGCACAAAGCAAGCTCTTCCTTTGCCTGCTCAGCATGAAAGCAGACAGTTTATGAAGCACCAGCTCGCTCACACTTGTTTGTGTAGTGTGAGCAGCACAGAGCAACTGAACTCTGCTGAGCTCTGGGCAGTACCCATGGCCCCCACACAGCGCCTGAAGAGCAGTTCTGGGCATGGGACAGAGCTTTGGGACCTTCAAAGGGATTTTCAACCCTCTGTAACTATTGCTGCTGCACTTTTTTTCTTCATGGTTGTGGCAACAGTGTTTATTTCTGTCTTGGAGGCTGGCTGCAAGGGAAGCAATTTCAGAGGCATCAGGTAGATTAGAATGATTTCTTGCACTGTTGTGTAACCATCACTTATCTCTTCTAGACAAAACTTGCAGTGCAAACATGATATTACCTCCTCGGGGAAATTGTAGCTGAGTTGCAAGTTTAGGCTTTGGAAAAAAAACAGAAGTATTTTGGACCATCGTTTCTTCTTTCTGCCTTTAGTCCTGGCTTTTTTGGAGGTACATGAATCCCCAGTACATTAACTTAGTGTCTTTGAAAGCTGTGTTGCTACAAACACAAAGCATATCCTTACGTGAGCTGCTGTGCCAGAACAGGGCAGAGCTCCCATGAGCTGTCTTCTGAAGTTACCAGGGGCAGTCTGGTGAGGCCATTTCCTGGAAGGGTGTTCTGATCACATCTATGAGTTTCTAGGATGAGGTTTCTAGGTAAATGCTAGGATTTGAGTCTATATTGCTTCTGACATGCAGAATTGACATGCAGTCTATATTGCTCTTCAATATGATCTCTTGTCTATGCTACATAGAGTGAAAATCAATAAAAATAATAGACAGGCTTTCTCTGCACCTAATAGGTGCTCAGACCCTCAGACTCTACGTGATTGACCCATGCTGGAAAATAGAGTGTGTTTGTCTGCCACCTGTTTTGGACAGAAATATATATATCAATACTCAGATCAGCTTTTAGCTGTGAGGACAGAAACTGATCTTACACAGTACAGGTCACTGAAGCTGATAATTGCTAGCAAATATTTCAAATGTGCTCATGCATGGGGGGGCCTTAAAATCAGGGGTTTTTTTGTTTTGTTTTGTTTTTTCTTAAGTACAAAACTGGGCTAGGTGCTCTTGGAAGTCTCAGAAGATATCTGAACAACTTTGCATGTCCAAGCCCCTGATCTCTGGGTAGGGCAGAAGGGACTTGTGCTTCTGTGTTCTGTGGTTCTGGGCTTGGCCTTCAAGATGTTGTGATGTCAGCTGGGACTTCGGAGTTTAGCTTCTGTGAAGTGGCTTTTTTTTTTCTTCAGCTGTTTTATTGAGAATTGATGTGCCAGTTTTCAGCTTTTTGATGCACAAAGTAAAGCTGTTAATCTTATTAGTACAGTTTTATAAATACTGCATTAGTTTCCAAAAGCCACATATAACAACTCAGGATGTATTTTCTAAAACTGCTCAGCAAGCAATGCCTTTGAGACTGGTGTGATTTATGAAGTAATCTGTGTGTATCAACCAGCTCAATTCTTTCAGTTCTTGATAGATGGTTACTGAGATTAGTTATATGTGCCTTATGATCATCCAGGAAATATGCCTAGTCCAGGAGAAGGGCAAGAGGTGTGATAGGCTCTGTGCCGAAAAGCTTCTGGCTAAATTCTGCCATACTTTCAATGCAATGTCCTGTTACATGCCAGAAACTGTCTATACTGCAGTTGGGAACAGCATTTTAAAAATAAAATTGAGGTTTTCAAGTTCACACCAATGATTGGCCAGTTTAATTGTGACTGCATAATAGTGAGTTGAGAACTGAGCCCCTTAAATGAGTAAATGTCATTGCTTTTGGAAATAGTGAATAACCAAAATAACAAATCTGGTCAGTGGAGAGCATCTACTTCCAGAAAGCTAAAATGGGAGAATAATTTGAAGTGAGGAAGTTCTTTAATACATTACTTTGAACAGCAGCCCAGTTAAAAAAATTGGATCAGATTCACAAATCAAAATGTTGCATTTTTCCACAAAGCTGGATCTCTGCAAAGAAAAGCAGTGACAGCTTCAGAGTACCTGTTTTCTCTCAAACTCTGCTAGTCTTTTGAAAACTCCAGGGCATGCTACATTTTAGTGCAGATTTTTTGAGTCCCTGCAGGATTTCACTAAATTAGTAATACTCCCTACAGGGATTTTTTCCTTTCTGATTTCTGCTCTAAGCAGTTAAATAAAACAGCGGTTAGTTATGGGAGCTCAAGACTGATGGTAGAGCACATTGTGGAGGTGGGCTAGCTGGGGGAAAGTACAGATGTCCAGGATGTGGTTCTGGCCATCCTGTTTGTAGTGCCTGTGCTCTGAACAGCAGTGCAGGTCAGCCTGGCTGGCTGCTGTGGCTGTGGGCAGCATTGCTGGCTCCTCGTGCAGGAGAGCACTGGAGAGAGCTGTGGGGGCATCTCCCAGTTTCAGTGACAAAGCTGTGCAGAGAGCAAATGGCACAACCTGTGCTGAGTGAGTTGCCAAATGTGCTCCCAGAATTAATCTTCTTCATCCCAGAGACATTTAGAACACTGAGGGGATGGCTTAGACTATTGACCTGGAGCTGGAAGTTGTCCTCTGAATAATCACTTCATCTCTGGCACCAGCTAAGGGTATGTGTTGTAACCTTATGGGACTCTCTTATTAAACTAGTTGGAAGGGGAGTGTGAGTTTTGTTTGGCTTTTTTATTTTTCCCAATAATACTAATAGGAGTTGTTCCAGGTCTTTGGCAGTTGCCTCTCTCAAGTATAAATATTGCTTTGCTGATACTTCTGTGACATCACCTTTTTTCACTGCCTACTCCACCTTGGACTTCCCAGTACAAGAATGAGTCTGTCTGCTTGAGATATACTTGTGCACCTTTGTGGAAGCACAGAAGAGTTTGTGGGTCGCAGATGGTATGGATAGGTTTAGTATAACTGAGAGACTTGTTTGATGTGCATCAGAGAGTAATAAAAAAAAAAAATCAAGCTCCTGTCTTTGTCTTCTAATCCTATCCTCATTGGAGTTCCAGACAAAAGAAGGTACTTAGCTGAATCTTGATAGACTGCACAGCACATAAAAATAGACAAGATGGGTAGCTGTAGTAGTGGAAATCACAGATTTACACTAACCAGCACATTTTGGACAAAGCCAATATCCTGACTTTCAAGTGGCCAACATGGGTGACTTCCCCCCCTGCCTTGGGCATAGTTTTTTATACTGGACAAAATGATCATTTTGTCTATGGATTATATACTTTTCTTTAAGCTTTTATGTATCTAATATTTTTGAATGCTTATCATTAGTCTCTATATTTTTGAGGCCAGAAATACAATTTCAAAAGGAGGAAGTAGTTTGCTTGTTGGGCAGCTGAAGCCTCTGTTTTGCGGCAATGCTCTCTACACCAGGCATAGCTGATAGTGGTGCTCAGTTTTTGCCGTTTCAGTCACTGTACCTTTTCCACTTTCCCAGCTGAGATATTTAGGATTCTTATCAAGCCTGCCATTACATAGGAATAAACAGAGTAAGAAGTATTTTTATAGAGGTGTTGGATCTTTAACGAAGTTAAAATTTTTACAGATGTGTTTATCCAAGTTCCCTAGCATGTAAACCCTTTGATTGTTTAGTTTATTGAGCATCTCTAGGTTTAGGATTGACTCATCCCTGTATTCAGTCACATGGCCAGATGCCCAGAACTGTTGTTTTGCAGAAGTAGTGGTTTACAGTACTGCTCCAGCATTGTGAGGGCTTGTTCTGTCCACATCTGCCTACAAGTAAGTAAAAAGCCAGCTGTTTGCAAGCTTCCTTTTGTCATGTGTCCTGTGTTAAGGACAGTGTCCCACTGACATGCCACTTCCACTCAGGGCCACCTGTTTGTCTGCATGGATGGTAGCTCCTCCCAGTAGTGATCTCAACTGGTTTTTAGTTAGAATAATAAATTATTTGATGTGACTTTTGCTGTCTTTAGGAGAAATTGCTTGCTGTACTACTTGAAAAAAAATCATGTTTGCCCTTTTTTTTTTTTTTAACTTCTTCACTCAAGACTGTTTCCAGACAATTTGCACCTTTATCTACTCTTGCTTATATCTGCAGGAATCACAAGTAGCACCATAGGAAGCAATGATGTCATTTGACAATGTTAGGAAACATGGTAGTAAGGTGTGCTCTGCAATGTCATCTTCTTGCCAAAGCAACCTGTGTGGGCATTGATATCTCTGTGTATCTTTCAGTCTGATCCTGTGAAGTGCTTTTGCTGCACTGGTTGTAAGTGAGATCCTGTGAATGTGAGTTTAGGTTGTGCAAGACCCCTGCATATCAGAAATATGAATTAAACTCCTGTGTGCCTGGTGCATCATCAACACAAAGTGAAATGGGTCAGGTTAATCCACCATGAGGCACTTGAGCAGACTGGAGTAATACCCAGTATATGGGCTGTCATTCTTTTACCATTATGGAATCATACTTTTGTGGTTTCTGTAGCTGTTTGCTGTTTATTATTAGTTTTTTAATTTGCAGAACAATGAGGAAGACATTGACTCAAGTAATGTATTTCTACTCATCTGTGCAGATTGAACCTTCTTGATCACAATTAATCTTGCTCTTTATCTTTCAGCCATAAGATTTAGATCTCATCTTAGGAGTGAGAAAAATACCCACAACTGGGCATACATTTGCACTCACTGTGGCAGTCAAATGATAGGAAAATGTGGCCATTATGACATATGAAAGAGCAGACACAACAGAAATGACATCTTCTCTTTTTCAGTCCCTTGATAAAAGCATGAAGGCAGTACAATCCATCTATCACTGTTGTCCTGGGAGTTTATAGCCAAGCCTCCAGGTTGTAATTGCTAATTTTGTGGCAAGAAATCACAGCTATTTTTGCTTACATAATCCTCAAGCCAGTCAGGTTTTTTAACTGGCTTTTCCTCATCCCTACTTCTACCACTGTAAATTAGAGCAGTCTTGAAGCTGGTTTGGTGGTACATTTACTGCATGTATGGCCGTGGTTGACTGGAACACTTGTCCTCTGGATTTAATAGGAAATGTTTTGAGCCAAAGAGGCTAGGCTGTATAAATCCAGATCTAAAAACATACTGATAACTTTTGACTAAGTAGGAACTCTACAGAGATCACCTGACTTTTCCAAAGAGGTGTCACCAACGAGGAGTCATCTGATGGTCTCTGTTGATGCAAATGTCAGAAATACCAATAGAACTTGTAGAACTTCCAAATTTAAGCTTTTCTTTCAAGTACACACATTTTTCTGTGTTTCAAAGGAGGCTGTTACTGGTTTTTTATATGCACTGAAAATTTAGAGTAGTTTTACTGCTTGTAAAAGAAAAAAAAAAATCATAAAGAAGCTGACAGCCATAGCCAAGAAGTACATAATGCAAAGTGCTTGTCCAAACACATTCCTTCTAACTTACACCACATCCTGTTAGTCCTTTAATAGATCTTGTATGAATGGATAAAGCAGATTAGAGGGTCACCAACACCCCAAGCTATTTCAGAAAGACCTTAAACTAGAATTCTACCACCCAAACTATTCATTGGATTTGACTATAGTGAGAGTGTGAATGCAGGTCCAACTTTGGACATTTTTCTCATTCCTTAGAGATCTGAAATAAGACTGAAAGATTCTTAACTTCAAAGCAAAACAGACAAAAAGGATTTCTTTGGGTATGTTTAAATAATACTTACACTGAAGTGATTGATTTGGGACTGCTAGTAAGGCTAATTCTTGTGATTAAAATCAATGTCTGAGAAGGAGCCCTGTCCAGTGTATGAGAGGAAATAAACTCTTAGCTCAGGCTGGAGTCAGAAGTTTGGTCTTGAGTAGACAAGATCTATGCTGGGATCAGTCTCTGCCCAAAATGAGCTTTCCCTTGGGGAGTTATGATGAGGTCAGTCAGGCAGCTGTGTGATAAGCAAACTCACTTCCTATCTGTCTGAATAGCCATATTTCCCTGGGCTATGTCTCCACCATCTAAATGTGGCAGGAGTAACTTTGTGTAGAATAAGGAGTGCAAAATAAGTTCTGCTCAGGTCCTTAGAAATATCTTTTGTGCTTCTTCCTCTTCATTCCCCCCATTCCCCAAATTCAGTTCAAGCAATTTATCCTCTCCTTTTCTGAATGCATTCTCCTCATTTACTTTGAGATGTAGCCATCAGATGGTCACAGAGCTGTGTGTGTTTATCACTGCAGCATTTGAAAGTATGTCAATGACTTGCAGATGCTCTACGGGCTGTAACCAAACTTGGCTGTGTCCGTTTTAACATGCACATGACAAAACCACACTGGCTCTGGACAGGCCTCAGTGTAATAAACTCTCTAGGTTCTCCTCCTACATAAACACTTTTATGCTCTTATTAATTAGAAACAGGAGTCTGTTTCTTTCAAAGTTCATGTGATAGCTATCGGGCCAAAGAATGAGGTACATGCAATATCTGAATGGTAATGTGTTGATAATACTGCCAGGGATCTGAAGTTTATTTTTTTGGGAAATACATGTTTATGAGTGTGTTTGTGTATATATGTGTGTGTATATATCTATAAAAGTTAAACAGGCATAAACAGTAAAGTTCCTGGAATATTTGATGTGGTGTATTGGCAGTTAATTCATTTCAGTATATATTTCACATGACATATTATTGACCTTAAACTTTAGTGAATATTTTCTTGCCCTTATATCTTAATGTCTTTCAGCACAAACAGATCTTGAAGCTGCTTTATGAATTGGCAACAGCACTGCAACTTACTGAAATAAAAATATAAGAGCAATCTGGTAATGATTATATAAATCTCCACTCAGAAAGGTCTTTAGGTTGGCTGTAATTAGGAGTATATAGCAGTAACTTCTGTTTTATAGCACTGTTTCGTAATATGGCAGTATTTGAACGTGAGGTCTCTTAAATAGCTCTGGCCATTTTAGCTTTAGAAAAATGGGGAATTTTAACTTTGTTACTGATCATTTATTGACAGATAAACTTGCACAAGTAAGTGAGGACATGGTCTGATTACAACAGTCCAATTACCTGAGTAAATTTCTTCAGGAACTTCTTACCTGCTGTGCCAATCAACAAATAATTTTCAGAATTTCCTTTGGTTATAAATCACCATAAATTGTACCTTTCTGTGCACTGGTGGTGGTACAGAAGCCAGGCAAGAGGATGGAGAGAAAGCAGATGGTAATGAAGAAAGCCCCCCTTGGCATGAAAGGTTGTGTTTGCAAGTTGCAGTGATGATGGAGGTAATGAACAAGCAGAGATTTGAGGCCCTTAGAAGGCCCATCTCTTGGGGCTGTAATGTTATTGGAGAATAGTGGGAAATTCAGATAAATGTTGACAAAAATTCCCTAAGCTTACTGAAGAAGCCAGAAATGTTGATGAATTACACACTAGATGATGCTGACTGCTTCCTAAAGACACAGCCTGGCTTAGCACATCATCGAATCTGCTTCCCTTCAAAATCTCATCAGCAGTCTCAATCACTTTCCATCTCCAATTTATACCAATTTAAACTCCCCAAGAAGAACAGTTTAATATTTTCTTGTTTAAATTTTCCTTCTCATCAGAATCCCACAAGTCTTGCTGCTTTTGTCCTGCTTTGTGTGAAAAGAGCAGTAATTTATCTCAAGTGAACTTTTCAATTTAATTTTTTTAAAATTACTTTGTGTCTTGAAAGGATTGTGTGAGTTTTCTCAAAGTCTTTAAAATTCAACCTATTCTGGTTTTTGGGAATATTATTCCTGAATGTTGTAATTTGTAATTCACCTCTGTGCCTCTTCAGGAAGATGTTAAAATGGCTGCTTCAGGTAGTTGCTTGGGAGCTCCTTTCAGAACCTTGCCTTGCTGTACTCTGCCCACCTCTTATATGAAGGGGATAATGCTGTCAGTTCACTGCCCTTCTCTTGGCTGTAATCACGTACATGAAAAAATATGTAAAAATACAGCAGGTTCTTTCCATGTTGCTGCTAGCAGATTGTATGTCTTTCCCATCTTTTCCTCTCTCTTTAGAGAGAAAATACTCCACGTATATTCTGGAGACCAGGACTGTATTTTGACTGTGTGATTAAGAAATGCCAGCTGTGTTATCACAACTCAGTTTAAGGTTTTCCTCGTCTGGATTGTGGCATGTATGAACTATAAATGCTTGAAAGTGAGCTATTTGTGAAGCTATAAACCTGGATCAGAAGATTCCAAGTTTGGTTTCTGCCTCTTCTGAAGTTTTTCATGATCTTGGATGAGATGGTTTCATTTGTATGGCCCTCCTGCCTCCAGACAGTAAGGACTGACTGGTCTGCTTTTCATCCAATGCTTTCTGCACACGTGTGCTCAGACCCAAGCACCAGGGCACTCAAATGTGAACATGCCTTTATTGATACTGAAGTGCTAGATTAATTCTGTGTTTGTACAGCGCCTAGCAGATGAAAAGCAGAGCATCATTTGGGGCTTCTAAGTACTATGGTGATACAAATAATGATGGTGCATTTTACCATATAACAGAGACAACATGCATACTCAGGCAGTGAAGTCTGTTTTCGATAATTAGCTGCATAGCAGATTGGAGAGAATTGCAATTAGCTATAATCACTAATGAAAAAGCATGACACTTTGACAAGGAAACAATTTAGGGGATTAATCTGCAGGATGGATGTTGATTGTGATTTCTAAAGGAAGTAAAAAGGTCAATACTGATACTAGAGTTTGTATGGCATTAAGATAATTAGATTGAGGTATCTTTTATTTTGAAAAGGTCTTTAGTAGCAAAATAATATTAGTTCTGCAAAAATTGTCTTATACTGAGGCTAAAATATGATTAGTGGTATCAGTGCAAAAACTCATGCTGGATAGAAATCATTTGGCAGGAGCTTTATATATTGTACTGCTGTTGGGACATTGACCTCTAACTGCTGTAAGTGGTAATTTTTAAAATCTTTTAAAATATCAGGGTCTGTTTTTCCAGTCAGCTTCTATACTGTTGCTCCACTGTTATTTAAATAAATGTCTGTTCTGTGCAAACTGCAAGAAGATTAAGCATTTCCTGAAATTGCTGGTTAAAGCAAAAGAAATACTGCATTTTAACTTGGATTGATTCTGTTTGCCATTTGTCCCTGGTCCTAGTGGAGAACTGGAGAGAGTGGCTTCCATGTCTAATGCTGGATGGCAAATTAAAGCCCATGTGTCATTAGGGTTTTGGTTTTCTTTTAAATTCTCAGCCGAACCAGTGTCTGAACAGCTCTGTATCTATTCTCAGTCCTTTCCATCAGCATCAAAGCACAATCTTTTCAACAAAGCATCTGATTCATGAGGCAACCATACAGGAGTTAAATTAGGAAAGGAGTGTGCCATATGTGGCCATGTTGGATTCATCGGTTGTTTGGAGAAGGAAAGGTAGTGGGTGTTTGATGCAAATCTCTCCAGTGAAAACACTTCACAGCTCACATCATTTCCTGTGCTGGGATGAACTTGGGTGAAAAAAGCCTATTTGTCATCTTTAATGACTTGCTTTACCCTGTGTCTACTTTCATCTTGTTAATTATGTACAGAACAGATTCTGCAAGAGCAGCGTCTTTGCACTCAGTCAGGACCCACCAAAATAATTTCCTCACAGGAAATTCTCCAGAACTTCATATGCCTGTGCTTGTGACTGGCATCTTCTGACTTAGAGGAGAATGGAGATCAGTGAGTACCAGGAGAAAGGATGATATTTTTGCTTTTCAGCATCTTCTTTAAGCTCTACCCTGACACTAGGAGAATGACAGTAAAGCACATGTCAGCTCCATAACCTCTAGTTTGAGACCTGAAAGCCTTTTCTCAAGGTTGTTTTATAACCCTGAAATTAAATTTAAAATGTTACATTATTAAAGACTGCAGAATGACAATGTCTCCCTTATGCTTCCAGATTTCTTGTTCCACCACAGCACCCTGAGCACCGCAGTCAGGTGAAAGCCATCAGGGCTCTGATATGTTTTCAGCCAAGCTTGAGATGCATCATCCCAGTCTGAAGGGTACATGGCACTTACAGCACTGGAAACACACAGCATCTGGTGGAAATCAGCAAAGTAACATTTACTCAGCCCTTTGTGCAATGGTCCTGTTTTCCTCTTGCTTGTAGAATTTATTATTTCTCTAAAACATGCTGCCCTCTATTATAATTATATGCTTCTATATGACCCCAGGGTCACACACTTCTGGAACATGAGTCTAGCTGTACTGACAGCAATATCTGCTGTCATGCTGGCAGCAAAATCCTCTGTTGGTGACACACCTACATCTCAGAGTGAGCTAAACCAACAGATTTCATTAGTATAGGCAGCAAAGAAAAAGCTTTCTTCTGTATTCAATGAAATTCCATAAAGATGAAGGGCAAGGTTAAAGTGAAAACTGAGTTAAAACAACCATTCAAGGGAGAAAGGAAGCTGGTGCCAAAAATACTTTAATAACCTTTTTCTGCTCCAGTGTTTGTACCCAAGTAACCTCTTAACTTCTTAAGCAAAATACTATATTTGTTGTCTACCATTCAAACACTTAGGGGAAGCATTTAGTCTCCCATTTTATATGTGCTGTGATACAGTAATGGGATTTGTGTACCAATGACAAATCAATGTGGGAATAGTATCCCGTCCAGAGAAGCTTTGAACTTTTCCTTCAGAACAAAAAGAACAAATGAAGTAACAAATCTGGTTTCTATAGATTTCTGCTTCATGATTTATGCAAACTTTGACTTTTTTATAGTTGCAAATTTAGAAGAGTAGCATTCCAACTATGTTCTCTGATGTCAAAAGCTGTTCCCTCAGCCAGATGCTGAAGATAGTGTCCTCTATTTAGCTGCCGGTTTCCTCTTAACTCTGAATTGCCCATTCCTCTGTCAACTTTGTTTGAAATCTGCTAATAAATTTACAAGTCACACAGGACGTGAGCGTACATACACAAAAAATTACTCCTCCATTGTGACTGTCACAGTCCCATTTCCTTTGGGAAGCAGCTGATTAACTCAAAACAGAACTCCTTGAGCTTCCAGGAGGTGCTTTGTAGCCAAGGGCTAGACTTTCTCACACAGTTTGGCAAATTTGGGCTCTCATTACCAGTCAGCGACAGGTCAATCTTTTTTTTTTTTTTTGTTTGTCTGAAGTCTGGGTTGCAAGATGTATGGTGGTGTACAGAGAACACCTCTGTGCTTGTTGAAATAGGTCCATATCCTGTGACACAGACTTAATGAAAAACATGGCTCCAAGAAAAGTGTGGATTCTGACAGGCCATCCTTCCCACCACATAGTGGGCTTGTAACATGATTACATCCTGATTTGTAGTCATTTGCCTTTCTTGTTTTAAAATTCCATTTTCTCTCCAGGTAAGATATTTTCAGAACTTTCTTATTGCTATCACAAGATTGTGCTAAGAATTAAGAGACTTTTGAAAGTTGTAAGCTCTGCTATCAGTTATATCCAACTGAGAGTCTGTTTGCCCTAGCATCATAGAGGAAGATGTAAAGTATTAATTTATTAACTGTGTTTAATCTACTAATATACACCATTCTAGCAGGGCAAATATAGATTTCTTCCTTATAGTGAGGCCTATGGAACGTCATCCAATTCCTGTACTCCTGATTCTGTGCCTCTGAAAGGAAAGACTCAAGCTTTTCTGCTCGATTATTCTTTTTCCTCTCATTTGTCCCACTCATCCTTTTTCTTTTTCTTGGCCATACCAACACTTTCACTACTAGAGCTCTGTTGCTTTAACAAAACAAGTGGGCTAAGGATTGAGGCATAACTGCACACTGCTTTAGGGATACCTTCATGTGAGTGCAGTCACATGTGAAAATGGCACATGAAAGATCTCACTGGTTTCTCTCACAGGTTAGGTTATTCTGCTTGCTTTACAAAAAACACCTCAGCTATGACATCCATCAGAAAAGCTGAAAGAGTAACAAATCTCTTATAAACATCCACTGCAAACTCCACACAAATACCTCAGCCTTCTGGGCTAATCCCTGCACTAGACATGCGAGCTCATAGGGGTGCAGCTCTCTGCATTTCCAGACCTGTTTCTTGTAAGAATAACCTGATTCACAAGGGCAGAAGCACATGAGAAATTTCCTACTAGCCCTGACAGCAACATCCATCGTGCTGGTGGAAGGACACAGTTTTTGTTGGTCAGTGATAACCTCTCCCAGAGTTTGTAATCTTTAACGCTCAGATGAGGCTACTCTGGAGGGCCCAGAAGTTTGCTGCTGCCCAGTAAAACTCTGCTCTGCAGGAACTCATGCAATTGGAGATCTGTCTGTGTAATTCTCTGGGAGTTTGTCTGGATGTTATACAGTAATCTGTTCCACATCTCTGTTTGTAGGAGACTGTCAGGGCTTTTGTATTCAAGATATATAGCTGCAGTTCTTGCAATCTGTTGTGTCTCTGCACTGCTCTGCTGACTGCCCCGTATGCAGATGTGGAGCCTCCTTTGTTAAGAGCTACTTGGTAAGAAAAAGTTGCTAATTTTTTCTGTCTTGCATTATCAATCATAGCTACAACTAAGTTACTCATGTGTGGCTTAAATATTACTCAGAAGTGCTTTTTTGTTAACACTAGACAGATGCCTCTGGAAAATCCTGACATCCCTACCTGTCTGTAGTGTAGGACTTAAGAGTTCTGGAGAAAAACTGTAGAACAGGGTCTGAATGGCAAAATGCCTTGGTACTGTTACAAACACTGCAACAGACTTACCATGGATAGATCATTTTGCCTCTTGGGTTCTCTGTTCCACTGTGCCCTTGTGTCAGTTTAGACCAAGATTTCTGAGGAATGTGGTCCTGTATTATATATGTTCTCTGACTTATGCCTCTGCCTTAATGCAGTTAATTAATACTTTTTAGTCACTGCAAATAAGCCACAGTCCAAAAGTGTTTAGCATTATTCCTTCAGTGATACATCTCTAGTGGTCACAGAAAAGCAATGTTAACTTCAGTTAAGAGATTTGCCAGAAATATTTTTGCCTGTTTGTTCAGTCCATCATTTTTCCCATGGAGCTGCAAATGACACAAAGCATTCTCACTACATCCTTCAGGGTGAGTAAACACATACCTTACAGTTTTGGCCCTTGTTGTAATTGGAGGCCAGCTCACTATAAGCTGTTAAAAAGAGAGGGTTTTGACACACGTCTATCCTACCTTGGCACTTGAGAAAATGGGATTAGTGAGTTCAGTGGCTCCTGGGCCAAATTTAGGACTGTTAGGAATGGGTGCAATTCTTAAGTGAAGTCATAGTTACTGGTTACTGTCTTTAATTTAACAGAGTTCATTATTAGAGTGCAGTAAGGAGAAGTCTGAAAATTAAATGGCTTGGTTATTAACAGGTTAATGGCTTTTAAACCTAAATTTTGTGTGTCATTAATTCATATGTTATCTCAAGGTTACTGTGATTTGATGCAGGTGTACTTCAGAGCAAGAGTTTTGTCCTCTGCAATAATCTAGCTATGACAGCCCTGAAAAATGAGACCACAGTGGTGTCTAATGTATGAACACTATGCTAGAAAGCAAGTGTGTAGAAAGCTGATACAAAGTGTGAAAATGTAAATCAGGTGCCTGCCAAGCCAGGACATGTGTGAAACAAATGTTATCTCAGTGGTGCTGACAGGTGTTGGCAGCAGCCAACAAGGGGGTTTCTGCTAGTGCTTGGTAGTTAGATCTTTCTGCTAAGTGAATCCCAGGTCTTGTTTTTCCACGTGGCCAGCTTCTGTCTTTTTATTGCTTTTGCATAACAACACATAGGTAATATGGTGGAGTGATTTGTTTTAGACTAGTTCAGGCCTTGCAGCCCCTGGAAAGAGATGTCCTGATTTCCTGCCTGCTTCTGGCTCCCTGTGTAAACCTTGAGAGTTCACCATCCTTGCAAGAAGAGATAAAGGGGTGGCGGTGACTGAATGCTGAAATTAAGTAGGAGTTGTGTTAAATCTCCAGTCCTTATGTTGTGTTGCTCTAGAACATTTTTTTTCATATAAGTTTTCTTGCATTTGGCAAGGATTGAGATGTACAGGTGTCATTCTGTTACCTAATGGGGTGGAAGAGATTATACAGGGAAATGCAGGGTGTGAATGTTGGTCAAAATTACCAGAGCACTGCATACAGCAACCCTGGCAGGGACTGGGGCCATCTGAATGAGCAGGTGCATGTGCATTTCCAGTGCAATTCTGCAGCTCAGTGGAGTGCTTGTGGGACATATAAACAAGGAATGTCTTGTGGTTGTAGAGAAGACATTAAAGTTATAAACAGCTTTAGCAAAATCATTCCACATTGTAACTTGCCTGGCTCTTTGGTGTCCATGCATTGAAAAGTCAGTTGGACACTTGGAATACATGTAGAAAATAAATGTTTTTTGAGACTGGGGGAGGACTTGAGGGTGAGGTGTTTAAGGCTTACTGTGTTTCAGTTTTAATTTAGAGATAACTTGTTTTCTACTAACAAATATATAACTGGGGAAGGTAATTCTAGCAGCCCTTAGTTTAGTAGAGGATTATATATAGCATCTAATATTAGGAAGCTAAAGCTAGACAATTTCAGTGAGGACTAGATCACAAGATTTTAGCTGTGAAAGACCAATGTATTTTACATGTAATGATGGTCAGGTGAGAAGTATCTGGAACTAAATTTCCTAAATACCTATACTAGTATGAAGGTATATAGATGGAGAAAAGTACTAGAAAGTAGAGCAATAAAAGATTATTACAAAATCCCCATACAAACAGGAGATCCCAGATGGGGCTTTCTCAACATGAGAGGTACAGTGTTTATCCTATGTGTCTAGACATAGACTATTCTCTGCTGTGCGTGTCTCATTGGGTGCATGTTCTTGTCTGTGAGGGCGTGACTGCTGTTGTTGGCTTATTGGATAGTTCCTTCTTAGGCTGTTACCTGCCTTTCTGCTTGTTGCCTTCCAGTTCCCCTGTTCAGCTGACCAAAAATATTCCCTCATTTCTGTAGGTGTGTATAGCTCTAATAGACAGTTCATGTATTCATAACAACAGTGCTCCCCTCTACTCAGTTTAATTATTTATTGCAGAAGGCTGCAACCTTTCATATTCCCCTAAACTGCCAAAAGAAATCCATTAAAATGCCATGAAATCAGAGTGAATTGACTCCTTTTGATATCCTCGTAAGTCACCTTAAATGTCTATAACATTGGCTAGAGAGAGTTGACAGCGTAAAGGAAGCCCTTATGAGCTCTCCTAATAAAGAGCTGCACCAGTTTCTGCTGTGTGTGAATCTAACCTTTTGTATGAGAATCTGTTATAATTTTTTCTAGCTGTACCACAAGGCCTGGGTCCTGTGAACATGTACAAATTATTTTACTTGCTGGTTGGTGCCATTGCTCTGTGATTGTCTGTCCCCATATTTAAACAGAATAAGATTACAGAAGGCATTGCTGAATGAAGAGCTGTAAAAATCTGGGCAATCCAGGCTCTATTTCCTGTAGAATTAGAGGACCCATCCAAGTCATCTACAAAAATGTCCAAGGTCATTATTATGTCTGTTATGTGATCTGATGGATCAACACTCGCACACACACAGAACTATGTATTCCATACTGTTTAACAGTCTCATTTTACCACAGCTTTTTCCATGGGCACCAGGCTTTGTCTCATGAGGCTGTTTACACTGGGAGCAATTTTAAAAGGCTACTGTTAGTGTTGAAATAAAGATTATTATGTTTTTCTTCTTATGGCAAGACCCTTCTAGCTTCAGATTTAAAAACCTTAGGCCCAGATCCAGTCTCCCCAATGCTTTTGCTGACAGCTGGGATAGGCCTTCAGTGCTCTCATATTGGCCCAGTACCTGGTAAGTCCTTGGCTCCTCCATTTTCTGGTGTTTTCTGCAATAGATTAGATGATACAAAAAACTGCCTTGGCTTCTAGTTGCAACTTCACATATGGTGAAGTGAGCTCAGCACTTAGTTATGGGGCCTTTTCCTCGATCCTCCCTCCTGGTGACAATTCCAAAAGCTTATTTGGAAAATTGAAGTGGAAAATAGGAAAAATTGAAGCAAGTACTGGAGATCTCAAAGCATGTAGCTCTTGACACAAGCATATGTTAAACAGAAAAACATCTTCAAATCATCTCTGAGAACTCACAGAAGAAAATATGATGCATGAGTCTTGTTCAAATGATGAAGAATCTGGAATGTTAATGCTCTGAGCTAATTTGGAGGCATCTGAACTGGCCTGATATAGAGACAATAGCATGAATGAGAAAGATTAAAACCTATCAGTTAGCCAGCATTTGCTGGAAACACAGACATTGAATGAAGCAGTAATGGAGCCAGTGGGACAGGAAACATCTGTCATACTGCCATAGTCAGCATTATAACTGAAAAGGGCCTTACCTTGCAGTCTTTGTTAGGGTGGGCTGAAGAATTATAGGTTGAACTATACGTAGTTAACGTTTTAGAGAGCATATCCCAGCTTTCTGCATCAATGACAACTACGTGTTATTTTGTTCTCAATTTTGATGAACTGGAATTTACTTATTCAATCCTAACCATTTGGTGGGATTTTTTTTAAGCTATCCTCTTGACACACCACTGTTAAATGTTTTCCTCACTTGTGCACATTTGCAGTTCAGCTGCTGAAATAAAAAAAAATTCATCTGTAGTCATGACCATTACGGCAAAACATTTATATCTTCTTAACTGCAGTATTTCTAAAGTTACTGAGCGTGGGTCTTATTAAGTGACAGAAAAAGCAAAGTTGCCACTAAAAGCCAGGCACTGGATTTATAAAGATACATCAAAGTACAGGAACCACAGGGTGCCAGAGTCCATCCTCAGTTCTGCTTCTTAGGGTGGTAATAGAAATAGGACCATATGCAGGTGGGCTCACCAGATTACTTTGCACAGGCTTACCCAGTGATTATCTCAGCTCTGTGTAATTGCCACTCAACTCACAGCATGTGTCAGGACTTGGATGTTTTTGACAAACCTTGTAACAGACATATATCTGCCTTTGAGCTCTCTCTTAATTTCCTTTTCTTGCATAACCATTGGTGATGCTTTATACTACAAGATTATATTGCTGAAGCTGAATGTAATAAAATTAGCATCGAGATACAACGCTGAAGAATGAAAGAACTTTTAAGAAGGGAAACATGAAAGAGCTAATAAATACTCCCTAACAAGCATCTCTGCTGTGAGGCTTTGTTTACATGTTTAATTTAACAGGCAAATGATTAACCAGCAGTTGGTATCAAGAGCCTCTTTTAGTCTGGCTTGCTCCTATTGTTTTTGTAGTAACTGAGGAGAGTGCTCCTGACCATTTTGCAAGGCTAGTGGAAGAAAAGACCCAAGAGATTTCAGAGATACAAGTAAGTTCCTAACAGCTGTAAATAAAAATGTATTATAATGTCTTCACATTAGGTTGTATTTATAGTTCCAAATAGATCCTTCTGCAGTCTCTGTGGGAGATGTGCTCCTGCTGTGCATCTCCCCAGGGACACGAGGCTCTTCCAAGGTCACCCAGAGCTTTCAGTGCAGTGTGTTTTCCTCACTGATGTTCAGCATCAGCACTCTGTCCACAGCAAGCTCCAAATATTCCCGAGGGAGAGGCTTCGCTCCTGTACTGTGCCATATGGAGCTGAATGCTTTAACACAGCCTGGCAGTCAGAGTGCTTCAGACTTGTCTCTGAGACCATTAGGATTGATGCCTCACTCTTGAACTTGATGATCAAGCAGCTTTTATTACCAGCTGAGCTGTTCTTTTGAAGAGGAGAGTCCTTGGCTCCTGATGAGACTTGAGACAGGGCATTGCTGGTTGTGGATGCACACAAACACCCTCTGTGTGGAGAAATGGAACTGGATCACTGTGTAGCTGTGGCAGGGCCACTCCCACAGGGGTCTGTGGGGCAGGTGGCTTTCCCAGGATAAGTGCACTGGTTGGTGTGGATGCAGGAACAGGAGAGCTGTGCATTGTCACTGCAGCATGTCCACCAGCAGTCCTAGGAATATGTGCCCTCTGTGACAGGAGCTGAGGGGGGAGGAACAACCTTCTCAAATCTTCTCTATTAAATCAGCCTCTGATAGGGGACTCCAGCTAGATACTGTGGCTGCAGTGGATTTATCCTTGAGTAGATACTAACCTTTAACCTTTTTTTAAAAAAACATAGGTGAAGGAAGCAAAAGCTTTTTGCTCCATAAGCTGAGTTTTTCTGAAAACAATACGTATGTTTTCCTGGAACTCCCAGGCCATGATATCTGAGGATTTCTTCAAACTGAATCACATAAAGCACATATTAATATTTGCTTTTTCTGGAATAGTATTACATAGATACATCCTGGGACCATGACATCTTTCTTACTAACGTGAAAATTAAATCAGACTGATGCACGAACATTTTTCTCTGTGAGTTCCCACTTCCAAGTATAAATTTGACATATGCAGTGGGATTTTTACTAATTTTTATGCGAAGGATGGGCAGAAGTCCAGTGATCTGTGAGACTTTAGCAAAATTTTACATTCTTAAAGTACAGGAATCGCTCTTGAACCTTATGATTGTTGCAGCTGCTTGAGATTCCTTAATTTAGTAAAATCTGTGCCCCAGTTCTGCAGCAACACAATTAACTCTGTTCTCTCTGTTACCTAGCAGATGATGTTTGTTCTAAACAGGTGACGTTAACGTCTAAGAATTACTGAAGTTTTAAAAATTGTTGAGAATTTAGACGGAAAACAAAGTGCTGCCCTTGTAAATTGTTCTTTGAAATGAATTATATAATGGCTTATTGCAGGAACTTAATAGATAAATTAAAAGAAGTGCTGGTACTGGTAACACTAGTGTTGAAGGATTTTTATAATGGCCAGAGTGATTCAGTTTTACGTGCTATTAATGTTCTTACTGTGAGAACTGTCAGTATGTTTGGTGTATCTGACAGCGTACTTAAATCAGTGGAGCACTGTTAGTATATAGGATGTGTTTTATGGGTCACCCAATAAGTTTCCTGCAAGGACTTGATGACAGGAGAAAAATTCTTGTTGCATGAGCTTACACAATATATCTGAATTTTTGTAGTGTACAGTGGCACAACTCTGTGAAATGAGAATGTATGTAATTAAACTGCTAAGAGCTATAAACCCACTATGTTAAAGTACGGTGTGTACTTACTGTACAGGAGAAGCTGTAAAGTTTCCAGGATAGAATCTAGCTATAAATTACCAGTAGTTTTTAAAACTCTTACACAAAGTGGTTCAGTTTTTCAAAATTTTCATCATTTGGTGTTGACAGTTGCTTCCTTTAAAAAATTATGGTCTGTCCTCTCTTGATACATCCACAGCCTCTTTATTCACATTTATCCAATGGAAGTTAAAACTATGAACCAAGAGAGGGATCTGAGATTGTTCTTCTTGCTTCTAATGTACCACAAGTTTTGGTACAACTAAACAATAAAGTATTAGTTCATAATGTGATACATCACAAAGTATTTAAAGCTTTGTCATTAATTGCTTTGTATATGGACTGTGACAGAGCTTCCATGGTGCACATCTCTGATATGGAGAGGTGTGGGGGCAATGAGGTGGGACTTTCCCAGCCTGTGACTGTGGGTCTGTAGGGGAAGGCTGTGGAGATTATTGGAACCATCAGTACGTGACTCTTAGCAAGTAGGGAGAGGAGAATTCTGTATTCCAATACCCTGATATAAACTCATACAAAACCTATATAGGCTTTCACACAAAGTGAAGAAACGGAATCATCACTACCCATACAATACTTTATTGCTCTTAGAAACTGGATTTTGGTACTTTACCTTCCACCTAACACAGTGATAAATCCTAGCTTTGCACTGAGCGAGCTTCTGGGCTAGGACACGATCAGGTTGTGTGTGTTCTTCTGAATCTGGCCACTATGTGCTTAACAGGTTTTGGATAAGGGTAACACATAGGTAGTGTAGCTGCCTTGTTTTTCTTGAGTCACAGAACTGGAATAACAGGACAGTTTTGTCATATTCACTGAGATGCTCATTTGCATGTGGAATTCATTTGCATGCTATTGACATTTGGGGGGAAAGCGCTGGGAAGGTTCTGGGAGAATCTGCACTTGATGCAGAACAGATCTCTGGCTGCAGTTGGATAGGAACAAAATTATCCTGGTCTGTGGGAAAAGTTGACAAACTTGGCTTCACAAAAACGTCTCAGTTGTGTGCATTTTCTGTTTGGAAAGATGCGGCAGTGCCTTGTAAGTAAGGCATGGATGTTAAGTATTCATAGATAGGAGAATTTCATTTCAAATCACCTTCTGCATATCTTCCTTTCATCTTTGGGAAGTTCTTGTAGATGCACTCTTTCCATCTTCAAAATATTTTGCTGGTTTATTGAAAGGCTTTATATAGTCCAAAGTTCTGTTCTTTACTGTGCAAGCCAGGTTTGTGATCTTGTATGAAAGACTTTTTCAGAGATCACCTATGATTGCGTTCTGGGGTTCTGAAATACACCAGCTACACACTTGTCAGCAAAATGATCCTTTGGTTTAATAAGTACAGGAGCCAGGAAAACTTGTTCTGTGTTTACCAGGACCAAACAGTCTGGTGGAATGAGTATTCCAAGGTAGTGAACCGTGGCTGGAATGACGCAAATGTGTGTGGACACACTCAAAGCTACTCTTTTGCTTGGGGCAAATGTTAATGACACTTCCATGTCTCATGATAAATTCATTCAGACATTAAGTCACTGGAAAAATTACTCTCTGAAAAATATGCATGTGTTCCTGCTGACTCAAACCCTTGTAATAGCAGCATGCTTGGGAAGAAAAAAGTTTTAGTTATTTTGTGATCTTAAGAATCAAAACTTGGCTGAAAATGTCACGGATTCAGACTAACATGGGCATTTCAGCTTTTCCAGCACATCGAACTTCCCTGTGGCTCAGTTAAAGACTGGGATCTGGGATGTCTGTGATTAAAGGAGGAGGCCCCTGTTGCATGTAAATGAAGAGGATTTGGAGTAGTTGGTGTACATTTGCACTGGAGAGAGGATTTTTGTGTTCAGTTATTGTGTTTGGTAATGCATTGTTTTTTAAAAAAATTTTCAAAGATGATAACATGGTTGTGATCTAATTTATTTACTTATTTCCGTAATTAATTTCCAGACTGGTACTGAAACGTTAATTTTAATTAGTGAAAGACTACTGTCTGAGCAAACAAAGCAGCACCTTTTGGGATGTTACCTGAGGTGAATGTAGAAGAGCATTTTCTACACAGTCAAGCAGTAAAAGTAATTGTTCAGCTTGTGCAGTGGAAGGAATAGCAAGTTCTGGACTTGATGAGCCTTCCTGTGTGATTTTAGTCTCCTTTTACTTGATCTTTTTGTGCCTCAGGTACAGCTGTTCAAAAGGATGGTCATTTACCTAGATTTGCTGGTTTGGTTGTTCTATAAGGATCAGATCTATTCTTCCAGGCAGAGCTGTCTCCTTCCTACTCGTTTTGTGTGTAGCACCTCGTACGGTATGTCCTCAGAGGTGCTATTGTGATACAGAGCTCACTCCTATTAATAAAGCATTTCCATTCATGTGAGCAGGAACTGGGCCTTGGGAAAACCAGGGAAAAGGCTTCACTGGGTCTTTGGAGGGCACACTGGCCTTGTGCTTGTGCCCCTCAGAGGGAACATTAAGTGTCTGCAGCATGAAGCAGGGCTGGGCATTGTGTATGCCTCCCTGGTGTTTTCTCATGTGAGAAAGTTTCAGTATGAGCTTTAAATTCTATACTTAATTCAGGCACCTGGAATGTTTGATATATGTTGCATATAGTAGCTCTACAATGAGGGTTTAAGGGAGTTCAGTTTAGGGTGGAGAGGAAGAAATATGTCCATAAAAAAATTAACCTACGCTTCTACAAAGATATTGTGTAGATGACCAGTGTCTGGCTTCTGCTGTGTAGGGAATACTTGCATTTATGCTTATATATGAGCAACCCACCCCCACTAAGATGCTTTCTGCTAAGAAATGCATAGCAATATGCAGGGACTGATAAATCAGTCACAAAATAAAGGCTTGCCATTTTCTCTTTAATTTTTTTTTAAACCATATATACATGTTCTTTATGTGCAGGAATATGTAAGCTTGTTCCATTTTTTAGTGTGGGGACAATACACACAAGCTTATAAATCAATTCAAAGCTAAGTGCTTAGGTAATATCAAGCTGGAAGATGAATTTGCAGGTTGCTGCTAGGTGAATGCTGAAAGGAACATTAGTTTCCAGTTTCTCCTTCAGTGGCTACTAATAGGAGCATGGATCCCTCAAGCCTGACCTTACATAAAAATATTAATATATGGATTCCGAATTTTGTGCCTTTTGGGTTATGAACTCCTTGATTTAATCACATAAAGACACACCTTGGAAAGGTCTGATGGGCACTGATTTACATCAGCTGAGGATCTGATCCAGGGGCTGTGTCATCACCTCAGCAGGCACAAATCCCCCTGTGAAGAGTTTTCAGCAGTTCCTGTCCTGTGGGGACTAACTTCAGTTTGCACAGTGCACTGTAACTGAACTGGAGTTTACAACTATCCCAGAGTCACTTCTGGAAAACTGTTTCACAGGGGACTTTATTTAGGTTTGAAAGCTATCCAGGCACTTTGAAATGGCAGGTAAATCCCTCATTGCATTAGAAAGTCTCATTTAGTGCTTCCTGCTAGTTAACTTCCATGGGAATTGAGTTTGTTTGTGTTTTTGGAAAATCCCATGAGTACTTATATGAACTTTCACCTACTCAAAATTCTGACTTTTGACAGTTTTGAAAGTATTGTCTGATGATTAGCAAAGTGGCGAGTTGTTTTGTGTTCCTGTCTTGGGATTTCAGTGATTGCTAATACGGTCCTGTCCAAAGAGTGGAACTTGCCTTTAGCAGGAAGATTACCTTCTGGCAAATGCCAATTAAATTATTTGTCATTTAATTTACATTTGTGATATTTCTTCTGCCATGTTTTAAGGTGTTGAGCTGCATGGATCAGAAGGATTTCTGTGCCTGGAAGTTAAAAGCATTCAACAGAAAACAGTGTTTCTGACCTTTAGAGTTGCCAGCACTGTATTTAATGTGCTTGTAATTTATTGGAAGGCTCCACTGATTTTTATTTTATGTTTTAATATCTGACACATTCATATTACTTAAGCGATTCTGCCAAAAGCAATTCCAATCACAGCTGAAAAGGAAAAGATGCAGAGTCAAACGCCTTGCGCCTTATTCACTGTTCATAGAAAATCTCTGTGAATGGGGATATCAGATATCTGCCTAGTCTGAGAGATCAGTGATTTTTGGAAAGAGTATCAGCTACTTGCACATACAAAAAGTGTCTGGTTTTTAACAGCCAAGTAAATAACTAGAAACACAGAGTGAATTTCACCTTATGAAGTGTTGATAGTGAAGAAACTGACAGATCATGAAAGTCATCCAGCAAAAACTAAGTTGGACTTGAGTAATATATATGAAAGTTTCAGAGTAATTTGTTCTTTGAGTGCTGGCAAGAAGCTGTAGCCAAGGCTGTTTGTCTTGCTGCAGTGATAGTCTGCAAGAACAGGCAGCCAAGCCAGGAGGAACAACTGCAGCTGACTCTGGCTGCTCAGTGAAAGAGCTCAGATGGGTTTTAGCCCTCTGGATAAAGTTTACTTGCTGCAGCTCCAGACCCAGAAGTGCTTTGAGACAGCAAATCTTCAATAGGAAACAGAAAGGTACAAACACTGCAAGTAGAGGCAATGCGCCCCACACTGTGCAGCATTTCTGACTGAAATGAGTTATTTGGCTTCAGAGTTGAGTAAGACTGTAAAAATACAGAAAAATACTTCTAGAAATGGAATTTCTGCCAAATTCCAAATTAGCAACTGAGCGACAATAGTTAGCAGATGTCAAGTTTCTATTTATTTACTTGTTTTATGGAATGTTTATAAGTTTCATTTTAATTTTTTTATATGTTAGTCTTTCAAATTTTCTCATGTGAGGTGCAGAGAATTTGTCCATCAGCTCTTTAAAATGGCATCATTGAGGCATCTGGGTGAGATTGTATAGGATAAGGAAATTTCTCTGTATGTTTATTGTTGTCGTAGATCTTGTTTGTTTACATGAGTGTTCAGAGAGTGAAACATTATTAAACAACTCAGCAGACAGGCAGAGTAACCAGCCTATCCTCACTGGCCTTTTGTTGGCCACTGTCACCCACCTAGCTTCTCTGTAGAGCCTGCTGATAAAATGAACATCTCTCCAGACACTAAGCAGCTGTCAGACAAGGAGTCTGGGCCCTGGCAAGACCATTTCCCTTCCCTGGAAGAGAAGAGCAAGGACTTGCCACCACTTACCATGCCACAACTTGCTGCAGCAGCTCGGTGCTGTGGAGCAATGCCAGGAATTGGCCTCTGCACTGTAATTGCCACAGCTGTGGCTGTCTCCTGTGACTCTCCATACTTGCAAGGAAAGCATGAAGGGAAAAGGAAGAGGTGTATAATTTTGCTTCCAAGGTAGTCCTTTCACTCCTAGCTGACATTGTTCTTGATATAACAGACACTGCAAAAATCAATGTTAGCAGCTGTTTTCCCAATCAAAAATTTGCCTTGGATGAGAGTGTCAGCTGGCTGAAAACTGTCTCCAAGCATCTGACTTTCCACAGTGGGCTTGGGGGTGTTACTTTTATCACCAATAAAATATGAGAACCTTTGGATGTGGCATTACCTGTCTGACTTACACATCCTGGTAACATTTCCAACCGTTTTTTTTTTTTATTACTGTCAGCTTAATTTAAATCTCCTAATTTTTATGTGCAGGAAAATGAGTAATGCAAGCTGAAGGGTGGATTTTTCAATTGGCTCCTTCACCAGAAGGACATATATTTTGTATGTTGAGGAGGGTAGAGATGGAATGGGATGGGACATAAGTTTACTTCTCTGCAGTTTGAAAGAGAATTTGAAAAATTACTCTCCATTTATTTCCAACTTCCTTGTGTTGAAAGAAACTAGACCATTGGCAAGGACTTAGTGTCCTTCTCTTCAGGAATGACGTCTTGGGACTCTTACGTGTTGACTCTCTGGTTTCATTCCATTTCAGAAATATATGGAAGAGAGGAAAAAAATTTCAGCAGCCTATTTCAAAAAAACTGAAAGGTGGGCTGGAGAGGACGGAATTCTGAGAGGCCAGACACCTAGGTCCTATTTCCATATCTATCATTTGATGCCAAATTGCAGGCAAATCACTTATATTTTCTTTTCATGTTTTTTTTTTTTTTTTTCTGCTTGCCTATCACCCATTAAAGTGCTGCACCTGACACAATAAAAAAGAGAGGTCTGGGTGGGGCTGTCCACACAGATGGCAGTATCTCTGCAGTGTTTCAGCTGGGTCATGTCTTCCAGTCCTTACCTGTCCTATTTGGCAGCAACAGGTTGGTTTACTTACGGGTATTGTCTGATCAAAAATGTACATTTCAGTGATCTGGAAAGTTCTACAATTGCAAATACTTTGGCCAGCATCTGGGATTCATATAACTCTATTGAGCCTTCCGGTGCTAGTTAAACTGTCCTCAGGCTTAATGTGTCCATCATACTTTTTTTGGCATCTTAGTTCTCTCCTGGATACAAGGTGTTCCAAAGATCTCCTATGTACAGTGGTGTTAGTGAATGTATGCCCAGATAACTTCACCATTACAAGTGCTCCCATGTGTTTGACGTTGCTGTGGAGTATACAGAGAACAAGGGTTATGCTAGAAGGTATGGAATCTTCCTGAAGCCCCTTCATAACAAAACAATAACAAAAAAGGCATATTATAATGCTCTTTTCCTTTGGTGGGCATTGAGACAAAATGGTCGAATTAACATTTGATTAATAGCTTCTTTTGTCTTGATGGGTGAAATTGTAACTCCAGGCAAGATGGCAGAAAGACTGTTAAAGACTTAGCTGAGAAAAGCAATCACCTTCTGCAAAAAGGAAATTTGGATTTGAGGCTGCATGCTGCTGACTGCAGCTATTGCTTATTCAGAGCTCTAATATGTTGCAGAGATGGAAGATAGTGAAAAATGTTTCAAGGTACAGGTACTCAAAAGCCTGTCTTCATTTCAGTGCTGGCATCCTTTCAGCCATAGACTGAAATGTCATAGGGGTGACATTGCTTAGCACTGTCTGCACCTGCCTGCAGAGCAGCATCTTCCATCTGTGCTGTCAGACTGCTCTGCTTACTTGGCTCTGATGGTTTCAGGGGCCCCCAGTGAGTTACATCAGAGATGGACTTTGTCCAGGGATTCAGCCTTAATTTGAATTTGCCACCTCCCCACCCAGAAGCTAGGCTCTGAGGTTATTTTAGGAGTGTATGTGTATGTGTAATGATTCTCATGTGTTTGCCTCAGCAGGGTCTGATGGACTGCTGTGCTATTTTCTTTATTTCCCTTCTTTGGCATAATGAATTGTAGTCACAATTGCATGAAGCCATCTACGAAGTAATTTTTTCCAATGGTGACTTTTTTTCCAAAAGGTTACAGACTACTCTGCTGCTCACTGTTTACTTAAAGAGAAAGGATGTAGCCACGTATGTTCACATATATAAACCATGACTGGTCTGATATTGTACTGTGTACAATGCTTTTTTAAAAATAAGTGAAAACAGACCAGCACACAGCTTCAAAAGCTGAGTGTACAAAGGAAAAGGAGGAAAAAAAAGCTGAGATTCTTTTTTCAACTTTTTTACTAAGTATTGGGAGTACTGTACAGCAAATAAATGGGCAACTTGTTTGAAGTTTCTGCCTGGTCAGGACATAACTAACTGATAAAACTGAAACCGTGTTGTAAACATTTGGAAAGGCAGTGATACTGACGTGGGATCCCCTGGTGCAGTGTAGCTGGAGCATATCTAGCACCAGTGTTTCCAAACAGTGCGGGAATGGCTTTGTAAAATCCTGCTTGGCTGATGATTTCTGAAGAAAATAGGTCACAGACTCTTGATGGTCTTCCTGCTAAGTCTATAGTCCTCAAGGTTACCTCAATACCTAGCTGAATGGGCTCTGGATCTTCCTGCCAAACGAGGCATGGCTTTCAAATTAGAGCAAATCACACCGGTAAATGATTTCTGAGGCCCAGTTATGACACCCTTGTTCCAAAGGCTGAGGAGGACATGGCATTTCCAGCTCTCCTGCTCTCACTCCAGGATTGTCAAGTAATTTGGCTACTGTGGTTCCAGGGACCTGGCAGAAGTCTTTTTTCCCTGTAAAAATTTGCTAGAGTATTTGCTGCAGCTTTTAGTTTCAATTGCAGAACATGAGAGGGACTGTGCAGAAAAACATTGGGTTATGGATAAAACACCGAGCAGAGATGTGCAGGAGAATAAGCCCCAAATTACTGAAAAGCAGTAACACAGGCTAAATGTGGCAAGTAACAGGGAGGAAAACAGCTCACTGTGGTGTTTGGATACATTCAGCAAAATTTAGTGACTTATCAGAGCCTGACCTGTACCCCAACTGTGGTTATAAACATGGTTTATTCCATGCATTATGTAACACTCAGGGGACATAAACCACACAAGGCTGGGATCCATGAGGTTCTTTGTGAAAGGTTCTGAAACGTCTGATTGTTCTTCTGGTAATTCACAAGTGGTCTGCACATGCAGACCTTGCTGCTTACATCATAGTATTATTGTGTGAACTCTTCTTGGCTTGCTAGAAAAAGTACATTATTTCACGTTAAAGTAAAGGGAGGAAGATTACAGGAGCAAATAGGAGATGTAGTACAGATCAGTAATAACTTTTCTGTTTCTCTTTTCCCAAGAGTTATATATGTGTGTTGAGCTATGTTAAGTGCAGGGATGTTGTTGCAAGTATATATACAGCATATCAGTGACCATAGAAGTATGCAAAAAATTATCTTCACTAGGACCATGTGCCCTGGCAATAATGTGCATTTCCTGCTAAATGTTTATCTTATTGTATCTGTGTTTACTTAGATGGCTTAATGTGTGCTTTGAAGCTATGGGGCTGCATTTGTACTTGTCTCCCCAACCAAGGATTATGTGGCAGACAAGAAAACAAGCTCGTTAATGAAATGTGCTGAAGGGAATTTAACACACTTATATCCCCTGAGTACTCCTCTTCCTTTGGATTGAAGGGTTGTGCCGTTGATAGTGCAATGATGCGCAAGGATACAGGATGATAAGTTAAAATCCAGTTGGAGTAACTGATAAGGCTTGATTAACAATGTAATTTAATGATAAACACAGAGGAGTCTGCTGTTGAACTGGGAACTATGCAAAGAAGATTGCTTGGTGATGTGCACTGTCTTTGCAGGGTAGCTGTAAACTCACTGAACTAAGACTATCTTTGTTTCTTCTGAAGACCTGAGAATAGGATGTGTAACTAGCATAGGATTCTTAAAAATAGCAGAGAAGAATGTGTCCTTCAGATAACCCTCAAAACTCACTGAAGGACAAAGGGCTCTTCTACAAACGAAGGCTCAAAATACTGAATTTAAAGAATAGTTTCTACTATAGTTGCTGCTGATGACCTGTGCCGTTGGACCCTAAGGGTCTTGATTGTTTTGTCCTTCTGATTTTTGTACTGTGCTTTCCTCTGGTGTGTTTACTCTAAGTTGTCCACCATGCAGAATTCCTTGTGACTAAATAATACAGGTTGAGGCTCCTTCAGAGCTCTTGGTTATCTCTCTGGCCATAAGAAAATTTACTGACAAATTAGACCTATTGACCCTGAACCATTATTTTTCTGAGCCCAAGGCGTTTCTCTTCTGGTTGCTGTTCTTGGTAGGTGCATTCTTTTGCTGTTCAAGGGATTTCTAAGAGAACAAAATACTTAGTAAAAAAAACCCCACCACACAAGCGAAACACTTTCCTTACTCTGCTGTGAGTATTATGACAGAGACTGTAACTAGAAAAATATGTGTCCATTTAGGGAAATAAAAAAGACAGGCATCTAGCAGGAATCCGTTTGAGCTTATAAGAATATAGAAAGAATTTCTGATTTGAAACAGGAGTTATGGTGCTGACAGAGGAAGACTTGACTTATTATAGCAAACTAGTTATCATGTGATTTTATTATTCTATAAAATCTCTTTCACAACTGTATGCAATATCATACTGAAAAATTGATCCTTTAGTTCTTCTATGTTATGTGCTTAATGACATTAAAAAATGTAAAAGATTCTGTGTGAAATGGAGAATAACTTAAAGTAGAAACCCAAACAAGACTTATGGTGTCAGCCAAAGTCCACCGATTTCACTTGTGTGATTTGTATCAGGCCCAAAATAACTAAATGAAACTTATAGATTATCGACATGTTCATTTTCTTGCTGACTTTCTAATGGAGTAGTAGATTTTTCCAACAAAATTGAGAAGTGACATCATCATTTTAGAAAGGGGGAAGTAAGAACCTCAGATTACACATTGATTTCTGAATATACAGTGCTACATAAACATTTGAAATCACTGCATGCCATGCACATGCTTAGAAAGTGAAGCAGTTTTAAAGATAATTGATCTGCTGTCAAATTGAAAGAAATTTCCAGAAATGCTTTTAGTGAAACAAAAATAAATAGTGGATGAAGAACACTTCAGAAGTGCACCATTCTTATTCCACATTATAAGCTATAGTTGGAAAAAGCTGTTAAAACAAATCTGATTTCTGTAAATGTAAACCCACCACCTCATGACACATTTTTCAACTGCAGTTTGTAATCAAATCCTAGGCTCAAGTGAAAAGACAGATTCAGTAGAAATGTAACCCAGGTTACACCGTACGTGTGTGCAGTCAAGAGATTCCCAACAGTCTGTGCTGTGATGTGATGTGGATTACCCTGAGTTTAGCAACTCTGAGGAATCCAGCTTGAAATAAAGTGTGAGCACTGTTGGATGCTCTTCTGGATGTGTGCATCTGTGACCTTTGCAACAGTTTTGCTGGAGGCCAGTCAGTTATTCAGCTGCGCATTCCAAAACCATCAGTGCATCTGCATTCTTTCACACAAGCTGATACTCCCTCTCGGAAGATACTGCATTATCTTACCCCGATGCTAGCAGCAAAAGCATGTAAATCAATTTATTACGTTTATTAAGGGGAGTAGGCTCATGAAAAACCTGTTGGATCACATTCTGTAAAATTAACTTCAGCTTAACTGGAAAAAATAATGTTCTAGAATGGACACTTAGCAATAGATTATGCTATTCATATTTGGGCAGTTCTGAAAAGTGCTGAGAATTGAATTCTCCTACTCATACGTGCTGAAAAGGCACTAAGAGCTGTGACTCTGTTTTCTGTTCCAAAATCTCATTACTCAGTAGGACATGCAGAAGAGATCCCACTGAGCTATGGCGAGCCCACCCATTGTGCCCTGCCTGAGAGTAGCAGTGGTTCAGCGAGCAGAGCACTCGGCTATGAAATGCAAAATGTTCTAGTTTGAGTTTGATCTGTGTTGACACGCCACAAAGTAACCCACTGGTTCCACCAAAATGTTTATGGTGGAAGCAGTGGGAGTTCTCCCATCAGCCAGGTGTGGAGTGAACCCATCACTGGGAGCTGGAGTGTGCTGGAGAGGGAGGGATGCTCTGGAACACAAAGCTGCTGCAGCAGAAAACAGAAGGATATACTGGTTGTGAAATGATGTTGCTTGTTTGGGTATGAGATTAGCATAATCTGTCATATAGTGTCATTTCTTCCATTTATAATAGGTTGCAATTATGAATTACTCTCATTTTTAATTATATATAAAATTCATTTGGTTCACACTGTAAGTACCTCTCCAAGCATATCTTTGAATTTCATTATAATTCATAGCTTTCTCCTAAGGTAGCCCCAAACTAATCAGTGCTTTACAAGCTAATCAGCTCATACTGTCACAAGTGGCATAATGCAAGCAATTATGCTTTAATTCAACTTCTAAACAAGGAGGAGAAAAAAAATCAGATTGAACAAAAAGAGGCTTATCATGAACTCATGAATTGATAATCATGATTAATGGAGGGTCTCTGGGAGAAGATGTGGTTAAATCTCTTGCCTGTGACCTTTCATTGAGTATGGTAGAAAAATAAGCACATGTATGTTGACCCAGCAAGCAGCCTGTTATCTCCAGCATCTTCTCCTAATCAAATCTGTTATCACTTTCACGTATGAAAAAACCCCTTTTCTCTCTTAAACAATCTTACTATTAAATATGTATGTCCTGGTTCTCTATGTCACCTATATATTCAAGTGAAAGGACAAACTGGTTCTCTAAAATTGCTTAATTTTGACAGTGAGTAAAGATTCCCAGGTTCCATTCTTCATTGTGTTCTTGAATCCTGATAAACATATCAACAATAATTGTCTCTGTATAATATTAATATCAAGATCTGCAAGGATAGATGATATAAGCACAAAACAGTTTTCCTAAAGAAGCTAACTTTTAGTAGGTCTTTGTTTTAGAGACGTGCTTCTGTGGTTTGGGTGGTAATTCAACATGACAGAAAGAGAGAACCTCTTTGACCTCACTAGACAAGCCAGGTGAGAGGGGAGCCCTTTGGGAGGAGAAAGGAAAGTAGCCAAAGTTCCACCATTCTATCAAAAACAGATGACATAGTGTCTACTCTGTATCAGAAATTACACACCAAGTATACCTTCTTTTCCTGGAAAATAAATCAATATCAAAACAGAAGCTTCATCTTATTTGGCAGGAATTATTTCTAACTTGGGCCCATAGGGCTGCTTAGAAGTCAGTCACTAATTCAGTTAGAACTTGTGCTGCATTAGAACTGGTGTTTGAGAAATAGATGCAATAGATTTCACTTGAATATTTGCCTTTGCCATTTTGCAGAAATAATGCATTAAAAGGGCAAATCAGGATAAGACCCAGACACACACAGTCTGTCAGCTCCACAGTTTCACTTTCTTGGAGATGAAATTGAGATCCATATGAGAGTACAGGGTTGTAAATGGAAAAACTTTTCTATTTCACTGGACTGAGTCTAGTGTAATACTTAGGATTTTTTCACATGACAGAAAATTCTGCATGATATTGGATTTAAAAATTTTATTACTTTTAGAGCTTACCTATTCTTTAAACTGATAGTACTGTAGTAATCTGATGAGACTGAAATACAGGTATTTAAAACCATTTAAAATAAATACACGTTTGTTTAATATATAGTGTCCTTTGGTAATGAGTTCCATCAGTTTAAGTGCCAGAGATTAGCAGGATTTAAATATCATTATAATGTAGATGGTGAAATCTACTGTTACATATGCTTTTTAAGATTAGATTATATATTCCTTGAACCACATAACTGGAGGATATGAGAAGAAATCTTCCATTTATCAGGTCTCCAGTGAAACCAACTGCTCAGTTAACCAGGCTAGAAATGGGAAGGCTTGGTTTGTTCTCCAGGGGGGTGTGATGTGCAACCTGAATGTGAAATGGGCTCTCTAAGTGCCACAGAACTGAACACCAGCCTCCACTTGCTGCGTTCAGCAAGCAGCTGGAGGCTGGCCCAGGGTGCCAAATGTAAGTGATTGACATTAGTGGCTACATTTATGTCTTAGGGGTTTATAACAGGCACATATGTAGGGAAAGTGCTCCTGAAACTGTGTACCATTGGACATTGAAGGATCCTTGAATGGGGTGAAGAAATTCCAGGCAGATGCTGTTCTGCCTGTAGTAGTGGTAACAACTCTGGGTAGTTGCAGTAAATGCAAACACTGAAGTTAGATTTATTTTTCCCCTTTAATGCAAGGTAAGCTCTGTGAAAGCACGGTACTAAATAAAGTGCCTCTTCTTCTAACCAGCACCTGACCCCAGCCAGCAGCTGCTGACACTCCCTGCAGCAGCTCCTCACAGTGGGAGAAAATAGGAAAAAGGAAATTGAGAGAACTCTACAGTGGAGATAAAAAACAATTTAATAGGTGAAGAAAAGAATGGGGTGAGGGGAAACAAGTGAGGCAAAGGATACGGCACTACCTCCCACAGGCACAGCAGTGCCCAGCTGGTTTCTAAACATCCATTTTGGAAGCCAAAACAACCCCCCAGTCTTTTGCTTCTTCCAGTTTTTATTTCTGCCCTTGAGGATACATGACATGAAACGTCCCTTGGGTCACTCTGAGTCCCAGCTGTGTCCTGTCCCAGCCTTTTGCCCACCCTCAGCCTGGCTGTGGGGGTGTAGTGGGAAACAGAGGTGGCCTTGACACTGTGCAAGCACAGCTCAGCAACAGCCAAAACACTGCTGTGTTCTCAGCACTGTTGTGGCCACAGAGCCAGAACATGGCACCTTATGAGCTGCTGTGAAGAAAGTTAACTTCATCCCAGTCAAACCCACCACAACCCCAAATCAAACTACTTTTTTTTTTTTTTTAGCTTACTTTTGTATTTCCTAGTTTGAAATTCAGATTTTCCATTTTCTTTAAAATAATTTTCTCACTGCAGAGACATTGAATACTCAGTTTTCCTCAGGTGGTTGCCACATTTCATTGCTGCTGAGACTCCTTGGCCTGTTCAGCTGTTATGATCTCTGTCATGTTTTTCACTAGCAGGCTGAGAAGTGTATTTGCTTATGTTACGAGCAAAATTTGTTTTGTTTAGCCTGGCATTCTTCTTGGTACTCCTGGTAGGTCTTCACAGGTCTTTCAAAACTATTCATTCAGGATCAGTAGAAAAAGTTATTAGGCCTCTTTGTTCAGTCACCAAATGTCTTTCACATTTCTCTCTTTTATGATGCTTTTCTACCCAACACTTCCAAACCATCTCTGTTATGACAGACATCTGCCCCTGTCTTGGCAGATCATGGCCTTTGCAGGCACATAGAACATTCTCACTTCAATCCAGTTGTCAAAATAATTATTGTGAGATTCTGGGGCAATGCTGCATCCCCATTACTGTTTACTACCAGACAAGGTGTGTCTAGTTTTTAATCAAATTGCTGGGTATAATGCCTAGCTCTAGACTTTGTGTCACTGCATATTTGCATACACTCTGTATTTTTCTTGGAGCAATTGTGAGCAATTTACTTTTGCCTTCACTATCATATTTCCCTATGACTGGAACCCACTTAATTCCTTCAGTTTCTCAATGTCTTTATTAAAATTGACATCCCCCATCCATCCTCATCTTTGCACAACAGTTCTTTCAGGTTACTGGTTTGGAGCAGCTGGATGCCAATTTCACTCCCTAATTCACGGTGCTGAGGAGCCTTTGTAACCCTTATTTGCCTGCAGGAACAACCCCAACCTTGCACTGACCCATTTATAACTCTTACTCTGCTGCAGTCTCCTTGACCAGCTTCAGAAGTTCCTCGTGGTTGATTCCCTCTCCTCAGGTCAGTTTATAATCTCCCCCTATAGCTTTTATGCCTTTCTTTTCACATTTTTATGTTAAAAAAATACTGTGTTCTCTTCTTACATGGAGTGAAATTAGTGATTCAGTTTTCCCCCTTCACCTGCAAAGACACTACAAATACTTGTTGGATCTGGGGAAAGGAAGTCTTTTGATCGCGTTTCCTTTCCTTGGCACCTGTGCCTCCAGACTTTTGAGCTTCTCACAAGACTTCTGTCTGAGAAGAAAACACTAAAAATTTTCCAAATGTCATCACCTTTAGAAGAAATGTAACATTCCAGTAAATTAAAATGTTTAAAATTCAGAACTACTAGTGATATTATCCAAGGTTTTATATATTGTCTTAAATATGAGGTACAGTACAGAATAGACATCAGTGAAGTTCTTCAACCAAATATAATTGAAAAAAGTACTGTAGGAAAAGGGGAGGATTGGTGTGGAGGGGTCATGAATCTTTGGGCAGTGAAGACACTGTTCACTGGCAAGTCAATATAAATCTTTTAAAATGTACTGAGGGTTGGTTTTCATTGATTTAATTGTTGCTGTTTATATATGTACTTTTTTGGGTGTACATATAAAGTAGGTGACAATTTCTGTGAGAACTAGACAAAGAACCTGAGCCTAGGGAGGTTGGGATAGTGTGAAACCTAAGAAAATACAGCTAATGAGAGGAAGTGAGGAAAGGGACTTGTTAGTCCAAAAAAAGGAAAATCAAAATGGAGATAAAAATGAAAATAGAAATTGTTCTAAGAAGAACAGTGATAAGTTGTTCTTCCCCTAGGCATGGGAAATTAATACACAACAAGGAAAACAGAAGTTTGATAAGAGGAAATATTTTTTGATTATACAGGCTTTGAAATGCTGGAATTTTGAAGGAGGCTGAGGAACTTTCCTCAGCAGTGTTGAACACACACCTGACAGGATGGGCTAAATCTGTTCTGGCATTCTCTTCTGCATCCCATCTATTGTCATATGCTAACTTGATTTTTAATACTACAGTAAAGGCAAGATTTTCCCCACTTTTTGTTCTCATGGAAAGCTGATTCTTGGTATTATTAATGTGCAAGTAATAACAAGACCACAAACATTTTGGTTTTCTAATTTTTCTATTTATTTTTTCTGTTATTTTTTAATGTTTAACTTAGGGACACATCACACTTTCCCCCATTGTTTACCTTTGTTCAGTTTTGTTCACTGTGACTAATTATGATTTTTGCACTATGTTATATTTTTTTTCAAGTTCCAGTTCCTTGGCAGCTATGACCAGGTAAAATGTTGCTTCTGGTTTTTCAAAACTACTAAAAAATTTATTCAGCTTGGGAATGTTTGACTAAACAGCAAACACTCAAAAAAATCAAAGGTAAACAAATTATTTCTGAAAGATATTACTGTTTGAAAACAAACTCATGCATTTGGATATACCTGAATCACAATTTTTAAGGCAGACAGTGCTGAGCTCGTCTAGACTGTGCTGAGTTATTTTAATATATTTCCCCAGTGTTTCAGATAGGAGAGCTGACTGGCACTTACAGGACTCGTTGCTTCAGTTCCTACACAGCAAACAGGAAATGTTTTTGTGCAAATGGCAAAAGTGCCAGATTTGTTAAAGCAAGTGAAAAGACTTTCAGAGCAAGAATTTTGGAAATGGAAAGAACTTTATATTGATATAAGCTGCTTTCATTGAAATCTTTAGCTAACTTGCTGCTGACAGCAGCTCTGTATTTGATTTACAGAATTTGGCTTTTTGATTTGAATATTTTTTTTATGTATTGCAAACTGTTATGAAATATTTCTGCCCTGCATATGAGCAAACCCCAAGCCTTCTACTTTTGACTGTTACCTGTGACTATATGTAATAGTAATATTTTATTTTTGTTTAATTTTGTAAGTTCAAATTTTAAGTTGATACAGAAAAGTGTAATTCACCTTAATTTATCTTCCACTTCTGACAAAACTTTTCTGATTTACTTTACTAATGGTTCTAGAAATATGTATCTTCTTGTTTGTAACAATTCTTAATCCCAAACTTCTTTTGGTCTCTTGACTAAGAAAAAAACCAAAAACCACAAGAAATAATTATTTAGTAATTATTATATATTTAATGTGTTTAGGAGTTGGGGATAAAATTCTCCCTCAATAAAGTCTGTTGCCTTTAAAGGGATTAAATGCTGAAGATGGATTATTTCCTTTCCTAGGACTGAACTTCATGAAAATTTTCTTTATGTGCTTCCTTTACCATAGGCGGAAATATTCTAATGCTCACATAACTTATTAAAGTTCTTTTGAAGTTTGCAGAAGTGGAAGGAGAAAGATCTCCAGTCTGGCCCAGTGTTTTTGGAGGCAGAAGTGCCCACTCCAGATGATACCTTTGAGTAACCACTGAGATCATAACAGTTTAGGCTTGCCTTCTTTCAAAGTCTGGCAGCCTCAGAGTAAAATCAGCCAGCATTCAGAAATTATCCTCCATCTCCCATGGTCCCTTAGACTTTCACGTTTCAGTTCTGCAAGGGGCTGAGGAGCCTGGCCTTGATCCAAGCAACTATTTGGATTTTAGGAGTTGTCATCCATATAAATGACACACTCGGGTGCTGTTCACCATTTCCCTTGTTCAAACCCTGAAAGATTAAATCTTCATCCTGATAATTTCCACCATGCCAGAAGGAAGGTGCCCAAGCTGCACAGTCCTGAAAACTGGGAGGCTCCAGACTTTAGTGGAGAAGACACACTGCCCATTTTCATTCTTGTCAACTCTTTCTTAACCATCAATTACTGACTGTGACTGAGAAATGAGACACAGGTCAGATTTGTGATATGCCCCTGTGCCACTGGCGTTAACAAGTTCAAGTTTTCTTTCCTGGCTGAAATGCCACTCCCTCAGCTGACAGAAGGTATCCTCATCTTTAAAATGCAGAAATGAGCATCGCTTTACTTTACCAAACAAATAATATCTGAAAACCACAAGACTGACAAATATGCTTTTAGTCCTGGTGTTGCAGACTGCTGAGCTGGCAGGGAGCAGAAGATGAGATCTTAGTGGCAGTAATGGCAGTGGGCCCCTTATTTTTCCTGTATTATTTTCCTGGGACCAAGTGTTTTAGATGACTGGTTCAGAATTTTACTTCCCAGCTTATCTTTCAACTCTTCTATTCCAAATAAAAAATGGGAATAAATATTTTAATAAAACATTCTTAGTAGGAGATGTGAAATGCTAAAAGAATTAATCTTATGGGTATGAAGAAAAATCTCAGTGCTCTGAACTACTTATAGGCTATATTTAATGCCAGTCCCATATGTCTGATATGATGGGAAAAGATCTTGATGTCTTAAAATAAGTTGCTGGTTTATGAATACTCTCAGGATATGTGTTTTTTCCAGAGGTCATTTCTGGAGTGATTATTCTAATTGTTGTTAAATACAGTCAGAAACTGGCAATAAATATAACTGAAGTGAAAGATTATTTCAAGAACCCTCACAGAAACTTCTTGGTTCATTCAACTATCAGATGAGCAGGCTGGCTAGCAATAAATCACACTTTATAAGTGACAGTTGAATATCTTTTATCTGGAGTGGTACTCAGGAAAGAGTAAAAGATGTCAGGGAATGTTAAATTGAATTGATAACATCAAATGATTAATAATGGGTAAAATTTGGAGGTGCTTCCTTGGTTTTTGATTCAGTGCTCTACTTTAAGGGAAGCTGAATAAACATGAAGTAACAACTGATTCTGAACCTCAAAATGTGACCCAGTAATACTTACCACTTATGTTGTGATCTAAACTTTCAGAGCTCTTCTGTGGGTCAAATTTTGAACACAAAGGACCTATTGAAGTGAGCATGATTTGGTCAATTAACCTGTTAAATCTTTGCGTGCAAAGCAGTCAGAGGCCTGCTGTGGTTTTGGAGAGGGGTTACTCAGATCCAGCAAGTTACAGTAAGTTGAGAATCCCATAGAGGTTGTATCCAAGGAGGGGCCTTGTTGGACCCCGCTCCTTGTGGAATAATGAATCACATGGAACTTTTTCAATTGGAAAAACATATTAACTTGTCTGCTACTCCAGCTGGAGAGAATAAAATCATAATGTTTTATGATAAATTGCATATATTTCTTATGTATGTACCATTTGTCAGACATTTTTCCCCTGAAGTTGAAACCACAATGTCACATATAAATGGGATTTTATAATGCACCATCCATGGAGACTGGAGGAATATTAAGGATTAATTAAAAGCATAAGTCACCAAAGTTGATTAGAATGCAAACTAGGTCTAATTTCATGCAGGATCCATTAAAGGAAGCCAAGGTTGTAGCAGAGAGACAAAAAGACTGAAGAGCTGCTATATTTAGATGAATAAACTACACTACAGGCAAGAATCCCACAGATGGGAGATGAAGAGTCAAAGGCAATAGGAAGCACAAACCAAAGTGGGGAATACTGTTGCTGGATTTCAGTCATACTGAAGACTTCTCTGAGGTGACTTAGCAGAGCAAGCTAAGCAGCATTTGTTCAGAATTGCTGAGTGCCCTTGAATTCTGCTTTCCTGGAGGCAGAAGTGCCCAGCTGGTTTTTGCATGGACAGTCCGTATAGGTCTCTCACACCCTGTCCAGCAGGCAAGCTAACAGTGGCCCAAGCAAAATCAGTTTTGTGTGACAGTGGCATTCCTCTTGCCAGCTTGGGAAAGCTGGTTGCAGTTGGTGTGGATCATCCACACCATTCTGATTCCTTCTGCTGGTGCTCCCTGAATATAGCCTGTGACTGTTGCTGACTCAGAAGAGAACAAAGTTTTTCTGCTTGTACCAGGTGAAGAGATGTATAGACATCCTTTTTGTTTAAATTGTGAGATTGTGAGCAGCAGGCATAAGTTTTTCTCCTTCAAAAATCAGCATGACATGATTTGGCTTTTTTTTTAATAAAACTTTTGATATCATTCCTGTGTTGTGGGTATTAGCAATTACCATGCTGCTTTTCCATTTCTCTAAAGCTTTCTACATGCTAATAGCAGCTTCACTTATTAATTTCTAGCACCATCCCTACAGCCAGCTGTGTCATCACAATTGCTCAGCCATTGTGATGCCAATTTACTGCAGTTACTGGTTTGATGGATTATAATCAGGATTTTAATCCCAGAGCAGCTTTGCAATAGCAATCAGTGCTGAGCATGACAAATTATATCATCCTGAACCCCTATTTGGCTAACTGCCAGCATGTCATCTCACTTGGCCACTGTGTAGCTTTTGGTCTTTTTTAATCACAACACTTTGCTAAGGGGTTTGTAGCCATGTTTTGGTACCTCTGGAACAAGTATTAGAACTGCATTTTACTGTACCTTAAAGTCCCACATTAGATTTTATTGTAAATCTGATGTTTTTTCCCTTTGGAGAGCCATTTTAGAAGAAATATGTGTAAGCTTGTGTTTTCTTCATTGCTTTTTGTTGTTTGGGGCTTTGTTTTTGGCAATGCAGCTGTTTCTTTATATAATTTAGTTTAAATTAACAACTGCTTCCTAGCCTGTTTTATTACAGCTCAGTACTTCTGGGACTTAAGGTTTGATATTGCACGTAGTCAAGTTTGCAATTCTTTATTTACAGCTGTTACAGAAATACAAATGCTCAGCAACTATTTGTTGAGGCCCTCTTCATTAGTTCTCATGGAGAATATAAAACTTTTGAATTTTGAATACCAACATAAGTGCTATCAAATGTCCAAAGTCCTGGTGATCTCATAGGTAGCAAGGGTGAACCCTTTAAATACTGTAGCAAGATCTATATAGCAGAAAATAATAATGGCATTCTCTTGTGTGTGTACATTACCCATAATTTTGAAAGCTCTCTTAGACATGCCTCCTGTCCTTCAGCTTTCTGCTTTTAACAAAAGGATAAATTATGTGGATTTGATTGGCAAAATTGCCAAGCTTCCTGAGGTAGGGGCAAACTTAGTCTCCATTCAGGAAGTTATTTGCACTTCTGCTTGGTATTTATAGCCTAATTTAATGAGGTGTAGGAGAGAGGAGAGTGCTATGAAACCCAGCTCAGCAGCTTCAGCATTTATTTGTTCACATGGGATATTCTCTTTTGTGGCTCTTGAAGATCTTTTCAATAAGTGAAGTTCACAGAAATGATACATATTACTTTTCTGTAGTCAATTCAGACTTTTCAGTTGTGAAGCTGTACCATTCAGCTTGTGGTTTGTAGGGATGAAGGTAAAGTTTTTGAACTGTGCCTGCAAAACAATGTCACCTGTAGCTGTAAGATTTAATCCTGCTGCAGCTAATAAGCGTTGGATGTGGCACGGGAGTTGTGGGAATCATGGGGATCCGCACATAAATTTTCCACTATTTTTTCAGTGTTGAATATCCAGTTTGGAGTTCAAGTGGAGTAATTTTTGCAACTGTAAACAGTGATGCAGACTGAAAAGCAGCTTTTATAACATAAAAAACCTGTTCTACTTCAAAGGGTTTGTTTAAAGCTGGGAATCAAATGGCATAACTGTTGCAGCCTGCAGCTTCACTCTATCCCCTTTCTTGATTTCTTTTTGTCTGCCTCTATTCCTGTGCAGCTATTAACTCTCACATTGCTGTAGACAAAACACAGCTTATACAGTGTTTGTGACATAAGGGGGGGAACAGCTACGTACTTTATTATTTTGTGGTCAGCTCAGCAGGATAAACTTGGATTACATGACAGGTTTTACAAGAGAGAACAGGTTGTTCAGGTAACTGTCTCCCAGGACCTACATGAGCAAACTACACTGTTGGGTGGAGAAGACCATCTGGATCTTTCATGATGTTCACACTCACACACTCTGAACCTCCTGTCCAGAAGAGTAAGATTTGCTGCCTTCTGCTTCCCCTGTATCTCTCTGTCCTCTCAACCTTCCCTTCCAGTTGTTGTGCTTGTTTGTGTCAGAGTTCTGTTTCACTAAGCCTTGCTCTCCTGCCTTCTATATTTCATCCAAATTGTTTCTACTCAGGAATGGTGGGAGAGCTCCTATGAGTTGTTCATCCATGAAGCTTTGGTGAAGGAATTTTTTATGTCAGAGTGACTCCTTAATATTTAGACCTTTGGAGCCAGATAAAGAGCCTGAACCAGCTAGGAAGTGATCATATTCCTTAGGTTCTTTGTCTGTGGCATTCTTTCCCTTTGTTTTTTATTCTTTAGACAAGTTCTAAAGTGTCAGAGTAAATCAGAAAGTGCAATTCTCATGACCCAGAGCCTCCTCATGCACCAGTTATCCTATTAATATTGATAAAATACTGGATAGGCAGATGTGTAGTGTAATGATGGTTGGCATGTTTCATGTTCTTGACTACTCCTTTGGAACACTCCACTCACTGTTTTCCACACATTTCTGATGAACCTCTTGTAATTTCGCTGTATGTGTTCCTTCTTGGCAATCATAGGTGTACTGTAGGCAGCAACAGCATGCTGATCCCTGCACTTGTCTGTGAGCAGCAAAAGGAGATGCAGATGGTTTTTAGGGCACATTTTACCCAGAAAATGCTTGATCTGAGTTTAGTTTGCTTCTTTTTATGCACGTTGTACTGCAAACAGCATAATCAGCCTCCTAATGTTCAGTTAGGCTTACGAAACTACAGCCTTTTGTTCCACCTTTTCATTAAACTTCCTATCAGATTGAGCTTGTAGGACACAATGCAAAATCTGGCCTCAGACATTAGTTTCTGTTAAGATTCTGTATTTGGAAGCGAACTGTCAGTTCTGAGGGAAGAATGGGGCAGAACAAAATGGTCTTTGCCTTGCTGCCATGGTAATGGCAGTGAAGTGCTGATAAGTAACAATATCCATCCATGTGTGAGTTAACTCCTTATGTATTCTTCAGGGAGAAGTACCCTGGCATAGAATAATATCATCTTTCTCAAAAAAATTTGAAGCCAACCTAAGAATTATAATTAATAACAGGTTATATTCTTGTATAATAAATTGGGTCACAAATGATACATGTTCATTACATTCTAGAAGATTTGGGGACCATGATTACAGGAGTAGAGTCTCAATTCTGTGGCATGCAGTAAGACACTTGTACAAAGGATGACCCCAAAGTTGGTGGGTTTTTATACTGAATCTGTATCTATATATCTCCCTTTTCAGTTTTGTCTTCTAGGTTTTTTAATGTAATCTCTCTCTTCTCTTAGTCCATGAGCAGTCCTTTCTGGTCTTTAAGAGTAGCAGGCTGCATTTGTGCATTAAATGAAGTAACTCCACCTAGATGGATTTTTTTCTTGTTTTAGCCAGAGTGTTGATTTAATCAGATTCAATTTTGGTTTTTTTTTTTTCATTTTAGGATAACTTTCAACAGCCACTATAAGGTAAGTTTCCTGGTGGAAGGATGTGTTCAGTCCTTGTACAGCTTTTCTGTGCAGCCATGGGTGAGGCACTTTCTGAGCTGGGACTCTATCCTTGTTAAACAGAGGTGCTGCAGAGCCCTGGGGACATTTTCTTTTGAGGAATTTGTATTCTACATTGTGGAGCTTTCCTTCAGTCTTTTCTGAGGTAAACCAAATCTATGCTTGGCATTATTCCATATTAAACTTTAAGTTACCTTGGTAATTTCTGAATCACATTGCTCACATATTTTCTGTTATGATCACTGGACTTTTAAAGCACTCTGCTGATTGAACAAACCTTGGGGGTTTGATACCTTTTAGTTCGTTCTGTAATTACTGTGTTTTAGTATTTTCCTTTAATTCCCTGTATGCTGTGTAACAACACTAAAGCTACAGTACTTGCATTTATTGTTTTTTCCAACTTGATTATATGTTTTTGCCTGTTGATCATCCCTTCTTTCAAATACTGTCAGACATGACATCATATCAACCATAATCTCTACTGCCAAACTCCTGAGTTAGTAGTTAAATCATAATTTAAATGTACCCCTTTTGTTATTTACATTACTGCCCAGGTAAGTTTCATGTTGCTCTTGAAATCACACTTCAAAGCACTCGATACTTTTGCTCACTTTTTCCTTCCGGCTAGGATTATCTTGTGCAGGTGACTTTTTGATGTGAAGGAGATCAGAGTAATGTCCACATGCAAAACCAGTCCTGGAGTGTGGTCCCTACTTGCATGGCTGCCTGTTATATGCATTTTTTCTTTACACCAATGTAAGTGTAGTTAAACTCCCACACATCTCCAAATGGCAGTAGAATACTTGATTATCAGATTTGGTGTTTAAGGGAGATTGTCTTGCTTTGTATAAGTAAATGACATGGCATTTTTTGGCATGGAGATTTTTGTTTGAATTGAGCCTGACATATTAATAGCAGAAAGT
The DNA here is from genome assembly GCF_017590055.1 of Onychostruthus taczanowskii. Lineage (NCBI taxonomy): Eukaryota > Metazoa > Chordata > Aves > Passeriformes > Passeridae > Onychostruthus > Onychostruthus taczanowskii. The sequence continues at coordinate 11,386,496 of NW_024499240.1, read as the reverse complement.
AAATTGTCATCTATAAACTCACCCAGTCCCAAGGAAAAAAGTTCAGCTTTGTAAATAATTCTTGATAGCAGAAAGGAGAGTAGGGCAGGGGCTGAAGTAGCATTTTGCATACTGCCTAGAACAGAACTCTGAAGCAGAAATTGGAACTGCTACACTTTTTGTGGAGCTTTTTTTTTGTCCAGTGGTGTGAGAGAAAGGATTATAAATAGTTTCTACTACAGATCATCTTGCACTGCAAAACTTGGAAGCAGATCCATACTATTTACATGTCAATTTTTTCATGTCTTTAGTTCCCACATGAGATTAATGAGACACTAGGACTGAATCCACTTTAGAGAAGTGGAACAACATTTAGAAAGTTAATTAATTAATGAATTAATTAAAAAGTCATGGCACAAACTAAAGATTGTCACACAGTTGCAGCATTTGTACACCATATCTTTAAAGCTGGAAAAGTTTGCATACTGGACTATGACTCAGTACTGAGTTTTCATGTTTTAGAGTTACAGTCATAAAAAGAGAAGGGCTTTTTTGCTAAATTTTGTTCAGTCGGTGTGTTTGCTTTAATATCACCACTCTGAGTTGGCTGTACATCTTTGAAAGTCAAAAGGGAAGAAGTGACCTCTGTCAAAAGCAGCTTTCACAGACCCTCATTTACTTATGCCTAGAAAGACAGGGCTGTTGGTTGTCAAATGGAGACTGTAACGTTCCAAAGCGCTCATTTAGCCTATGAACTCTTGATTTTCTCTTCACAGTATCAAGAGTCCAGACAGAGGACAGCAATCTGCTAGTGCTACCAGCTAGTGGAAGTTCCCTATTCTTCTGTTGCTGAAGTTTTGGGGTGGCCCAAGCCCTTTTGGAATATAAAGCTGCTGATAGACATTGGCACAGCGCCTCGGGGTTACTGCGAGTAGTTTTCTTTACAGGCAGGTGCTGCAGGAAAGTAACACAAACAGTGTTGTGACAAAGTCATCATTGCACTGGGGATTTTCACAGTTTTACTGCAGGCACCTCAGTCTAGTGACGATGGGGCTGACGGCTCCTGCAGGGTCAGTGGGACACCTGCAGCTCCCCTGACAGGCCTGAGGCTGCTGCCTTAGGCACTCAAGCTGGATGCCTGAAGCTAAACAGTGAGAGCAGCCTCTGTAGCCCAGGGTCCAGTTCAACCACAGAGCAGGAGACTACCCCAGCTGCTAACAGAGGTACCTCTTTGGCTGCCTCTTTAGTGCTGAGTGCATACCAGCACTCTGAATGCATGGTGGGACTCCTCAAAAAGGTGAGCATTAACCCAGCTTCAATATCCTGGAACTGCAAGCCATTATAAGGAACTCTTCCAACCAACCACTTTTTTTTGTTTGTTTCTTTGTGATATTTTTGAGATTGACTGATGTCACTGAGAGTTGTCTCCTCCTTTTTGGATGCTCCCTCAGAACCAGGAGTGCTGTGGCCTCAAACAGTTCCTAAATAACTACAGAATTTTTTTTCTTCCTATGCTTTTCCACCTACTGATGAATTAAGAGCTTGTACAAAAAGTAACAGAGAGAGGACCAAAGATACCAAGCCTCATCTTGCTCACACAGAATCTGCTGCTTTGCAGACTTCCCTTCTCTAGAGTCCTGGGAAACACAGTGAGGAAGAGGATGAGGTTGCTCACCCTGTGTGTTGCTCAAGCAAGAATGGGTGCCAAAGTCAGAGTCAGAATCCCAGGACCTGATATATATGGTGTATTGTTAGCTGTATTTGTTTTGGGAGCTTTTGGTAATTTTTCTTCTAGGTTTTTGTCTCTCTATTTAATTATCCTTTTCATTACTGATTTCCTGACTTAATCTGAATGTGCATAAATCTCCACCACAGATTTATCATCTCTATAGAAAGCGCTTTCAGGGTGGTTGTGCCACTTCCCAGAAAAGGGACACCGTTGGAAAATGAAGCTTTCAGATTCAACAATAAGCCCACTATTATGCTGATTTTTGCCAAGCTTTCCCTCACTTTTTTCCCATTTACTACAAGAGTGAGCTCAAGGCTTCTTTTTGTTTGTTTTTGAACTTCAGTCATTCTTAAGTGTTTACCACCCTGCTCAAGTCCACTCACTCTGAAATATCAGAAACCACAAGATACGGCTGTGTTGCTTCTGGAATCAGAAAATGCTCAGGTTCTTTTTTTCAGCTGCATGTTTCTGTGAAGCTTCTAACCAGCCTCTTTGCCAATCTTAAAAAAAGAAAACGTAAAAATAAAAGTATTTCTTAAAATATTGCACTCTAACTGTCACAAGTCCTTTGGGGACTTTGTATTTTTAACCAAATGTGAGATCTCAGAAAAGCAATTGAAATTAACTTTGATATAAATAGTCTCATTGCAAACCAGATTTTTTTAATATAGTATATAGTCTGCGTGCTCATAAGCATTTAATCAAATTCAGGTCTTGTCTGAGCAAACATAATGGCCATTGACTTATGTGTGGGTTGTGAATTATTCTTTCTGAATTTGACCTGCTTTGAGAGCTAAAAAAGATGCTGTCCTTCATTTTTTTGCTTGGGATTGCACAGGCGAGTGGAGAGGCTTTTCTATTTCTATTTTTTTTTCTGAATGTTGAATACAACTTTCTGCTGATAACATGTAGGAAGCCAACCTCTCTAGGGTTTTGGTCCACTGTGGCTGTCAGAAGTTTTTTTAGTTATCAGTGAATTTTCTTTTTCTTCTTTCCATGCTTATACTCTATCTAATGCTCTTTGGGATTCCACCCAGGTCCCTTGAAAGGATCCTCAGTCTTTTCTTTGCTTGGCAGCTTTCTCATAAGCCAAGCATGTAAACACCCATCTCCTGAAGATATATTCCTGTTCATCACTTCTGGTGCCTCTCTTTGAACTTCTTTATGCTAACATTCCAGTTTTTAAACTGCTGTAGACAAAAGCCAGGATAAAATGTTATTATCACTCCTTCTTCTGGCTTAAAAGACCCTTGTAATTCTTATGCCCTAGATTAGCAACTGCTGCACAACTTGTAATTTGCCATTTTCTATATCTTCACCTCAGATCTGTTGCCAGACCACTGTGACTGTACTACTTCATTTCCAAATTTTTGTGTTGAATCAATTTTCCCTTGTTGTGAGCCAGAAACAGGTTTGAGCCAGGGGAATTTCCATTGATTTAATTTGTTACCAATTAACAAACTTCCAATCACTGATTCTGCTATTGAAACCAATGAAACTAATACATATTTAGAGAAACACACCTCAGCTCCCTTCCAGACACCTCTCCTCCCTGCTCCATGGTCTCCTGTTGCTGCTGCACATGGCACACAGTCCCTTTGGGGAGGCAACAGACCTCACCAAATAGCAGGTGAGGCTTTGTAGTCAGTGCATTGGGCAGGACTCAGAAAACCTGTGCTTTATTTCTGCTGCTGAGAAGTTCTCTGCACCATTTCTTTGCTACTGTCTCTTATCTGTAGTCAGGAAAAACAGCAGTGACCTGCTTCAGGCAGTAGCTTAAAACTGATTGCCAAGAAGCAGTCCAAGAGGATGTGGTGTGACTGATGCAAAGGAAAGTGTTGGAGTCTGTCAGACTTGTGGGAGCAGCAGGTGTGTGAAGGAGATGAGATAAAATATATCCCTGTGTAATTGTCCAATTACCTTTGCTTTCAGTTGGCTCCTCTTCCATCCCTAGCCTCAAGACTGATCAAGTAGGACCAGATATTAAACCCATGTCATACATGAGGGGTGTTTTTCCCCTTCAGAAACAGCGACTTTACACAGGCTGTGTTGTGACATCCCTCTGGATTACTGCAGCTCATTATCTGATGTTAGAGTATGACATGTCGCTTTTCAAGGTCCTTTTCATGACAGGTCATCAGCTGCTGGAGCTTTAATAACAACTGGATCTCAGTTAAAAAATCTTTAAAGAACGAGGTGTGTGGTGTGGTATTCTTAACCCAGGTCATGTCAGTGGACTGGACTGTGGATAAGTTTCAAAAACTGAATAGAATAATAGATTACAGTGCCAGGATGGCGTCAGGGAGGCTGCAAGTGAGCGAGAAATCATTCAGACACCTTTCCTGCCAAAGCTACTACATTGTACGGTTACACCTGGAGTATCTGTTAATCTTTGTCATATACACTGAGGGCTGGAAATTCCTTTCTTTCTTTGCAGATAGCAAACTGAGGCTGAGAGAAATCAAATTAGTTGTCTGGGATCACATCAGAAATATGACCATGGTTGTGCAGGAAATAAAGTGACCTAAGGATTTAATGCAAAATCCAAAGTTGAGCAGGTCATCTCACTTCTAATATAGCCCAAATGTTCTAGCTGGGATGCTTAATTGCTGTTGTTTATCATTTTACCTTTATCAATTACTAACCTCTACACAGAAAATGAACCACTGCAATGTGTGTTAACCATAAGGTTCATACAGCTATTTGGCATAAAGAGAAGATGAGAACTAAACTCTAGGCAGCTGGTGTCCTCTTTTTGCAAATGTAAGCTCTGCAGTCAAATATGCTGCAAGTCAATGCAGATTTGCACATTTGCTGCAAAAAATTAAAAAGCTGGTGGAGTAATGCTAAAATTCTTTCAACCCTGCTGTAGAATCTGTGTCATCTTGTCTGTAGATCACCTTTTAGATATTGGCCCATTATTCCCTAGAAAGAAAAGGTTGGCAGATGTTGCATCAGTGTCTGTATGAAGAGCTCCTGTTGCCTGAAGATTTGTTTGAGGCAGCCATTCATGACCCCCACAGCAAAACATACTTTATCCCTTTTATGTTCCCATTTCAGCCTCTACTTTCAGTTGCTGTGGATGGCAATTTCCTTGTGCCAGCTTTTGCATGCACCTGAAAGCTTCCCAAAGCTGTTATTCCTCCTCTATTTGTTTACAGCTGCCTAGTACTTAGTGTTCTGGGTTTTTTTTCAGTTGTGTTTAGAATCCAGAAAACTCCCCCACAAAACTGTCCACATACACCATTTCTCACAAGAACAGTAGATGAAAAAAAAACCCTCTGGAATTAATTTCAGTGTACACATAGTATAAAAACTTTATTGGAAAATGCATTAAAAAGTAGACCACTTAACTTTTGTTTAACCTCTCTAAATACATTTACAGTTCATCTTAAATAATTAAGTCACTACTTTTTCAAAAGCCAGAAGTAAAGATCTGGAATGAAGTTTCAGTTCAGGTTTTTCTTCCTGCCACACAAAAACCCTAAGCTATTTCTGGCTGTTCTTATTTTTAGATTGTTCTTCATATACCATTTACCGTCATTGAAATTAATGAGAAAATAAAAGGAGTGACCTTTGGCTAGACACATACAGTTTATGCATGAGCTAAACAGCAGGATCCTTTTTCATTCTTCTTTTTCCCACATTCTCTTTCTCCCTGCTCTCCCTCATCCAAATATAATTTGTAAAGCCTTTAGAGCCTTTCATCCTGTGTGTTTCCACTGTGTTCCTTTAGATGAATCTCAGGTCCTGATTCACATCTATTATCTTGTGCTGAAAGGTCAGTGGCACCCTTGTTTTATGAATATAATCTACCATTCTCCTGAACTTCAGAATCATTTCCAAAACTCCCAGGCAAAATTCATACAGCTCAGGGTGCAGATGAATGTTAGCATTACTGTAAAGAGCATTCTCCCTATACAAGCCTGGACATTCTAAGTTATGTTGTTTAAAATAAACAAGCATTTACCGAAGATCTGAATAGTCTGGAAGACATGATTCCAATTGCACACACAATTCTCAGCCCGTGGCCTCACCGTAACATTGACTATGTAATTCATGCCCAGCTTTCTGCAGCAGGTGGACAAGTGCATTTGACAGATACTCACTCCACGAAGGCACCGTGCCTGGGCAGAGTAGAAAGCACTCAGAGAGGTTTCCGGGGGCACCGCTGTCGCAGCGAGCCTTGCACCGTCCCGCTGCGGAGGTTCCCTGCCCGGAGGAAACGCTGCCAGCTCTGCCTGGTTTGCAGGGTGAGTTTGATACCTTCTCATTTTAAGTGCACCTTGAGTGATTTTCAGTGCAGCAGTTTCAGAGTCCTTGGTTAGCTCAAGCGTTGCCTCCAAACTATGAGGGTGGAAGTTCGTTTCCTGGCCGAGGGGAGGGAGTCAAATAGATGTGTGGTATGGCCAAGAAAGTCCCATTTGTGCTAGCTGGAAAAGAGGCATGCAACAATTCTGAGAAGGAACACCATGATTTTCCAGTACTTGTGGCAATCATTGTTAACAAAAATGAGAACCGATACGTGTCTGGGTTAAGGGAAATGCTTATGACAGTGTAAGACACCAATGCTGATAGTAAATCTGGTTTGTAGTTGTTTCTGGAATTTTGGGGGGGTTTGGATTTTTTTGGTGGTGGTTTTTGGGGTTTTTTTTTGGTGTTTTGTTTCTGGGGGTTTTTGTTGGTTGTTTTTTTGTTCCAAGTGTATGGTTGTACCTCCGATTATTACTTCTTAATCTTTGTGTTAACAATTCTGACTGTATTTTATTTGCACCTTTTAGGTGGTATTTTAAAACACTGATTACTGAAAAACTTGTGGTAAATTTTTATATTCTCATTGTTCGCCATGAGTATTCAGAGAGTTTTACAGCATCATAGAATGGGTAAGGTTGGAAGAGATCACTGTGGGTCACCTGGGCCAACCTCCCTGCTCAAGCAGGGTTATCCCAGAGGAATTTTTTTTAGCAATGATTGCCACAAGGGAGAGGATTGTGTTCAGATGGTTCTTGAGTATCTCCCGAGAGAGAAAGTCTGTAGCCTCTGGGCAATTGGTTCCCATGCATGGCCACTGTACAGCAAAGTTGTTCTTTCTCACGTTCAGGTGGAACTTGCTGTGGGTCAGTTTCTGCTCGGCGCTTCTTGTGCTCAGCACCACTGAGAAGAGCCTGATCAGTCCTCACAGCACACACATACCCCTGTTCCTTTAAATATTTATACACATTAATGAAGAGGGACTCCCCTCTGTCATCTCTTCTCGAGGCTGAAATTCATCTGCTGGCCGTGACTGATGTCGCCTGTTTACTTTCACTGAGGGAGAAGTTCGTGAATAGTTCCTTACAGGAGGCCCAGCGCTGTCCTTGCGCCTCGTGGGTGTTTTATTTGTGCGTGGCAAGCGGGGTACACGTAAACCGTGTGCCCGCGGCCAAAGCCAACCCCTGGGGCCGAGGGGCCGCTCTCCGCCCCTCACAACTCGGCGGCCCGGCCCGCAGAGAGCCCAAGAGGCACACAGCGCTGCGGCGGCGACGCCTCCGGCCGCCTCGCCTCGGGCCCGTCCCGCCGCTCCCGCCCGGCGGCGCC